>NC_037675.1:33129302-33445135 GCF_003255815.1 Theropithecus gelada | reverse complement strand
TGGTGGGAGTGTAAATTAGTTCAGCCATTGCGGAAGTCAGTGTGGTGATTCCTCAAAGACCTAATGACAGAAATACTATTTGATCCAGCAATCCTATACCCAAAAGAATATAATTCATTCTATTATAAAGACACATACATGCATATATTCATGGCAGCACTATTCACAATAGCAAATACATGGAATCAACCTAAATGCCCATCAATGGTAGACTGGATAAAGAAAATGTGGTACATATACACCATGGAATACTATGCAGCCATAGAAAAGAATGAGATCATGTCCTTTGCAGGGACATGGATAGAGCTGGAGGCCATTATCCTTAACAAACTAACACAAGCACAGAAAACCAAATACTGCATGTTCTCACTTATAAGTGGGAGCTAAATGATGAGGACACAGGGACACACAGAGGCGAACAATACACACAAGGGCCTTTCAGAGGGTGGAAGGTAGGGGGAGGGAGAGGATCAGGAAAAATAACTAATGGATACTAGGCTTAATACATGGGTGATGAAATAATCTGTACAACAAACCCCAAATACACAAATTTTCCTATATAACAGACCTGAACTTGTACCCCTGAACTTAAAAGTTAAAAATAGACAAAACAAAATTTTTTTAAAAAGAGAAAAAGGATATCATTTAAACAAGCAGAGATGGAAGGGAGGTGAAGGAATTCTAGGCTGGGGAAACTGCATGGATAAAGATACCTCAACACCAAGAAGCTGGGAGAATCAGCAAATAATTGAGTGTTGAAGGGAACAGGAAGCTTGATGGGGCCAAGAAACAGATTAAGCTACAAGGTAAGTTGCTGCCATATTGTAAGAGGGATGAGAATGCCATGTTATGGAATTTGGAATAAATCTTGCAGGGAGCAAGGATTCTAAAAAGATTGTCAAAAAAGAATAATTCAATTATAGTTGTATCCTAGAATGGTACAGGAAAGTCAATACATGCACTCTTATTTAGAAAATGAAATAAGAAATCAGCATCATGAGAGGATCAACATCCACTTTTTCAAGCAAAGACTTTATTAACACAAAGTGTAACCTTAAAAACTTCTTTCTAGCCCAGAAAGAAAGGATATATATAGAGAAAGAATACAAGTTTGACTTTTGGATCAAAATGATTAAAAGAGTTCTACACTGTGTCCTACCTACTCCATTAAATATAAAAAGAATTCTCCATTTTTAGTTCTCCATTAACCCTACTCACAATCTTAGTATTATAGATTTGAAGTGGAAAAATTTTAAGGATCATTTCATGTAATGTTTCTACTTTTTTCTTGTTCTAAAATTATTTTAAAATTCATTAAAGAGTTATATATATATAAACATTGTATATATAAACATATATATAAAAAACATTGTAAAAATAGGCAAGATTGAAGATAAAAGATCCCTCTTTAGCCCCACATTCTCTACAGTCAACAAGCGATAAGAAGCTATTTATATGCTGTGACCTCAATATGTAAAGTAGGAGAGAAATGAGCCCTGAGGGAAGGGTCATCTTGAAAGATCCTGAAGTCTGAATTAGTTATCTGTATTAATTCAGCAATATAGAAGTATTTGCTAATTTAGCATTTACCAGGTGTTAATAAGTATTCTACAAAAAGGTTGTTAATAAAAATAAGTTGGGGCTGGGAATGGTGGCTCATGCCTGTAATCCCAGCACTTTGGGAGATGAAGGTGGGAGATTGATTAAGCCCAGGAGTTCGAGACCAGCCTGGAAAACATAATAAAACCCCATCTCCACCAAAAAAAAAAAAAAAAAAAAAAAAAAAAAAACTTAGCCAGGCGTGGTGGCATGCACCTGTAGTCCCAGATACCAGGGAGGCTGAGGTAGAACGATCACCTGATCCCAAGAGGTCAAGCCTGCAGTGAACTGTGGTCTCACCACTGTATTCCAGCCTGGGTGACAAAGTGAGACCCTATCTCAAAAAACAAACAAACAAACAAACAAAAAATTAATTGGGAGAGGCCTGGGCAATTTCTGAGTAAAGACGGCCAACTGAATACACAGACTTAATTTTTCTCCTTCCAGAAACCCTACCAACACTACTGAAAAAGTTTTTTTGTTAAGTATAACCACTCAAGAACGGGAAGGAAAATGGGATTTTGGAAGCCAGAAATTAGATGAATAAATGATAAATGACTTAACCAACTCATAAAAACTAAATATTAAGTCAGCAGTACAGAGAACAACCAACCAACAAAGAACAGAGAACAATTCTGATTTTTACTTCAGAATCCTTCAAGTATTTTGAAATTGATGGAACCAGGTACCTCTGGAAGTAAAGGTGGAGTGTTGTGTAGGGAAGAATTACCTTTATCTAAAGAAAAGATGGGCCTTTGCCCCAGCTCCCAGGAAGTAACCTCTAAACCCTTGGAATTTCCCAAATGTTAGGAATATCTGAGTTAATTATGATGGGCCCCTTAGACTATACCTGGTAAGTGTGTGCTAATAAGGTGACTCAGAATGAGGGCTGGCCAGACAGAAGAACCAACCATGTGGTCAAAGGGTTGAGGCTTTGGGCAATGATGTGGGTGGTGATTCAATCAATCACACCTATGTAATGCAGCCCCAATAAAAACTATGGACATTGAAGCTTAGACAAGCTTCCCAAATTGGCGGTATTCCATGTGCATTATCACACATCAACAACAGAAGGGTAATATATCCCTGAGGACCTGGAAGATTTGTGCTAGCCTCAGATTCTTCCCTATGTGTGTGTTCCTGTGGCTGGCTCTTATTTGTATCCTATTGCTACAATAAAACCATAATAAGTAATAGCACTTTCCTGAGTTCTATGAGTTGTTCTAGTGTATTATCAAAACTGACAGAGTCTGTGTGAACTCTCAAATGTATAGCCAATTGGTCTGAAATGAGGATAGTCCTGGGGACCCCCAAATTTGCAACTGGCATCAGGAAGTTGGGCAGAACTGTCAGTCTTAGTGGTCTGTGCCCTTAACCTCAAGCTTGGCCTAACTCCAGGTAAAGAGACAATCATATATTAAGATTAATCTTGATTTTTAAAAATGTTTAAAAATCAGTGAGAACTATAGGTCTCTCCTTACTCTGTGTTGCTGATTAGTTGCTTCCACCCCTAGTTCAGACAGAAGACTGGACGTATATTACCTAGAAAGAATGAATCACAGGGTCTCTGGATTGGCAGACACCAGGCGCAATTGAGGAGTATTCTGAAAATAAGAGGATTCAACTAATGTAGACATTCTGAATGTTGAGATCCCCAGTCCTCTTCCCTGACTCAGCTCCTCATACACTGGGAGCAATTTCTTTACCCTCCAGTCAAGAGACTAGAGATTCCCTCTCTAGGAGATCTGATCAGTCCAAGAAGACAAGATACTGAAATTGGCACATCCAGATTACCCTACAGTGACGTTCAGTCAACAGGCCTACCTACACATTCAGAGCATCCAATCAGCTTTCTAGTCTTTTACTCCTAAATATGAGTAGGCAGTCAAGGATTAGCTGAGATTTAGGGAAAGCTCCAGTTTGTGTAACAGACTCACAGCAAGCAACAAAAATCTCAACCTGGAGGAAACACACTATCCATGGAAAATATGATTTGGGTAAAAAAGAAAGATTATCAGAGATAAGATATTATATCCATAAAATAAGAAAAAGAGGCTATACTTCAAAAGAAATATGTGTAGAACCAAAAAAGAACTCTGGGAAAATAAAAGTACGTATAATAGCAAAAATGAAAACCACAATATAATAGCTAAAAATAAAGTTGAGGAAATCTCACAGAATGTAAAGTAAAAAGGTAAATAGATATAAATTAGGAGAGAAAAGGTAAGATAATTAGTGACCATTGCAGGAGGTCCAACACCTAGAGGAAAGGAGTTCCTGAAGGCAAGTGGAAAGAGAAAGGAGGAATTATCAATGAAATCTTTCAAGAAAATGAAGGACCTGAGTTTACAAATTTAAAAGACCAGCCTAGTGCACTAAAAATAGACAAACACCAAAGGAACATTATTTGAAATCTCAGAATATGCAGGGAAGTAAGTTTTAGGGTGGAAGTAGAAGTATATACAAAGCATGATAAATCAGACTGGTTTGGATTTCTCAACAGCAACATTAAAAGCCAGAAGACAATTTGTTTTACATACGAAGGAAAATAATTCTAATCTAGAATTTTATAGCAAGAATAATATAGACTAATAAGCAGTGAGAGGGTAGAATAAAGGTATTTTCAGACACATACATACACACACACAATCCATCTTCTGCACACATTTCTTAAAAGATACCAGAGGCTATGCTCTGCTAAAACAAAGGAGTAAAGCAAGAAAGAAGTAGTCACAGGATGAAGCAATAGGAGGCCCACCTCCCCAGAGCGAAGAGGAAGGGAAATCCCCAAATGGGGGCTGTATACCCGGCAAAGAAGGGCTTCCAGTCCAGACTACAACAGGTCAGAAGGCTCCTGTCAAGACTGCTTCAAACAGATGATGTTGAGAGAAAATCCGATGTAAATGAATATACCCAGAAGAGATTTACCCAACTTGTAGAGAATTAGGGGTTGAATTGGAGATAAACACATAGAAAACTAAGCAAACAATAATAATTGTAAATTCCAGAAAGAAACAAAAATTGTTGAAAAATAGAACAAAAATCATATTCCTCTTTGTGGTATAGCTACAAACTGCACTTGAATAGTCTTAATAATTTAAACACTCAATGCTGCAATAACCCAAAATCATGGCATAATTTTATAGGAAGAAAGGAGGGATGGGAATTGTGTGCATGTGCACGTGCACGCCTATGAGAATGTGAGAGAAAGAGAGAGACAGGGTAGGAGAATTAGCTAAATAAATTCTCATCTTTTACAGTGAGAGGTAAATAGATAAAGCTAAGGAAAAAAAAATACTCAGGGAGTAGCCATACCATCCTATCATTTCAAGATAGAGGTAGTTACCAAGAGAATCAGCTAAAAGATGAAAAGTGGTTGCCTCTGGAGAATGGGAAATGGAAAAGAAGAGAGGTTGGAGACTGTTGTGTATGTTAAGAAACCTCAGAACTATTTGACTTAACTATCTGTATGCAAACATAAAGCTTAAAACATACCTAGATTAAAAAATGAAAGAACTTCTTTACTACAGGACAGGGTTTTAACACTCTCGGGTACATTGAGCATTTCCAAACAGGGGATAGGGAGATAGAGCGCATTAGCTCCAAAATCTATTTTACTATGAAAATAATGATTTTTTGTTTTTTTTCTTTTTTTTTTTTTTGTCATAACATTCTCTTTATGACATTCATAAAGAGAATGTCATAAGACTGGGTGGGGTACAACTTGGTTGATATTAACTTTAAAATGCTAAAAGTTCAAAATTGTGCCTATCCACTCCTAAAACATTATATATTTTTAAATACAAAATGCTCACTGTGACTCAAATGAATAATGAGGTTGCATTTGCTTCATTCAATCTCTTTAAGAAAGAACTGCTTCCTATGAAATAAACCTGATCTCAGGATGACAACCACAGGTGATTAAGTGATCAAGTTGAAAGTAAGGTTATTTCACTATCTGCCCCATAAGTAGATATATTGTGGAGTGAATAACTTTTATTTTTTAAGACAACTGAATCAGGCTGAGATATCAAATAATACATTAAGCCAAATCTGTCAACTAATATTACATTTGTTTTTGCTGTTCATGCTGCAACATGAGAACACATCAAATAACTACTCACACTGCTGTTCTTTCATAAACAGAAGGCATTTTACGGGTGATGAACTTTCATAAAGAGCATGATTTCCAAAAGCATTATTCCTATTCACTATTATTTCCTACTCACTATAGACTCCCAGACATGTAAAAAAGAGTTTCCCTTACAAGACTCTGACGTCAGATTTTAAAATACTAACAAGAGATAGCAAGGGCTCTCAATATCCAGAGATTTGATGTGATCAGAGATCCTCCCTCTGAATATTCTTTATTACAGAAAGAATAATAAAGGTCTTCTACTATGTTGACTTTTCAAAAAAACAATTTCAGCAAGGTAGAACCTATTATTTCAAATATTATATAACGGTTTTGCTTAAAATGCATCAAGTTCATTACAGTCAAGCATTTCAGCCTAATTAGCCATCTAAATTGAAGGTGAGTGTTTGATAAAGTATGAATTATTTCAATATGAATTGGTGTTTTCAAAAATAATCCCTAGAACAAGTAATTTAAGTTACATATCATGGATAAATAATTTAAGTTACATAAAATGCATATTTTCTAGTGGAAACTAGACAGTACAAGCTTATGAATATTTTTGTTCTGTTTAAGCTGGTAGATAATAAAAGCATGGCAAGCAAACCAGCTCAATACAAATTCACCTTCACTCAATTTTTCTCTTTTTAAATAATAATTTATTATCTTGCTCAATGAAATAAATAGCAACAATAAGAACTGCTGAGTAAGAGCTAATGACTTAAATGCCTCTAAAAAGAATCTAGTAGATCCTTCATCAACCCTAGAAAATTAGTTATAGATTAAATATTACCAGATACTTTGCCAACTCTTCCATTCAGCAAAGACAGAAACAAGATTTTTTTTTTAATTCAGGGGTGTCTCTAAGTCATGGGAAAATAAGGAACAGAATGCTGAACATTTTAATAGGTCAACCCATATTCTCTCCCCTCTGCCATGAGAGTACTAAGGCCTAAGTTAAAGCAAAGACCCATCAGCCATTTGCTTTTATTACTTACCACTAACCAAAGTATAGCTGTGATGTGGAAGGAAGGAAGCAGCAGTTGCTAAGCAGGGTCATGATTTCTGAGCCTTTCACTTTTTGCCCTCCTTTGCCCTCTTGGATAAAACTTCAACATCCCAGCACTTGAGCAGCTGGCTGCCATCCGAGAGTGATTCAGATGTTTGGAAGGTAATTGTCCCCTATGCTTTTTAATTTTTCATTCTTTCTCTTTCTTAGCAATAGTTTCTCATAATTGACATGACACTCAGAAACAACTGGTCCTTTTCAATAGGCTCTAGAAATCATCTATTTATAATTTTCCAGCTAATGCTTCAAAATCATCACATGACATTGCTACTGTTGGTCTTACTTAGTCATTTGCAGCCAAACGCAAATGAATCTCAGACAAATTCTGCCAGTCATAACTCTATTCATTGTGCTCTTTGGCCTAATCTTATCATTGTTAATAGTTCCGTATGATTCAGACACTGATTTGGATACTCAAGGTCTTTTGACTGAGTTTCCTTAACAAGAAATGATATTTCATATGCCTGAAAATGAATAATCCAGACTATTTCATTAACATTCAGCTGACCGGTTTCAAATAAGAGCATTTGGGATTGCATTCAATTAAACTAGAGTCTATAAGGTAAGAATTTTATTTATTCATTTAACTTTCTTAAATTAAAAAAATAGCTTGAAGAATATGATTTTTCTCTGTGTCAATCTGCAAAATAACATAAAAATTTAAAGGAAAAACTTAGATTTATAAGGAGGCAGAAGAGTATATTGGCCTGACAGTTTTGTATACACTACAGTTAAGCAGAATAAAAGGTATCTATTGAGCATCTCACTTTGTTTGGCACTCACTGGTTGAGCTCTGGCTAACAAGCGAGTCAACATTTTTTGTCCCTCCACCCTCCAGAAACTTCAAGTCCAGGAAAGAAAGAACTGGCAGCTTCCTTGTTTATTTACTTCTCAACTGAATTTTACAGAGAAATATGTGGAGAAAAACTGATCTTGAACCCAAAGAAGTCTCTGTACTTTTAAACTGAGTTTCTCAATCTATATACTTTTTTCAAAAAGACATCTTCTTATCGCTTCACAGGGATCACATAACAAGGTTTATGTTTAACCTTGTTAAAATATGACAATATTTATATATATTTAAATATATAACAAGGCTTATAACAGGATCTCTGTGTTCAGGCAAGGTTACTACAAAATTTAGAATATTTCTCTGTATGAGGACAGAACTTTTAAAAATAGCATCTTGGATTCAGACTGTGAAGCAGTCACTTGAACTAAATAATACTGGTTTTTATTATTCAAAAAGTAATCAAGGTAATCCCAGCACTTTGGGAGGTGAGGCAGACAGATCATTTGAAAACAGGAGTTCGAGACCAGCCTAGCAAACACAATCAAACTCCATCTCTACTAAAAATACAAAAAATTAGCTGGGTGCAGTGGCACATGCCTGTAATCCCAGTTACCTGAGATGCTGAGGCATGAGAGTCAGTTGAACCCAGGAGGTGGAAGTTGCAGTGAGCCAAGATCACACCACAGCATTCCAGCCTGGGTGACAGCAAGACTCTGTCTTAAAACAAAACAAAAAGAAGTAATGAAGAAAAAATACACTTTGTGAGACTGAGGCGGCGGATCACTTGAGGTCAAGAGTTGGAGTCCAGCCTGGCCAACATGGTGAAACCCCATCTCTACTAAAAATACAAAAATTAGCCAGGCATGGTGGTAGGTACCTGTAATCCCAGCCACTCGAGAGGCTGAGGCAGGAGAATCGCTTGAACCCGGGAGGCAGAGGTTGCAGTAAGCTGAGACTGCATCACTGCACTCCAGCCTGGATGACAGAAAGAGATTCCATATCAACAAAGTAAAAAGACAACTCAAAGAATGGGAAAGAAAATTTGCATATATCTGATAAGAGATGAGTATCAAGAATGTATCAAAAACTCCCAAAACTCAATAACAACAAAAGACCCAATTCAAAAATGAGCAAATAAACATTTCTTCAAATACGATGTACAAATGCCCAATAAGCACATAAAAAGATGCTCAACATCACTTATCATTAGGAAAGAATGAAAATCAAAACTACAAGGTATTGCCTCATACTGATTGGTATGAGTACTATCAAAAACATACAAACAGAAAATAATAAGTGTTGGTAAGAATGTGGAGAAACTGGAACCTTTGTGCATCGTTGGTGGGAATGTAAAATGGTACAGCTTCTGTAGAAAACAGTATGGCAGTTCCTCAAACAATTAAAAATACAATTACCATATGGGCTAGCAATTCCCCTTTGGGTATATACCCAAATGGATTGAAAACAGGGTCTTAGATATTTGTACCCCCATGTTCATAAGCAGCATTATTCACAATAACTAAAAAATGAAAGCAACCCAAGTATCCATCAACAGATGAATGGCAAAACAGATAAGTAAAATCTGTTATATACGTATGACAGAATATTATTCTGCCTTAAAAAGGAAGGAAAATCTGATATAGGCTATAACATGGATGAACCTTGAGGACATTATGCTAAATTAAATAAGATGGTCACAAAAAGATAAATACTATATGATTCCACTAATATGAGGTACTTAGAGTAGTCAAAATCATAGAGACAGACAGTAAAATTGTGGTTTCCAGGGGACAAGGAAAGAATGAAATCGGGAGTTCTTATTTAATGGCATAGATTTTCAGTTTTATAAGATGAAACAAGCTATGAAGACAAATGGTGGTGATGGCTGCACGATACGATGAATGTGCACGATACCACTGAACTGTACACTTTAACATGGCTATATACATTTTACCACAATTTTTTAAAAGTAGAAGAGAAAAGCACTGGGAAATAAGAAATGTTGTTAGCAATATAAGTATGGATAGATAAAAATATCTGTAGATCTAAAACATATCAACTAAGTTAACATAAAGTCTCAAGTTAATACATGAATTACTTTTAATTAAAAAACAATTCAGGATACAACCTAAAAATAAAAGTAATGGAAAGTCTTAAGATAACAAAGATAATCCCCAAATACTTATTGAGTATCTGATCAGTTAAGGGCACTGGTGTAGGCACACGTATACAAACCTTAGGAGACACGTGTGTACTGCTTACAATAACATTGTAGGATGACATCATCCATTGGCTTATAGAGAGACTTCTGTACCAGTGTAATGCATTATATCTCCCAAAGAATTTGTAAATCATGCTGATTTAGTCCACTCTTCTTGTCTTCTACTTCTTTTCCATCAGTATTGCCAGTTATGTCTGTGTCCATGAAATATTTAAGTAGAAAAATAGCCAAAATCTCATTCTTAGGTTATAATTAGATCCATTAGCTTTATGCAAAACTAATTGCTGGGTTAAAAATACATAATATAATTACTTGTGCTTAAAACGAAACAGGCATCCAAATTTAGTTATTGGAACAAAGGCAAGTTAAATTCAGTGAGTGCATTAGTCTGGTGAGTTATTCAAGGTCACTCACTGGCTAGGGCAAAACTAAATAAGAGAGCTGAATTTCCCAAAAGTTTAGGTTTATCATTCTCTCTTTTAAACTTGGCTATAAAGTGAAAGGGCTTCAAATTTTTCCTCAATGCTTTGTGTCATCTTAATAAACACTGCCTACATAAAGACAAAAAAAGTGTTAATTATATACCCATATATTAAAAATGAAAATATCCACTCATGTAGAGCTACGTCAAGTCAGCTGTTTCCCATTCAAATGCAAACAAAAAGACCAATTCATTCAGCTGTAAAATTGCATAAGCTGAGCTCCAATGACCAGGGGGAACAGTATATCCTATCACAATTCCGGCATAAATATAAATAATATCCAGAGCATCATTTCCTGAAACATGGTTCATGCAATACCGGCTCTGCAAAGTACTTTAAGAAAATGTTTAGAGGTTGATACATCCGGGAAATCCTGCTTACACACACCCCTTATGAGAGATACACAGCTTACATTAGTTCCCAGGAGTCTTCAGAAATTTGTCATTTTTGTGTAATTCAGTCTTTTCCAAACACATATTTTTTTTATTAACAGAACCAGCACTTTGGGGATCATTGCTCTAAAGAATTTCAAGTATTCATTGTATTCAAATACAGAGTGATTGTAGACCTTATGAAATCAAAAGCAAGAGGCCTTTCTTATCCTGTCTCTGAAACCTTGACCTCAGCAGTCCCCACTTCATGGCCAGGCTTACTCAATCTCAAGCTACCAGTCTGTAAAGGAGAAAATACTGAAGGTTGTGCTGGTTTCTCATTTTATTTACCGTCTAATTTCAACCAAATCTCCCATTCTGTTTTTAACAAGCTTATGTCCCTTTCAACATTCTCTAAGTTTTAGGCTGGGATTCTATTTCTGGCATTCCAGATTCTGGCTAGCCAAATCCATGACTACCTTCTGACACCGAACTCTTTTGTACTTAGTGTACAGCTTTTACCTTTGATCCTGTACAGAAGCCTGTCAATTTAAGTCCGTCTCTACTTTGGGCTTATCCTCCCTCCTGCCTGTGATAAAACTAATAAAGGCAAACCTCAAACTGTGACAAGGAGGATATGCTCCATAGAGACAGAGAAATCCAGTGATGTTTCTTGCAGCTTGGATTCATCCATCAATCAATTAAGAAACACCCAAAGAGCTCCTTCTGTCCTCAAGACATTATGCTAAGAGCTATGGAGAATTTAACAGAAAACACAATGGCAGGGCACTTCATTTTGAGTAATGTTTTGGGGAGGAAATGGCCCAGGAAGCAAGGGAGAAATTTGTGATTCAATAACTGTGAGGTTCCTCCTTCTATGGCTATATATTACAAGGATTTAAGAATGGTTTTCGGCCAGGCATAGCGGTTCATGCCTATAACCCCAGCACTTCGGAAGTCCAAGGCAGGAGATCACTTGAGCCTAGGAGTTTGAGAGTAGCCTGGGCAACAAAGTGAGACCCATTGCTACAAAAAAATTTTTATAATAGCCAGGTGTGGTGGCGCATGCTTGTGGTCCCAGCTACTCAGGAGGCTGAGGTGGGAGGATCACTTGGACCTTGAGGGGTCAAGGCTGCAGTGAATCATGATCCCACCACTGCACTCCAGCCTGGGTGACAGAGCAAGACCCTATCTCAAAAATAAATAAATAAATAAATAAAAAAGATTTTCAGTGAATACTTAATTTTTGTCCCTAAGACCATCCCTGACCTGTTTGATACTATTCTTACGTAACATCTTTTGGTGATAAAGATAACATACTGTTAAAAAGAAAGGCATTTTTAAAACAGTATGTCCAGTTTCAAGGACCTCTGGATAGCCTCTAGAGTAGAAATATAGAAGACACTGTATATAAAATGGCACATGGTGAGATTGACTATCTGGTTTACAATAAAATCCCCAATTTCAAGATTAAGAAAAAAGTGCAATGTATATACCTACTCTCAGTCCACCATACCATCTTTTTTCTTTAACCAAAGGCATTTGTATTTGTTAAGACATATAGGTCTAGAACAAGGCAGATTGCTGATAACATCATCCATGGTGTGTGTTATTGAAGATCTACTATGCATATAGGCACATTGCATATGCTGATTTGTTTTAGGGGAATCATTTCCTGGAGACTTGAAGAGTGTAACAATTAGAAGCTCCTTTGAGGTACACAGCAATGAATTTTTAGCTTCAATTCCTAAGAACTCAACAGAGCCAAAACATAAGTGAATAGTAAATTTCTTTTGGCTATGACATCTGATAAAATAGCGTCCCTTCATAGAATGCATAATGCCTGACATTATTTTTGTAAACATAGCCTTGCCAAAAGATGCTCTTGAAAGTTAATGTTACAAAAGGGGAGAGTAGTATTGTGTCAATATTATGTACCAAAATTATGAAGTATGTCTAGTTATCATGGAAACATGTCATGTAATTTATTTCCAAAAGATACGAAAAAGATTATAAACTCCTTAAAAGCAAGGATTATGTGACACAATTTTGCATCCTACATGGTGTCTCACTCAGACCCTTCGGCATAGCAGGCATGTGATATACTTGTACTGAACATGTAATGACTCAAGGAGTGAGTGAGACACTGAATGCATGAATGATTCAATCAGTGAAGAAATAAAAATTCAATAAATCCTTTATATAAATAAGCTGGTAGACAATTGTATGCTACCCACTAAATAAGAGGGTATGAAATAGTTAAAGAGAAAAGAAAATCCAGAAAAGCTGAAAGTAACTACTGGAAAATGTTTCTTCGTTTGCTTGTTTTAAGTAACAAGGGAAACTTCTGAGGTAGCACTCAATCTGGACCCTGTCTCACAAAAACCAAGATCCTGACAAATCCCTTACCAATGTGTTTTCTTAAAGCCATTTCCTGGTATTAGCTTGTAAATGAAGCAGCTAGCATTACGGAAACATATTAGAGAAGAAAAACTAATTTTATACTTCTGGTAAAGACAGAAGATCAAATGTTCTCATTAGCCTCTGCTACCTCCTAAAACCCATAAAAATATCACTAAATAATTTAAAAAAAGGAGAGAGAGTAAGAGAGATGATAACAACAAGAGGATTTGGAAACCAGAAAATAAATGGGCAAGAAGTAACTGATTTAGCAGATCTAAGAAAGCTAAATCCTAAACTGGCAGTGGGGAAACTGAGAGTCAATCAAATTTACAGGTAGAGCCCCCAAATGCCCAAAACTGATGACATCTTGTTCCCCTGGAAGAAGGGTGAAGGTGGGCCTAAACCTAAGATAATCACCTGGAAGCCAATTTAAGAACCAGCTAAAACCCCAGATTCCTTCTCTTGGGTGGGAGTCTGCCTCTCTATGCAGAGAATAAAATAGAGGGTCTCTAGATAAAAGGATACCAATGTTGAAGGCAGGGACACCTTACCCTACACTGGGAAATTAGGTCAACATATGCTTATTAAATGTTTAAATCCTGCCTTCTTCCTCCATTCAATTCCCAGAGTGCAATCAGCAGGTTGGAATCTCATCAAATCTAAAGGAAATACCTAAAGATATTGATGGAGAAGGATATTCCATCAATGAACAGCCCATATCAACCTATATAGCAGGATTTCTCAACCTTGGCACTTTTGACATTTGGGACCAGAAAATTCTTTGTTGTGGAGAGCTGTCCTGTGCATTGTAGAATGTCTAGTTGTAGTACCTGTGGCCTCTACCCACTAGATGCCACAACCTCTCCAGCATTACAAACAGAAATGTCTCTTGACATTGCCAAATGTCCTATAAGGAGCAAAATCACTCCTGGTTGAAAATCACTGCTTTATAGTGAGGCTGATAGCTGACAATTCCCTCTCATATACTCAGAGTTTCAAATCAGCTTCTTAGATATTAATGGATACTAGTTGAAGTTATGCATGGTTGAGCACAGATTCACTTACAATTTATGCTTGAATTAACCATTTAAAAAGCACAGTGTGATTTAGTTGTTTTCAACAAAGATTATTTTATGAAATCTAAATTTTTAAAAAATCTTTCTAACAAACATCATCTGAAGTTAAGAGTATCCCAAAATAATTAAAAAGTAAAAAACAAAAATAAAAATAAACCTATTAATATGATCTACCTATAGGCAATAAATTGGCATTTACTTTACCCCATAAATATCTAAATAGTTTGCTCTTTCTCACTTAAAGAACATTTGTTATCTTAATAATAATCTTTTTTAAAAGTCTCATTATATTTGTCAATGAAAAGAGTCAAACTCTATAAAATATTTGAAGAGATTTATTTTTAGCCAAATATGAGTGACCATGGCCTGTAACGCAGCCCTTAGGAGGTCCTGAGAACATGTGCCTGAGGTGGCTAGGGCACAGCCTGGTTTTATACATTTTGGGGAGACATGAGACATCAATCTAATATATTTAAGATGTACATTGGTTTGGAAAGGCAGGACAACTCAAAGTGGAGAGCTTCCAGGATATAAGTAAAATTTAAATTTTTTCTGGTTGACAATGTGTTGAGTTTATCTAAAGACCTGGGATCAACAGAAAGGAAATATCTGGGTTAAGATAAAGGGGTATGGAGACCAAGTTTTATTGTGCAGATAGCAGACTTCAGAGAGAATAGGTTAGAAAGTGTTTCTTATTGGACTTAAAAGGGTGCCTGACTCTTAGTTGATTATCTCCTGGATCTGGAAAGAAAAAAAAGGAGGAGAGGAAGGGGATTCTCTACAGAATGTAGATTTTCCCCACAAGAGGTGACTTTGCATGGCAATTTGAAGATATGACAAGGAAATATATTTGGGGTTAAAATATTTTGATTTCCTTCCTTATTTGTTACGTGATGTTACGCCAGAGTCAAGTTGGAAAGCAGGATTAAATAAAATCCCTCTGACGAGACTTTATGGTTTGCAGGGTATGACTCCCTAGGTTCCTTAGGTAGGATTTGGGCAAAATAAGAAAAAAAAAGGTCAGAGTTTAGTCCTCATACATAATCAAGAGAAGTGATTAAGCCAAGTGGACTCTCCTGGAATGCCTCTGAGGTTCTGGTCTTTAAGAGATGAGCATCTGACATCAGTTGGAACATGTAGAAATTTATTACCTTTCAAACTGTTTACAAGTTTTATTGTCAGTTTCAAATTAGAAGAGGAAGAAAACCTTTGTTGTTAGGCCATATCAGTATATGAAATGCATTTTTAATGTAAGGAAAAACTTTTTAATGAGAATCACACAATTTCAGCTAGAAAGGAACTCAGCTATGCAAATAAACTGGAAAATCTAGAAGAAATGGATAATTTCCTGGACACTTACACTCTCCCAAGACTAAACCAGGAAGAAGTTGAATCCCTGAATAGACCAATAGCAGGCTCTGAAATTGAGGCAATAATTAATAGCCTACCAACCAAAAAAAGTCCAGGACCAGATGGATTCACAGCCGAATTCTACCAGAGGTACCAGGAGGAGCTGGTACCATTCCTTCTGAAACTATTCCAATCAATAGAAAAAGAGGGAATCCTCCCTAACTCATTTTATGAGGCCAACATCATCCTGATACCAAAGCCTGGCAGAGATACAACAAAAAAAGAGAATTTTAGACCAATATCCCTGATGAACATCGATGCAAAAATCCTCAATAAAATACTGGCAAACCGGATTCAGCAACACATCAAAAAGCTTATCCACCACGATCAAGTGGGCTTCATCCCTGGGATGCAAGGCTGGTTCAACATTCACAAATCAATAAATGTAATCCAGCATATAAACAGAACCAAAGACAAGAACCACATGATTATCTCAATAGATGCAGAAAAGGCTTTTGACAAAATTCAACAGCCCTTCATGCTAAAAACGCTCAATAAATTCAGTATTGACGGAACGTACCTCAAAATAATAAGAGCTATTTATGACAAACCCACAGCCAATATCATACTGAATGGGCAAAAACTGGAAAAATTCCCTTTGAAAACTGGCACAAGACGGGGATGCCCTCTCTCACCACTCCTATTCAACATAGTGTTGGAAGTTCTGGCTAGGGCAATCAGGCAAGAGAAAGAAATCAAGGGTATTCAGTTAGGAAAAGAAGAAGTCAAATTGTCCCTCTTTGCAGATGACATGATTGTATATTTAAAAAATCCCATCGTCTCAGCCCAAAATCTCCTTAAGCTGATAAGCAACTTCAGCAAAGTCTCAGGATACAAAATTTATATGCAAAAATCACAAGCATTCGTATACACCAGTAACAGACAAACAGAGAGCCAAATCATGAATGAACTTCCATTCACAATTGCTTCAAAGAGAATAAAATACCTAGGAATCCAACTTACAAGGGATGTAAAGGACCTCTTCAAGGAAAACTACAAACCACTGCTCAGTGAAATAAAAGAGGACACAAACAAATGGAAGAACATACCATGCTCATGGATAGGAAGAATCAATATTGTGAAAATGGCCATACTGCCCAAGGTTATTTATAGATTCAATGCCATCCCCATCAAGCTACCAATGAGTTTCTTCACAGAATTGGAAAAAACTGCTTTAAAGTTCATATGGAACCAAAAAAGAGCCCGCATCTCCAAGACAATCCTAAGTCAAAAGAACAAAGCTGGAGGCATCACGCTACCTGACTTCAAACTATACTACAAGGCTACAGTCACCAAAACAGCATGGTACTGGTACCAAAACAGAGATATAGACCAATGGAACCGAACAGAGTCCTCAGAAATAATACCACACATATACAGCCATCTGATCTTTGACAAACCTGACAAAAACAAGAAATGGGGAAAGGATTCCCTATTTAATAAATGGTGCTGGGAAAATTGGCTAGCCATAAGTAGAAAGCTGAAACTGGATCCTTTCCTTACTCCTTATACGAAAATTAATTCAAGATGGATTAGAGACTTAAATGTTAGACCTAATACCATAAAAATCCTAGAGGAAAACCTAGGTAGTACCATTCAGGACATGGGCATGGGCAAAGAATTCATGTCTAAAACACCAAAAGCAATGGCAGCAAAAGCCAAAATTGACAAATGGGATCTCATTAAACTAAAGAGCTTCTGCACAGCAAAAGAAAGTACCATCAGAGGGAACAGGCAACCTACAGAATGGGAGAAAATTTTTGCAATCTACTCATCTGACAAAGGGCTTATATCCAGAACCTACAAAGAACTCAAACAAATTTACAAGAAAAAAACAAACAGCCCCATCAAAAAGTGGGCCAAGGATATGAACAGACATTTCTCAAAAGAAGACATTCATACAGCCAACAGACACATGAAAAAATGCTCATCATCACTGGCCATCAGAGAAATGCAAATCAAAACCACAATGAGATACCATCTCACACCAGTTAGAATGACGATCATTAAAAAGTCAGGAAACAACAGGTGCTGGAGAGGATGTGGAGAAATAGGAACATTTTTACACTGTTGGTAGGATTGTAAACTAGTTCAACCATTATGGAAAACAGTATGGCGTTTCCTCAAGGATCTAGAACTAGATGTACCATATGACCCAGCCATCCCATTACTGGGTATATACCCAAAGGATTATAAATCATGCTGCTATAAAGACACATGCACACGTATGTTTATTGCGGCACTATTCACAATAGCAAAGACTTGGAATCAACCCAAATGTTCATCAGTGACAGACTGGATTAAGAAAATGTGGCACATATACACCATGGAATACTATGCAGTCATAAAAAAGGATGAGTTTGTGTCCTTTGTAGGGACATGGATGCAGCTGGAAACCATCATTCTTAGCAAACTATCACAAGAACAGAAAACCAAACACCGCATGTTCTCACTCATAGGTGGGAACTGAACAATGAGATCACTTGGACTCGGGAATGGGAACATCACACACTGGGGCCTATCATGGGGAGGGGGGAGGGGGGAGGGGGGAGGGATTGCATTGGGAGTTATACCTGATGTAAATGACGAGTTGATGGGTGCTGATGAGTTGATGGGTGCAGCACAGCAACATGGCACAAGTATACATATGTAACAAACCTGCACGTTATGCACATGTACCCTAGAACTTAAAGTATAAT
Organism: Theropithecus gelada; assembly: GCF_003255815.1. NCBI lineage: Eukaryota > Metazoa > Chordata > Mammalia > Primates > Cercopithecidae > Theropithecus > Theropithecus gelada. Next base: position 33,426,877 of record NC_037675.1, on the reverse strand, counting down.
AATAATAATAATAATAATAATAATAAAAAGAAATAAGGGTAAAAAAAAAAAAGAAAGGAACTCAGAAGCCATCTGTCAACCTCCTTCCCAAGGAAGGAATCACCATTTCAAGATTCCTGGAACATGTTTAAGGATAAGGGGCTACTGTTTTCTGAAGAAGATGGTTCAGTTGTGAATCACCTTGAAACGTACCCAAGTCTGCTTTTATAACTTTTATACACTAGTCTAGGCTTTAAAGGGGAAAAAAAGTATTTTTCTCTCTAATTCATCTGTTTCAGTTCAAGAATTCTTGGCTCCTTTGTCATCTATGTAATTCTGTAGTCTCTAAGATATGTCTAAGCCTGTATCTCTCTTCAAACATATCCTAGTCATCTAGGTAGCTGGCATTTTCAAAGGTGAAATTGGGTATATGAACTAATCTTTTTTTTTTTTTTGAGACGGAGTCTTGCTCTGTGGCACGGGCTGGAGTGCAGTGGCGCAATCTTGGCTCACTGCAACCTCCGCCTCAAGTGATTCTCCTGCCTTAGCCTCCTGAGTAGCTGGGATTACAAGCGTATGCCACCACGCCTGGCTAATTTTTGTATTTTTAGTAGAGACAGGGTTTCGCCATGTTGGCCAGGCTGGTATCAAATTCCTGACCTCAGGTGATCCACCTGCATCAGCCTCCCAAAGTGCTGGGATTACGGGCAATATAGGGGTGAATCACCATGCCCGGCCTATATAAACTAATCTTATTCGGTTATGTCAGCTAATCATCCCACACATGAAGACTTCCACCAGCATTTTCCTTGCCATGGATAAGAAAACCCCACGCTTCACCAATATCCCTCCACCAAACCATGATCTACATTCCTACTACAAGACCATTAGAGTGAAGGCACAAAGATCATCTACCTTCCCTGTACATACCTACTTGGAGATATTTCTAGACTACAGCAAAGTATAGTAACTCTGGTTACAATAACAGACTAAGGTCAGGTCACACTCAATTTACTGGTATTCTTAGGAAAAACTCCACAGCTGATACCTCATCCTTATGTTTAGAGTGGTTGCTCATTGAAAATTATATAATTTTATAAATTATATATTATATATTATAAATTATATAATTATATATAAGCTTCCAGTAATTAAAACCATCACCCAAAACCAGAGTCCATCAGTTACTCTGAACACTGAAAATCTTTTTGTACAAATATTATTGCTAATCTGAAACCTATTCCTTTCTTTTAATCATTTTTAAGTCTCTGACCCAATTGAGTAAAAGTCATTTTAAAGTTAAATTTACAACTATATTTACAAGACAATGCAACATTTGAAGAATCATTAAAATTTTTATTATCCCTCAGCAGATTTTTGTTCTTTTCCCCTCCTTCCCCGTTCATTTCCAGTTGAAGAATCCTGGCTCCTAGCCAGCCAGAGTCTTGGAGGAGTTCTTATTCAACCACCCACTTCCCACTGCTAGCCATGGTGTGCCAAACAGAAATTTTTACTCATGCCATGATAACTACCTTCTTAGAAGTTTTCCAACCTCCTTTGTGTTACAGTTTGGGGGTGTTAGAAGGCCAATTATTTGTGTGGGTTATAGAAGATTCTGACATCCCCTAGAAAGAGCCTAATCATCTGGCACTTTTCTGCACATCATCTGGCAATAAACACCATCTGCGGTTCAGCAAGGAAACTCTTTGCTGTGCCATAGGATGTTTCTAAACTCCTAGCGGTCATTAAAAGCAATTATTTTACCGAGATTCATTCCTCCTACCAGTGTAGAAACCCTTCTCCTCCAGGTTGGTATATCCTAATCCAGAATCCTTGGGGATTTTGCATGGTTTCTGTGTGTTTGTGGAGGTTGGCAACAAGAGATGAGTACTATGCCACTGCTCTAAGGTTACATGGTACCATTTGATAGAGAGCCTGTAAGTCTAAAACTACAGGTTTCCTGAAAAACACTAGGAACTGAAATGAGAAGGAGACATGGATCAGGAAGTGGAACAAAGGAAGAAGCAGAGAAACTGAAAAAATTCAAACCACCTCACTAACATGCAGTAAATATCAGTTTTAGGAACTCTGAAAACATGCCTGCACCTCTGTTCAGGTCAGCCTCCCCAGGTTCCTCTTCAGACCGGGCCAGGTAGGCTCAGACTCTGCTGTCACACTCACTGCTCTGTGGAGGCTGAGGCTCCTTTCTGAGCCTGTGTGGGGATCTCCTCACACACAGCCAAGCTGGAGAGCTGATGCAGCCCAGGCCTGAGAACAGTGGGGACTGGATGGTTTGTCTAATTCTCTGAACATAAACTTGGCAGGAAGTTCTTTGAGTTACTAAGCAACTGAACATCTGACATGAAGCCTATTAACAACCTTTTCCATAGATTAGTAAAAGTTCCCAGAACAAATTCATGTCTGGTCCAGTGAAGAAATAAGAAGGAAACAGGGGTAGCCAAGAAGGGGATGGGAAAGGAAAGCTAAGATGGAAAAAGGAAGCAGCTTGTCTTGTGACATGTGGATGCAGGAAGATGAGGAAAGCAAACAAATGGAGGCACTTGGGTGAGAGTTGGTGGCATCCAGGGAAGGAGAATGTGAATAAAGTATGGTATAAAATGATCCAGAATTGCATTTGCCACAAGCTCTAGGAAGCAGTCTTACAGCAAAAAGAGAACTTCCAAGGTTTTCATTTGGTAAGTAGAATTATACATCTTTCTTCCATTTTGTTATAATCATCCCCACTCAAGCACTCACCACAAGTACATTGCTGTCACAAAAATCTGTAAGGATAACACACTAATGGGCTTGACAACTTCATGAAAACAGATAAGGAATGACTTGGAAAGTTCTCAATTTATAACTTAATGTCCTGGGTAAGCTGCCTTGCTGCTGCCCCTAGATTCACTCTCTCTTCCTTTTCTACCTTACTTTGCTGTGCCCAGGGTACAGACAATAAGGGAGTGAATTGTTTGTGGAGAATTTTAAAACATAATAAACTGACAAAAAGTCAACCTGCTTTTTATTAACACCTTGGCTAACTAAGAATTACTGCAATTTTAACAATATATATGTAAGCCTCCAATTCTCTCTCTTTTAAAAATTTTCTTTATAAAAACATTGTATTCGCCAGGCACAGTGGCTCATGCCTGTAATCCCAGCACTTTGGGAGGCCAAGGTGGGCAGATCATGAGGTCAGGAGTTCAAGACCAGCCTGGCCAACATAATGAAACCCTGTCTCTACTAAAAATTCAAAAATTAGCCGGGCATGGTGGCATGTGCTTGTAATCCTAGCTACTCGGGAGGCTGAGGCAGGAGAATCGCCTGAACTCAGGAGGCAGAGGCTGCGGTGAGCCAAGATCACACCACTGCACTCCCACCTGGGCAACAGAGCAAGACTCTGTCTCAAAACAAACAAACAAACAAAAAATTTTATTCTATATGGAAGCTAATTCAGAGAGCTTCTAGTTACACAATCAGTCCTGACACACTTAAAGTCAGCTACACTCCTTCCCAGGATACATTCTTAGGGTCTAGAACCATTCAACTTTGCTGCAGGAGCAGTTCCTGCCTCTGGCCTCCAGAGTGCTACCTATTCCTTATTTAAACAGTAGATTAGAAACTGATTTTCAAAAGGAATAACCGAAACCTGAGTTACATCAATTCTGTCATTCTTCACGGACACTTGGAATTTTTAATTTATGTTTAAAATTAAAACAATGTGTATTAGTCCATTCTCATGCTGCTATGAAGAAATACAGAAGACTGGGTAATCTCATCACAGTTCTGCACCACTGGGGAGGCCTCAGGAAACTTACAATCATGGCAGAAGGCACTTCTTCACAGGGTGGCAGGAGACAGAATGGGTGCTAGCAGGGGAAATGCCGGTTATAGAACCATCAGATCTCGCAAGAACTCACTCACTATCACAAGAACTGTATGGGGGAAACTGCCCCCATGATTCAGTTACATCCACCTGTCCTGCTCTTGACGTGGGGATTTGGGGATTGTAATTCGAGATGAGATTTTGGGGACACAACCAAACCATATCACAGTGAAACAGAGAATGAACCACAAAGTGAAATATTTTTGTTTGGTAAATGAAAATTTGAGATGTATAATGAGATGAAATATTTTACCAAATTTGAACAATGTCAACATTGTAATTTAGTCTTTTAAAATTGTCAATTATATTTGTTGTGAAACTTAAGGATGAGTCAAAAAAAAAACAATCATTATGACTTATCATTATCGAAAATAATTTTGTCCTGTAAAAGCAAGGGGAGGGGTATTTAAAATGATCTGCTCTAGGTGTCAGCCGGTATGGAGCATGTGGAAGCAGGAATAAGAGGAAGGCACATAAATGTAAGCACTTGGGTGAGAGTTGGAGGCATCCAGGGAAAGAGAACATGAATAAAGTATGGTACAAAATGATCCCAGAATGACATTTGCTGCAAGTTCTGCCCTCTGCCCTCTGGCTTGTATTGGGTTCATACAGGACCACTGGCTTGAGATCAGGAAAAGAGAAGAGTGAGGTTAGGGCATTTATCCCTTCCTCTCCCTGAAGCCTTCCTCTAGTTTGCCAACATACTTTGACTTAGACCAGAGGTCACAGCTCTCATCAGAGGCCTTCCCCACACGACTAGTTCTCAACCTTCTCTCTTCTACCCTCCCTCCTTCCCTTCTTGGAATATAGTTATTGCTTGCCTGTCTGTCTTGCCAGTTCAGACCCAGGGATGGAAAGACACTGCCCTCATCTTACTAGCCTAAGAATACTGCACTACCCTTTGTACTTTTCCTATACCCTGCCCACACCTTTATAAATTTAGTGTTAACTCTGAAAATTACCCAATTTTCAGGTATCAACTATTGCCTGCTGACATTCTGACTAATATATATATCCTGACTCCTCATAACCCCAATTTCCATCACTGTTCATTATCCTAGACATCAAGTGGAAAATTTTCTCCTCCCTAAATATGTAATTCTAATTCCATAGGCTCTGAAGATCATGGAAATGGAGCAGTTGATATTAGTTGTTTAATTGCAATTTCACTGATCAGGGAAGAGTGGGGGAAATATCACAGGATGTGTACTTAGCTGAGGAATCTGCTGCAGCACAGCCTTCTAAAAAACACCCTCCCTTCTCAAATGCTTGCCAGTCAACTCATAAAAGTAAAATCTGACAAACTGCCTCATTTAACATAAGCCCTCCCCCCACAAAAATCACTTCAGTATTTTTTCTGCTTCTCCCAAAGATGGGGATTAAAAATTCTAGGATTAATTAAAACCTTTCATTATTTTAAAGGGGTTAATCTTAAAGCTAATGGAAAGAATTAATTCCAGGCAGTACTGACTTCAATCTGTCGGAATCCTTTGCATTTCATTTTATCCTTTTCCAAGTTAACTACAACTGTAAAGATGACTAAAAGACTCAACTAAAAGGTTTTCTTAGAATAAAGAATATTTTTGTTAATATTTTTTTAAAAAAATATTTCATGGGATAAAAAAGTACATTCACTGAAATTCAAAGGATCTTGATTCTCTAGCCTGGTAATCTTTAAATGACTTAAATACCCTCAGAGTGTGAGAACTTGATTTCAAAATGCCAAGCAAACTCAAGCAAGAAAACTTAGAATTATACCTAGCACACAATAAAAACACATAATTTCTGCAAAAGAATTCAACAATCTGATCTGACCTCAATGTGATGACCCAGAAGAGAATTTGGTGGTGAGAAGGGCTGCAGAAGATACAATTACCATGGCTAATCTGTATTCATGAAAATGAGAGCTAGAGTTGAACAACAACAAAAGCATCAGCAATATTAATAGCTAACACTTACATTATGTTTACTGTTAATATGTGTGCAAAGCACTGTTTTAAATGTTTTTCATCCATTGATTCATTTAATCCTCAGAGCAACCCTGAAAGGTAGATCACTGTAACTATTTTCATCTTACAGACGAAGAAACTGAGACTGGGAAGGTTTAAGTAATTTGCCCAAGGTCACACAGCTAGTAAGTAACAGAGCTGAGATATAAGCACAGGCTTGGCTCTGAGTTCATACATCTAACTACCATGATATACTGTCTCTACCAGAACTTGAGAACACAGTCCTTTTAATGGTGTGCAATTTAAAAAATACAATCAGTCTAATCACAGCACATGAATTCAATTTAATCTCCGTTTCTCTTTCAGGAACAACAGTTAAAAATGGGAACTGAGGTATCCCCAAGAGAACTCTTACTGCTATAATATTTGTGAAGTCATGACAGTATCATCAACATCTGGAGACCTACTAATAGTTTTGTCAAGAAGAAAAGAAAATGAATAGCCTAGTTCAGTAATTCTCCTCATTTGGAAATGAATCAAGAACCCCTTTGTGATTCTGTTGACAGCTATGGTCCCTCTCCCAAGAAAATGTCTACTTTGCATTTAATTTCAATAAATTTCCAGAAGGCTTGATGCGCATCCACAGGCTTTATGTGAGAAAACCCTCTTCTTAGATGATTTCTAAATCTACAGTGTTGTATACTTCACAGAAATAAAAAATCAACCAGCCGAGCTCAGTGGCTCACACCTATAATCCCAGCACTTTGGGAGGCCAAGGTGGGCAGATCACTTGAGGTCAGGAGTTCTAGACCAGTCTGGCCAACACGGTGAAAACTCATCTCTACTAAAAACACAAACATTAGCCAGGTGTGGTGGCATGTGCCTGTAGTCCCAGCTACTCAGGAGGCTGAGGCAGGATAATCACTTGAGCCCAGGAAGCACAAGTGCAGTGAGCCGAGAGCACGCCACTATACTCCGGTCTAGGCAATGGAGCAAAACTCTGTCTCAAAAACAAACAAACAAAAAAGAATCAACCAACCAACCAACATTTATTGAGCAACTACTATGTGCAAAACACTGTAGTGGACCTTGTGTGGATAATACAAGAAAAGATATTATATAATTCCTGCCTTCAAAGAGCTGTATAGTCAAGTTTGCAAAATAAGACAAGAATAGGGACACTAGTTCTCCAGGCACTCAAAAGAAATATCATTTCTAGCTTGGGTTGTCAGGCAAGGCTTCAAAAGAAGGCATGAACTATGAACTGGTCTAGATAAATTATTAGGATTGGAGAGAAAGTAGGAAAAAGCATTTGATATCAGGAAATAAATACTTGCCTGAATTTGTGGGCTGAAAATTTAATTTTATGAAAAATGCTGTATGTTAACTATAACTAGGAACTTTATTCTCTGACCAGATAGTGTGCCTCATGCCACATCAGTGCAATTTGTTTACCTTAGCCCAGCTATCTGCTGGGAAGATATCACACAATTGGAAGCCCTTGGCCTTCTTTCTCAGAAGTCAACAAAAATATGCATTGCGCTGTTTACCATGATAAGAATACTTGTCAATAGAAATTGGTTTGAGGTTCTTAACTCACCTCTCCATGGCCAGAGGAGCCAACAGAGAGAAATTTATTTTTATTTCAAGGTGGCTTTGTATCTCATTAACAATCCCATGAGCCTCCACCCTTTTTATTCAACTGTCAACAGTCCTTGATGTTCTGAATAAAGAGCTGTCCAAACTAGGATTAAACAGAAGAGGAGGGGAAAAAAATCACTGTTCTCATTCTGAGATTCCACGTGGAGGTGCTAAGCTAGTTCAACTCCCTTGAGAGCTACATTTTTATTTTCTTTGCAATCCTGGTCACAATTCAGGATTCAGGCATTTGCATCATGAGGCTTGATTCCTGCTACAATTCTTTCCAGCAAAAATATAACACAGGAGGGCAGGGTATATTTGAAATTCCAATAAAATCAATGTTGACTTGATTGGGAAATTCTAAAAATTGGAACTGAAGTCTAAAGAGAGACAGATTAAGTTATTAATTAGCTAGGGCTGCCAGAAAACAGCAATATATAAAAAGGGAATACAAGGAAGAAGACTTCCTGTAAAACTGTCATCATGCATTCAACTAGAAATGGATCCTGCAGTCCCACATGTGGAAGTGAGATGCAAGTTTGGAGTAGCGGCCTCCCTTCAAGAGATTTACAATTTTGAAGCGTTACAGCATATTCCCAGAGGGCTGGGTGAGACTGTGTGTGTGGTGGGGTAAAGTGGAGAAAAAAAGTGTCACAGAAAATCAGTAGTTCAAAAAAAGAAACAAAAAACATAATTTGAAATGAACTAACTTTTTCACTCTGTAGCTGGGGGTGGCAGGTAATAAGACTCAACATACCCATATGATAGCTGTACCACTTAGAATCTTTGGGGCTGCAGGTAACCAGAAAACCCTGACTCATTTCAATTTTAATTTTTTTTTTCTAATTATGGAGTATCTCACATAATGAAATAACAGAAGTAGGGCAGGACCTAGCCAAGTAAGAGCTATCAGGATTCCTTCTCTGCTGTCCTGGCTCTGCCCTCTACCCTAGATTAGCTTCATTCTCACGAGGAAGGTAAGAGGCCTGTGATAGTTCTAGGCATCATGCCCTTACATGACAATGCCCAGAGGAAAACAAACCATTTTTTCCTAGGCCTTTTTCTCAGGATTGAGGTAACCTTTCCTGGAAGCCCCCAGCAGACTTCCCCTCATCCCTTCTGGTAGATTTAGATCATATGCCCATTCCTAAACTAGTCTCAAGTGGAAAGAATAGGATTATCATGACTGATTCTTATATTGTGGTCCCCAGGCCACCAGCACCACTTGAGAAAAATGCAAACTATTAGGACCCACTCCAGACTTACTGGATCAGAATCTCTACAGATGAAGCACAGCAGCACAGCAATCTGTGTTTCAATAAGAATTCCAAGAGATTCAGATGTGCTTAAGTTTGTGAACCATTGGTTTGGAGCAGAGTGGAATGGATGTTGGATTCTCAACCACAATGGGACACTGGTCAAGGAACCAGGAATTAGGAAGAACACAACTATTAAAATAACCAGAGTCACTTTTGACTAGCATTTATGACATTTATGAATGCTTACTCTCTTCCTTTTTTTTCTTGCTAAAAGTAGACTAAATATCTTGAAATACGCCTGCCACCAAACACCTGGAAATGCTGCATAAAATATAATTGACAATTTTTTAAATATATAAACTCTCAGGAATGAAAAATGAAACCCTCAAAGTCCCAAAACAAAGAGAAATCTGAAAAACAAGTACTCAAACTTTTGTAATTCTAAATGTCACTGCCAATCTAAGTAACAAAAAGTCTTGTGTGTAAATGACAGAGTGGCCAAAAGGTAGGGTGATAAAACTGAGATTCTTATGTTGAACCAGGACCCTAGAGGTCTATATCCTCTGAAAACAAGTGGACTGGAAAAAAAAAAATCCACCCACAGAAGTAAGCAACAAGGAACCTCCTCTATCTCAGGCTGAACTCTGAGTGAAGGGAAAAAAATGTCCTCTGAGAATTTATAACCACAGGCCTGCCTTCATGTGGGTTTGAGATACAGATTTACACTACTACAAAGGCAGGTAAACCCTGCAGATAAATTAACATAAAAATGGATTCCCAGATATCATTGCTGAGGTTCTGGCAGAAGAAAACAAGAAGCCTCTTGGTAAAAACACATTCTCAAATAAGGTCACACAGGATTCTCACAGATAACAAAAGCTTGCAACCCTAACTCACAAAACACCTGGGGAAACACAGCTCCATAATCAAGGCTCAGCAGAAAACAGCAAAATATGAACAGCATAATAGAATTATCAGGAACGGCTGTAAAACAAGCTGGTTTTAAACTATTTTTATAAGTAAAACAGGGAATTAAAAACAGTAGAAAGGAATAAGATACTATTTTTTAAAAAGAACCAAGCAGATTTAAAAGAGATACAAAAGGGAAATATCCAGCTTCTATCATCCTCAACAAGAAATGTATGACCTCAACAAGAAATCAGCCTGGGCTGGAAGAGAAATTGTCAGAGAACCTGAGGAAGCTTGAGGTTATTCTCAACACTTTGTAAAGTGTCCTATAATTTGGGTATTTAGGTGGGGAGTCCCCAGAAGGCCCCGCTTGAGGTGGTATCCAATGCGTACTCCTACAAAGATATGAAAAGATTTATCCCCATTCTCTCCTGTAATATGACAAGACACCGGATGACAGTTAAATTACTGCTGATGATATTTTTGAGAGTATGGGGAGAGCATTTGAGAAAAAGCTTTGTGAAATCTCTTGATCTGCAGAACCTCTTTATCATGTTTTAACCTCTCAGCTTAATAGTTACATTTTATGATACTTCACAACAAAGTCCAATCTTTCAGAAGCACCATATTAAACTCATACCTCTGTATATTTGAGTGAGTCTTCTTAATCAAATTTATTGTAGTTTTTGCTCTGACTCCCTAAATAAGAAGTGTTTCATTTAAAATTTATTTCTAGTAACTTGTAGAAATATAAGGGCAGGCCAGGCGCAGTGGCTCATGCCTGTAATCCTAACACTTTGGGAGGCCAAGGTGGGTGGATTGCCTAAGCTCAGGAGTTCAAGACCAGCCTGGGCAACATAGTGAAACCCCATCTCTACTAAAATACAAAAGAAATTGGCCAGGTATGGTGGCATGTACCTGTAGTCCCAGCTACTCGGGAGGCTGAGGCAGAATTGCTTGAACCTGGGAGGCCGAGGTTGCAATGAGCCGAGATTGCGTCACTGCACTCCAGCTTGGGCAACAGAGCAAGACTCTGTCTGGACAAAGACAAAGACAAAGACAGGACAGGACAGGACAGGACAGGAAGAAGGAAGGAAAGAAGGAAGGAAAGAAGGAAGGAAAGAAGGAAGGAAGGAAGGAAGGAAGGAAGGAAGGAAGGAAGGAAGGAAGGAAGGAAGGAAGGAAGGAAGGAAGGAAGGAAGGAAGGAAGGAAGGAAGGAAGGAAGGAAGGAAGGAAGGAAGGAAAAGGGCAAATATATAGTGTGCAAAGAGTACCATCAATTTGCTCCAAATCAAAACTCAATTATATTATTGGAGAAATGCCACTATAAAGGCCTACAGTTTGACAATTATTGTGTATTTACATATTTACAGAGTCTGTCCCCTCCCCTTCTGCTGGCTAGACCCAGGAGAAGCCTGGAACCATGGGAGAGGCCTCAGTACATGGTGTGGGATGACTGGAAAGGACAGGGATGTGTCTAACCACATCCATCACATTTGATGTTTCTGTCTTAATCCATTCCTGGCTAAGGGAAATACCACTCCTTTAGATTCCTCTCTACATTTCCAGCATGTATGAATCACTTGGCAAAACCTGATATTAAAAGAAATGCAAAGAGTGGTAAAGCCAAGAAGCCCTTGTCTGACCCTGCCTCAAGGTAAACAAACACCTGGTTTAAACAGAGGCTTGGAGGAAGCAGATCCTTCCAGCCAGGGAGAAGTCCCCACACCTGCCGATTTCCTTCCATTACAAATCAGAGGCAGAGCCTCACTGCATCTGGGGCCACTATTTGCTGCTTGGAAGAAAGCATGGGAGCACTCCCAGCCCTTGTACAATACCAATTATGTTTCTCATTTAAGAAACAGTTATTTGTCTGAATGCAAACTACATAAAGGGCAGAGGGAGTTCTCTTCTCTTACAGAGTGACAGTTTGTTATTCATCTGAAACACAGGAGGTTTCCCTGATTGTAATCTTGGAGTTGAGGTGTCCACAGAGGGAGTAAATACTTGAAGGAAAAGCAACATTGACAGACTAGTACGGTACTATCAGAGATTTAGTTTGTGGTTAGTATGAAAAGCAAAAAGAGATAGGTGATGACAGGTTTTCAGAGCAAAAGCCAAAGGTTTCAAAGATGAGACCTAAGTGTTGCATTTTCCCTAAAGGAAAAGTTGCTGGAACTTCTTAGCAAGGAGGTGAATTCTTATTTACATAATCATCATCCTGGGCTAGTTTTGGCCTTCCTTATATTGTACCTACCCTTGCCTTAAAACATCCAGCCACAAAATTCGGCAAATAGTGCTTTCTTTCCAGTGAGTTAACCAAGAATTATTTCCAGTGAGTTAATTCTGTATTACTGAGTGCCTACAGTGTGCTTAGAAGTGTGTGTTAAATCCAATGAGGAATAAAGATATTCAAGTCATATGCTCTCTCCTCACGGAATTTACAGTTTAAGAAGACAATAAAAAGTTTAGCCAGGAACAGTGGCAAGCACATGTAGTCCCAGCTACTCAGAAGGCTGAGGTGGGAAGATCACTTGAACCTGGGAGGCGGAGACTGCAGTGAACCAAGATCACACTACTGCACTCCAGCCTGGGCGACAAAGTGAGACCCCATCTCAAAAAAAAAAAAAAAGACAATAAAAAGTGTTTTGATAACTTCTGTACCATTATGCTTTGAGGGGCTCAACCTGCTCAACCTGCTTTGAGGGGCTCCATGGCTCTTCCAATGAACAGCTAGAGTTCACTTCTTGGCACCATGGCCCTGCCCACCACTCTTGGCTATCCTGGCATAAAAGGCAGCATGCTTGGAAGTCTAAGGTAGTGGTTCTCAAAGTGTGGTCCTTGGACCAGTAGCAACAGCACCATTGTGGAACTTTTTAAAGGTGCAAATTCTCAGGCCTTCTCCAGAGCTACTGAATTGGAAGCTCTGGGACTGAGTCCCAGCAATTTGTGTTTCAATAAGCTCTGGTCTAAGGAAACTACTTTTTTGTTCTCCTACCTGCCAAATTGTCTTTCACTGGCCCTAGTTTCCACTTTCCACCTATTCAGCATTAGAGAAGTGTTTTTGTTTGTGTGTGTGTTTTTTTAACAAGTTAGAACACTTTAGGCTGCAAGTCACAGCAGACGCTTACCAAACTAGCTTAAAAAGTGAGAACATTTATTGACTCATGTAACTGGAAAACTAGCATAAGGGCGGGTTCTATGGTTGACCTAATCTACCAGCCCTGGTTTGATTTCCCCCAAATTCCATTAATTCTGCCCTCTTCTGAGGGTTAACTTCATCCTCAGGCTCCCTGTGAGTTGGCAACAGCAGTTCAGTCTCACATCTGCATACAAAAGCCTCCAGAGAAAGACAGAGAGAGCCTACTTCTGGAAACTCTCCCAAAAGATAAGGGAAAACTTTCCTAGAATTCCCCAATACACATTTCCTTTCCTGTTTTATCACTAGCCCAAACTGCAGCACATACACATTCTTGAACTGATCACTGGCAGGAAGGATGGGATTGATCAATCAGGTCCATACCTGCATCCAGGGGTGGAATCCACCCACAGAGACACATGCTCCATGTAGAAATAGGGTAGATGGCAAAAGAAAGTCAGGGTTCAGTTAGGAAGGAGAAAGGAGGAATGACTGATAGGTAGACAACCCCAAAGTTAATGAGTGTCTTTATGAGTTTCCAAGAACATGCTTTTAGGAAACGAAGTCATCTGCTCTTGACATGGCAGTGAAAGCTAAACACCATGAGGCTGGCAAGTCATGACCACAAACCCCTCAGCATTGAATTGCAATCAGTCTGGAGTAAAATTTATCATATTTCACAAGCAAACTCAGGTAAGTGAAAAGGAAAAACTATTTCCTTTTTCTTTCTCCTCCCATCATTCTCCCTCTTCTCCCACCCGAAACAATTTAATTTTATATTAAATAGTAGCAGTCTTTTGATCATTTCTTCACTGATATATATATATATATACACACACACATTATAGATCATTAATGACATATTTCTCTCACAAATAATGTATCCTAGAACTATTTCCACAGATTACCAGACATTAAGTATAGCAGCAATTCTAAGCCAGGCACAGTGTTAAGCAAAGGATATATAATGATAAATAACAGTGGGTCCTCATCTCTAGGACTCACGGAGTAGTAGGGACAGACACATGAACAAATGGACATAATGCAATATGCAGTGGACAATAGAAGTATGCCCACACTATATATATGTTACAAAAGTAATGAACTCCATCTGAGGTATAAGGGATGGACGTGATAACCCAGGAAAGTTTTGAGGGATAAATAGGGGGAAAAATAAGTGTAAGTGTGTAGATAATCCTTAGAAATCAACATAGAAAACAAGGCATAGACAACATAAGATTACTTCAGGATAACAAAGCAGGGGAACTGTCCCAGAGCAGGATGTTCCACTTTCTTGTGGGGACTCACGGGCTGTATCTATCTGTTATGGGATGTGCTGAAAGTAACTTGCTACTAATGACAAAGTGCTAGAATATATTATACAAATAATTCAGAGCAGGTTCTGAAAATACTTAGATTATTAATAACTTAGAGCAGTTCAAGGTTGTCACTATAATCTTGTTATTATCCTCTGCATTCTCATGTGCTTTCAGAGGTGAAAGAGAAAGAAGATGGAGTTATATTTAGCCTGCTTGGAACTGAACATATTCCTGGGTTTCCTATTATTGTATACATGGGAATGAGCAGGGTCTAAGGGCCCAGTTGGAAAAGGCTAGGAGTGCAGCTCTGGGATAATGCCATATTACTACTTAATTCCTGAAGTCAACTCCTAAATTGTGGTAACCAAGGCCCCTAAAAAGGAAACCAAGGTGGCCCTGAAATGTTTCAGGATCCACTCAGTGATGCTATTTAGCAGACACAATTTTTTACATGCACAATTTGTTTTGCCCCACAATTTTGCAGAGATATTTTCCTCCTTTTCCTTTACTTTCTAAGAATGGCAAATATATAGCCCTTAATATAAAAATAAACCCATAGCTACAAGTCAGGAACTACTTCTCTATCTTAATGATATAACCAAAAATCAAGGTAAAACTACATGTTTTCGTTGACTAAGAAAGGAACCAAAGGTCACTCCAGTAAAAACAGACACATGCAACAAGCAAATGCAGCATAGCCAAGTTCAGAAGTAACTGTATGAGTGTCTATACATGTGTGTGTATATTTAGGTATAGGGAAGAGAAAGGGAAAGAGAACTACCATCTGATGTGAATATAAATTTCTCTAAGAGTAGGTAACCTTGATTGTTCTTTGGTCTATTTGTCATGTGCATCAGCGTCCCCACATATTTTATTCTATTCTTTTTGAGACTCTGACACCGATGTTCCATCTCACCCTGTAGAAGTACAAGACCACAGGTCATACTCTACTCCACCCCATGGTCCCAGTTTTGGACTTTTATCTCCCTAGAGTTATAATCATACTTTCCAGGCTCCTTTGGAATCTTAAATCTTTGAAAGCATAAAGCATTTGCCTTAAGCAATCAGAGAACATATCTCTTGTGAGTGACACTCAACACATCATGAATGTTCAATCAATTTTATTGATGATGGTAGCAGAAAATGTCCCTTGGAAGAAGAGCATCAGAAAAACTCCTCCTGAAAGAGAACTACCAAATAGCTTTCAATTTAATGATCTACTCAGATCTCACTTCAATGAAATTTTAAGCAATTTCATATTCAAAAAGTCAGAATTCATGCACTATATTATATATAACCATTTAACATGACTCTGTAGGTGAGAGCATTTGATGATTATTACTGATTTTAAATACGTCATAATTAAAGTTAGGGGAACCAAGTTGAAGGTCAAAATTTGCCGTGTGATTTCTTTTCATTTCTTTCCATTTAATTTCTACCCCAATTATATTATTTACTTATATTCAAATTTGCCAGTTAGAATTAAAACAAATAACTTTAAATACGTGACAAGCCTGAAGTGTTTACAAATGTATGTATCTCTTTAGAATAAGAGTAATTTCTTCTCTTTTTATTATTATCGATCATGTCTAAAAATAATAATAGCCAAGAAGATAACTAGAACCCGTATTTGGCCTTAAATCTCTCCCCATTATAATTTTTCTTCTTAATTTTTTTAAATTTTAACTTTTCATTTTGAGTTACAAAAGAGTTTCAAAATAGTACAAGAAAGTCCAGTAAACTCTCCACCTAGCTTCCCTGAATGCAACATCTTATACAACCACAGTACTTGTCAAAACCAGAAAATAAACACCAATGAAATATTATGAACTCATCTACAAATCTTATTCAAATTTTGCCATTTGTCCTACTAATGTGCTTTTTCTGGTCTAGGATCTATTCAGGGTCATTCCCTGCATTTATTTGTCACGCCTCCTTAGTCTGCCCCAGTCCAAGACAGTTCTTCAGTCTTTGTCTTTTATGACCATGACAGTTTTGAAGTGCACCAGCCTGTTATTTTATAGAACGTTCCTCTATTTGAGTTTGTTTGATCTTTGCTCATGATTAAAATCAGGTTATGCATTTTCGGCAAGACTATCATTTAATGATATTATATACCGTTTTCAGTTTATCAAGGCAAACATGTCAATATGTCTCAATATTGATAATGTTAACTTTGGCCACTTGGTTATGGGGTGTCGGCCAGGCTTATCCAATATAAAGTTACTATATTTCTCTTTGAAATTGCTAGGCACTTTGTAGAGCTATATTTTGAGATTATGCAAATACTTTTGTCCAATTGTTTTAGCATCCAGTGATGATTCTTGCCTATAACTATTATTATTATAGTATTTAATAAATGGTTGGCAGTTTTGAGGGTAATGTACAAAAGAAAAAAATTAAAAATTAAAAAATAATAAATGGTGATTTTTCTATTTCCATAATTTCTGATACATTCATTAGAGTTCTACTGTAAGAAGAGATCTCCATTCTCCCAGTTTATTTATTAATTTTAACCCTATGAACTCATGGATATTTATTTCAGTCTATGAATTCTAATTCATTACTATCATAACTTATTTTGTTGCTCAAATTTGTTTTCAATTTGGCCAGTGGTTGCTCTTTTAACTGGGCTCCTATATCCACTTGACATATCCCAATCATTTCTTGAGCACAGCCATAGTTTCTGGTGTAATAAGATGCTTTAGGTCATCTTATACTTTCTCAGCCTCAGTCCTGGAATCAGCCATTTCTCTGAGGAGCTGAAGTTCCCTTTATTTGGAAAAGGTATTTAGAAACCAAGATCTGAGCTAGGAGTGCTCATGGCTACTGGGCTCTCACTGTTTCTAGGACTCTCAGTGGACAGAACTGGAAAATATATGTATGTATACTAAAGCCATGCATACATAAGCATTAGTATCTATTTCTTTATATTTGTGCATATATATTAGAAACCATGAGTTCATATTCATACCTCCAATTCTAATCCACCACAGAGGTCATTCCAGCCTGCCTTCTTCCCTTATTTGTACTTTCTTCCTCTGACAATGAGAAACAGTTTTCATTATATTATTTACTGCAATATATTTACTTAATTGCTATAAAGGACACATAATTTCAAAATTGCTAACCCTGTGAAAAACAAGCTATTAACTAAACATTGTGTGCAATTCTTCACCTTGTAATATATAATCAAAAACTGTTTTCCAAAGTTGCTTAATTATTTCCTTCACTATCCCATTCACTGTTGTTATATGTGTAATAGTTAGGTTCATTTATTACTAGTGGTTTTCCACTTTGGTTTTCCCCACATCCTGGATGATTTTTTTAAGTAAGTGAAATATTAACATGGTTCTAAAAGTCAGAAGTATATAAAACAAAATATTAAGATGAGAGTCACTCCCACTTCATATCTTCTCTATTTCCATTCCCCTCTACTCTTTCCCTCCCATATTAGTCTATTCTCACACTGCCATAAAGAAATACCTGAGACTGGGTAATATATAAAGAAAAGAGCTTTAATTGGTTCATAGTTCTACAGGCTATACAAGAAACATAGTGGCTTGTGCTTCTGGGGAGCATCAGTAAACTTACAATCACGGCAGAAGATGCGAAGGGGTAAGCAGGCACATCTTACATGGCCAGAACAGAAGCAAGGCAGTGAGGTTAGAGGTTCCACACACTTTCATCAAACAACCAGATCTCAAGAGAACTCATTATCACCACAACAGCACCAAGGAGGATGGTGTTAACCATGAGAAATCACCCAGCCAGAGTCCAGGTGGACCATAGAGCTGCTCTCAATTGCCCAATGGTCAGGGAAGAGCTGATTCTGAAGAATATGCTTTGAAGGAAAGCAAACCTCTTAATATGCTGGATTTTCACATATTTGTTCAGAAACATGTAGGAGCAGAGATAACTAGAGCCAAAAAGGATATGAACTTCCAGCTACTGCTGTTGAAGACACTGCAAGATTTCCCAGTTGGTAATAAAAGCCTGGGAGGGGAAAAAGCTGAAGACTCAAGACCAAGACATCAGAGAAAAACATCTAAATAAGACAAGAGCAGAGACACTCCAGCCAAGGAATTTTGCAACTTCCAAATCAGGAGGCACTGGAAGTTGAATATGAGAATGCTATTGCATGTTATCTGCCATTTGCTTTAAGCTGACATTGAGCAACCTGAGGTTCTTTGCACTTAATCCCTCAACTGCTTTTAACAAAGTTTCTATCAAAGCACCTGGTCGTGTGTCATTGAGAAGTGACATCTGGGTCTCAGGGAACAACTGTAGGTCCTATACCCATATTACAGGGAAGCAGCCTGCACTGGTACCTAAATAAGATATTTTCCTGCTGGGTGTGGCACATGCTACATTAGCAGCAAATGCAACGTTTAAAAAACAGAGACAACTAGATTCTTGGGGGAATCATGGCAGACAGGAGGCAGGACTAGATTGAAGCTCTGACTTGGATGGACAGAGTAGCATATGGAGGCTTGCGTCATGAATTTTTGCTCCAGAACAACTTCAGGAATAAATCAGGAAACCTGAGAGGACCCACAGACTCCCTGAAGGAAACAGATTGCCCCTGCAGAATCCAGGAGACACCTCAAATACTGTGCTGGTATCTACAGCTGAGAGACCCACAGATGGTTCACATCACAGGACTCTGTGCAGACAACCCCCAGTACCAGCCCAGAACCTGGTAGACTTGCTGGCTGGCTAGATCCAGAAGAGAGATAACACTCACTACAACTCAGCTCTCAGGAAGCCACATTCATAGGAAAAGGGGGAGAGTACTACATCAAGGGAACACACTGTGGGACAAAATAATCTGAACAACAGCCTTCAGCCCTAGACCTTCCCTCTGACAGAGCCTACTCAAATGAGAATGAAGCAGAAAACCAACTCCAGCAATATGACTAAACAAAGTTCTTTAACACCTCCAAAAAAAATCACACTAGCTCACCAGCAATGGACCCAAATCAAAAAGAAATCCCTGATTTACCTGAAAAAGAATGCAGGAGGTTAGTTATTAAGCTAATCAGGGAGGCACCAGAGAAAGGTGAAGCTCAATGTAAGGAAATCCAAAAAATGCTACAAGAAGTGAAGGGAGAAATATTCAAGAAAATATATACCATAAATAAGAGACAATCAAAACTTCAGGAAACAATGAACACACTTCTAGAAATGCAAAATGCTCTGGAAAGTCTCAGCAACATAATTGAACAAATGGAAGAAAGAAATTCAGGGCTCGAAGACAAGGTATTCGAACTAACTCAATCGAACAAAGACAAAGAAAAAAGAATAAGAAAATATGAACAAAGCCTCCAAGAAGTCTGGGATTATGTTAAACGACCAAACCTAAGAATAATTGATGTTCCTGAGAAAGAGGAGAAATCTAAAAGTTTGGAAAACATATTTGGGGGAATAATCAAGAAAAGCTTCCCTGGCCTTGCTAAAGACTCACACATCCAAATACAATAAGCATAAAGAACACATGGGAAATTCATCGCAAAAAGATTATTGCCTAGGTACACTGTCTTCAGGTTATCTAAAGTTAAGACAAAGGAAAGAATCTTAAGAGCTGTGAGACAAAAGCACCAGGTAACCTCTAAAGGAAAACCTATCAGATTAACAGCAGACTTACCAGCAGAAACCCTACAAGCTAGAAGGGATGGGGGCCCTATCTTCAGCCTCCTCAAACAAAACAATTATCAGCCAAAAATTTTATATCCAGTGAAACTAAGCTTCATATATGAAGGAAAGATACAGTCGTTTTCAGACAAACAAATGCTGAGAGAATTCACCAATACCAACCACCACTACAAGAACTGCTAAAAGGAGCTCCAAATCTTGAAACAAATCCTGGAAACACAGCAAAAAAGAACCTCTTTAAAGCATAAATCTCACAGGACCTATAAAACAAAAATATAATTTAAAAAAAAAAAAAGGTATACAGGCAACAAATAGCAGGATGAATAGAATGGTGCCTCACATCTCAATACTAACACTGAATGCAAATTGCCTAAATGCTCCACTTAAAAGACACAGAATTGAAGATTGGGTAAGAATTCACCAACCAACAATCTGCTGCCTTCAAGAGACTCACCTAACACATAAGGACTTGCACAAACTTAAGGTAAAGAGGTGGAAAAAGACATTTCAGGCAAATGGACACCAAAAGCAAGTAGGAGTAGCTATTCCTGTATCAGACAAAATAAACTTTAAAGCAACAGCAGTTAAAAAAAGACAAAGAGGGACATTATATAATGATAAAAGGCCTTTATATCACAATCCTAAACACATATGCACCTAACACTGGAGCTCCCAAATTTATAAAACAATTACTAATAGACCTAAGAAATGAGATAGACAGCAACACAGTAATAGTGGGGTACTTCAGTATTCCACTGACAGTATTAGACAGGTCATCAAGACAGAAAGCCAACAAAGAAACAATGGATTTAAACTATACTCTGGAACAAATAGACTTAACAGATATATACAGAACATTCCATCCAACAACCACAGAAAATACATTCTATTCAACAGTGCATGGAACTTTCTCCAAGATAGACCATATGATAGGTCACAAAACGAGCCTCAATAAATTTAAGAAAATTGAAATTATACCAAGCACTCTTTCTCAGACCACAGTGGAATAAAACTGGAAATCAACTCTAAAAGGAACCTTCAAAACCATGCAAATACATGGAAGTTAAATAACCTGCTCCTGAATGATCATTGGGTCAAAAATGACATCAAGATGAAAATTTTAAAATTCTTTGAACTGAACGACAATAGTGACACAACCTACCAAACCTCTGGGGCACAGCAAAGGCAGTGTTAAGAGGAAAGTTCATAGCCCTAAACATCTACATCAAAACGTCTGAAAGAGCACAAATAGACAACTGAAGGTCACACCTCAAAGAACTAGAGAAACAAGAACAAACTAAACCCAAACCCAGCAGAAGAAAGGAAATAACCAAGATCAGAGCAGAACTAAATGAAATTGAAACAAACCAACAACAACAACAACAAAAATACAAAAAACAAATGAAACGAAAAAGTGGTTCTTTGAAAACAAATAAAATTGATAGACCATTAGCAAGATTAACCAAGAAAAGAAGAAAGAAAATCCAAATAAACTCAATAAGAAACAAAATGGGAGATATTACAATTGACACCACAGAAATACAAAAGATCATTCAAGGCTACTATGAACACCTTTATGCACATAAACTAGAAAACCTAGAAGAGATGGATAAATTCCTTGGAAGCTACAACCCTCCTAGTTTAAATCAGGAAGAATTAGATACCCTAAACAGACCAATAACAAGCAGCGAGATTGAAATGGTAATTAAAAATTACCAACAAAAAAAGTCCAGGACCAGATGGATTCACAGCAGAATTCTACCAGACATTCAAAGAAGAACTGGTACCAATCCTTTTGACACTATTCCACAAGATAGAAAAAGAGGGAACCCTCCTTAAATCATTCTGTGAAGCCAGTATCACCCTAATACCAAAACCAGGAAAAGACATAACTAAAAAAAAAAAACAAAAAAACTACAGACCAATAGCCCTGATGAACATAGATGCTACAATCCTTAACAAAATACTAGCTAACTGAATCCAACAACATCTCAAAAAGATAATCCAACATAATCAAGTGGGTTTCATACCAGGGATGCAGGGATGGTTTAACATATGCAAGTCAATAAATGTGATACACCACATAAACAGGAATTAAAAACAAAAATCACATGATCATCTCAATAGAGGCAGAAAAAGCATTCAACAAAATCCAGCATCCCTTTACGATTAAAAAATATAATAAATATAATAAATAATAATAATATAATACATATATTATAATACAATAATATATAAAATATAATAAAAATAAAAATGATAAATATAATAAATATAATAAAAGCTGTCGATGACAAACCCACAGCAAACATAATACTGAATGGGGAAAAGTTGAAAGCATTACCTCTGAGAACTGGAACAAGACAAACATGCCTACTGTCACCACTTCCCTTCAACATAGTACTGGAAGTCCTAGCCAGAGCAATCAGACAAAAGAAAGAAATAAAGAGCATCCAAATTGGCAAAGAGGAAGTCAAACTGTCACTGTTTGCTGATGATATAGTCGTTTGTCTAGAAAACCCTAAAGACTCCTCCAGAAAGTTCCTAGAATTGATAAAAGAATTCAGCACAGTTTCCGGATACAAAATTAATGTACACAAATCAGCAGCTCTTCTATACACCAACAGTGACCAAGCCAAGAATAAACTCAAGAACTCAACTCCTTTTACAATAGCTGGAGGCATCACATTACCTGATTTCAAACTACACTGTTAAGGCCATAGTCACCAAAACAGCATGGTACTGGTATGAAAATCAGCATATATACCAATGGAACAGAATAGAGAATCCATAAATAAACCCAAATACTTACAGCCAATTGATCTTCCACAAATCAAACAAAAACATAAAGTGGGGAAAGGACACCCTTTTCAACAAATGGTGCCAGGATAATTGGCTAGCCATGAGTGGGAGAATGAAACTGGATCCTCATCTCTCACCTTATACAAAAATCAACTAAAGATGGATTAAGGACTTCAATCTAAGACCTGAAACTATAAAAATTCTACAAGATAACATTAGAAAAACCCTTCTAGACATTGGCTTAGGCAAGGATTTCATGACCAAGAACCCAAAAGCAAATGCAATAAAAACAAAGATAAATAGCTGGGACTTAATTAAACTAAAGAGCTTTTGCATGGCAAAAGAAACAGTCAGCAGAGTAAACAGACAACCCACAGAATGGGAAAAAAAATCTTCACAATCTATACGTCTGACCATGGACTAATATCCAGAATCTACAATGAACTCAAACAAAACAGTAAGAAAAAAAGAAACAATCCTATTAAAAAGTGGGCTAAGGATATGAAGAGACAATTATCAAAAGCAGACATACGAATGGCCAAGGTACATGAAAAAATGCTCAACATCACTAATGATCAGGGAAATGCAAATCAAAACCACAATGAGATACCACTTTACTCCTGCTAGAATGGCCATAATTGAAAAATCAAAAAATAATAGACATTGGCATGGATGTGGTGATCAGGGAACACTTCTACACTGGTGGTGGGAATGTAAACTAGTACAACCACTCTGAAAAACAGGGTGGAGACTCCTTAAAGAACTAAAAGTAAAACTACTATTTGATCCAGCAGTCCCACTACTGGTATCTACCCAGAAAAAAAGAAGTCATTATACGAAAAAGATACTTTGCAGAAACATGAAACCAACCCAAATAAAGAAACTGTGAGATGTAGATAGATATAGATATATATGATGAATATATATGTGATGATATATATATTCATTATATATATGATGAATATATATGTCATCATATATAAATACATATATCATCACATATATGATATGAGACATCTCTACATATATAGAGATATATATAGTATTCATATATATATGATGAATACCACTCAGCCATAAAAAGGAATGAATTAATGGCATTCACAGCGACCTGGATGAGATTGGAGGCTATAATTCTAAGTGAAGTAACTCAGGAATGGAAAACAAAACATCGTATGTTCTCACTCATAAGTGGGTGCAAAGCTATGAGGATGCAAAGGCATAAGAATGACACAATGGACTTTGGGGACTTGGGGGAAAGGGTGGGAAGGAGGTGAAGGATAAAAGACTACAAATAGGGTGGAGTGTATACTGCTAGGGTGATGGGTGCAACAAAATCTCACAAATCACCGCTGAAGAACTTACTCATGTATCCAAACACTACCTGTTCCCCAATAACCTATGGAAATTTTAAAAAAAGAAATAAAAATAAAAAACAGAGACATCTAGTTGCAAATAAAAAATAACAATCTTAGTAAAAACAGAACTCTGTTCAAACCAATGCCATCAAAAGATAAAGGGGAAGAATTTCTCTCCTTTTATGGCCATGGGACCTGAACTCTGGGGCTTCAAAGCTTGAATCAGAGTAAACATTTAAGTAAATGCTTCCAATATGCATAATGGATGTTGCTTTTCCCTCTCAAAAAACTGTCTCTTATACCCACCCCTTTTTTTTCCAGAGTGTCATGAGGCAAGATGGAGTTTCTTATTGAAGGTGAAGTCCAAGCAAGACCAGCGACAGCATCATGACAGGTGAAGCACCAAAAAAAGTAGTCTAGAGCTTTTTCTCACTTCAAATTTGCTCCTTGCAGATCTCCCTAATGCCAAGCAGATCAAAGCATGGAATATTCATAAAACCGCATTAATTCCATAAGCACCCATTACCATAAGTTGAATCAATTTTTCCAACTGGAGCTTTTGTTATAGGCATCATCCGTACCCCTTCAGCCATCCTAACAGACCCCATTTTAATCTCTCCCCACCCCTGCACATACAAGCACAAAATGTTTTCAGAATTTATGTGTACTTGACACCTTGCCAGTGACAATCATGCCCCCTAAAACCAAAACAAGTAGTAATAATGTGGACTTTGTTCTTTTCAGGGAACTCATTGAAGGGTGGAGCTGAACCACCACAAAACAGGACAAACCAGTTCGTATTAAACCAATGCATCAGAGACACTGAAATAGCACAGATAAACACCAGCCCGAGGCTAAGAAACTGAGGTTCTGGTCTTAGCACTGTCATGTATTAAACAAATCATTTCTCCTCTAAAACTCAAGAAATAGGATTGAGGTCCCCTCCATTACCAAAATTCTATGATTCTATGACTTCTTGTAGGTAGTCATCATCAGCTATCCTTTGCTTTTCTCCTCAGATGACTAAGCAACAACAACAAAACATGAGGTGGCAACTTTAGAATTTCCCACATTTTAGCCCCCACTCCCTCGTGAGAATTTTTCTAGTGGTATTAAGATCATCCTGAATACTCCGCAGATTAGGGCAATGTAAGACACAGAATCTCTACCCTAGAGACTTAACCTATTGCTCTGGTATCATGAAAATTAACCTAGTAAAGAAAGAAAGCCCTCCTCCCATTGTTCTAGCAAGAAGGGAACACAACGACCAAAGATTCATTTCATCTTGGGCCTATAGCCTCATTTCAACAGTTAAGGGATTTTGCTCAATCATAGCATTTACCAAATGTAAGCCTTTAGTTAGCAGAGTGCTAACTCTTAATCAGGTGCTTCTAATTCCAGCACTGTACACCACATTACTGGTGGCCGTTCGTGCATCATGAACCAGTCCATCAACAGCCTACCCTTGGTCACTTACATGCACAATGGCAAAAGCAGAGAACACTGGAGTGTTCATCAGAACTTTAAGTTCTCAAGGCAGCAAATATGGTCAAAGATGCTCACTTTGAAATCCATTAGCAAAGTGCCACATGAGAGATTGATACTTGGCCTCTCAATAATGCTGTTTTCCTCTAGGACTGGAACAGATGATGACCCTTTCTTGAGTTAAGCAAAAAAAGTTGGCTTGCACTCAGGAGCCATGTTTAAACACCAGAATTACCTTGAGTCCAGGGAGATGCTCCCACAAGGAGAGGCCCAAGAAAACTGAGATCAGCCAAGGAAAAGCAAATGTATGCCTCCCATCCCCAGGGAGCTCCCAGAGCAGGCCTAGGCTCATTGAGTAAACTGATATGCAGAATTACTCATGATATTTAAATTTCTTTCCAAATGCTCCCAGTTGAATTTATATGTGTTACATCACATGATATAACTCCACTGTAATATTACTCAGGAAAGCATACTGAATTTTCCAGGACGGGCCAAATTCAGACATTTTGTCTCAGCCTCAGAGTATGTGAAACATTATAGGTTTCAGAGACTGCAGTCATTCTAGAAAATAATACAGTCCCTTGAAAGATAATTCACCCACTTTTTCAGACTACATTAGGAAATGACATGGTATCTTGATGAATACACACACATACAGTCCTGTCTTGTTTTCTATTAAAAAGCCTTGATCTATTACAGTGGCAAGTATAAGATATACTATTTTTGACAAATGGTTAAATAAAAGATATTCTTTTAAAGTTGTTTTAACACAATTCTTTTACACAACTAAACATTTTGCTGATATTTTGAAGTAGTTTCATCTTCAGCCTCTCTCATTACTTTTTAGACAGAAAAAAAAAAAACCAAACACACATAAAATCTGCCCTCCTGATTAGAACATCAAAATTCTATCTCTAATTGTAGAATGAAGCATAATCTTTCTAAAGCAGTAACTTTTTTTAACCAGGGGTTGTAGCACTCTGGTGGTATTAGGAATTTTGAAGCTAGTGTCCAGAGGGTAAGGCTGGTGGAGATACCAACAGTGTGCAGGTGGTGGCAGCAGCACCCTTTGCGGGCCCACTCTCCTCAGCCCAGCTGCTACCACATCTCTCCTACTCCAGGCAACCACATCCAAATCACTGCATCCTTCCCCTGTACTACAGTTTCTTCCTATTGGTACAGTTTATTTCCCATGAAAAACAAAGCCGTTATACACTTCCACACTCTTCCTCTACCACAGGCAGTAAAACCCGGCAAGCATCTCTCAAGGATTTTCTCTGGACATGCCACTGTAACTTGCACTTGAATCCTGCCAATTTTTCCTTCTGAGATGAAAAGATGAAGCTGCAACATAAGGACATCATGTCATTGGGCACAAAGCACTCAACAAATTTTCTAAATTGAAGTATCTACCAATGATAGCTAACATTTATTGAGCACTTACAATGTGCTGGACATTCTACTAAACATTTTTGTGAAGTAGCTCACTTAATCCTTATTATAACCCTATGCAGTAGAAATCAGTATTATCTTCAAATGATAGATGAGGAAACTAAGCTTCAAAGACAGTGTGCAACCTGCCCAAAGCTCACACAGTGAGAACGTGGTGGGACCAGGACTTAAACCTGTGATGTCTCACTCTGATGCTGGTACAGAAATGTCCTCATTTCAGAGCCTCCCTCTGAAACCTTACTCTCAGACAGAGGGGTAGGCTCCAAGCAGAATTCCAGAGACAAATTCCCAGCAGATGGCTTAACTAGTGAGAGGACTGAAAAGCACTAGTATCAGCAGAGAAGTGAAGGTATGGAAACAGCAACAAAAAGAGAAGACAGAAAGTGAAACCAATGTTTGCTAAGGACCTGCTAGGCGACTCACAATCCTGTAAGGTACTGCTAACCCCCTTTTCACAGATAAGATTACTGAGGCCTAGAAAGTTACATAACACACCAAAGGTAAGGTAAGTTAGGACTCCACCAAACTGGAGATGAGCAGGCAGAAATTTTCATTCATCTAGGAAAAGAGAGGGAAGAGACGAGATCATACAGTGAGTAGGACCCTGGACCTGAGGCAGGTGAGGGTTTGAGGATGGAGGTGAGGAGAGACACTGGTTAAAAACCAAAGGAAGAATCTGAGCAGCCTTGGGTACAGAAGTCATTAGAGGAGGGTTTGGGCCAGATGAGGTAAGTTAGAAGAAAAGAAGGGACAATGAAGCAGAGAACTAAAATAGAAGGTTTATGGAGGAATAGGGGTAACTAAAGGAATGGCCAAAAAAGCAGAAGATGTTGTTCTCTTCCTCCTCTTCTCTTCCTCCCAGCCTTTCCCTCTAATGTAAACTTCACTCTGTCTCCTAGTCCCCCACTGCTCTACCTCCAGATCTTAGTCTTATATTTCTTTTTCTTTCCTTTAATGGCCCAAACAATGGAACCAAAGTATACTTTTATTTTATATGATTGAATAAAGTCACATGCTCACACTTAGGCTTTAAATTAACTCAAAAGATAGTTTTCTATCTCTACCACTACCCAGAAACTTCACTAAACTAGAACCAAGTTTCTCTTCATAAGAAAATATGAATAGCTCCATAAATATCATAAGGAGATATTTCCTTTTTTTTTTTTTTTTTTTTTTGAGACAGGGTCTCACTCTGTCACCCAGGCTGGAGTGTGGTGGTGCAATCTTGGCTCACTGCAACCTCTGCCTCCTGGGTTCAAGCAATTCTCCTGCCTCAGCCTCCAGAGTAGCTGAGATTATAGGTGTGTGCCACCACGCCCAGCTAAATTTTTTTGTATTTTTAGTAGAAACAGGGTTTTGCCATGTTGCCCAGGCTGGTCTCGAACTCCTGGCCTCAAGTGATCTGCCCCTACCAGCCTCACAAAGTGCTGGGATTACAGGCATGAGCTACTGTGCCCAGCCAATATTTTCTATTAATACGTAACTTTAAATTTGTCTTATTCCTACCATAGACTAGGTGCTTTGAGTGCATGTTTCTTCCACTGAATTGTCATTTTTAAAAATAAGACTTTGGAGATTTGTTTTATGCATAAGCCCTGCTAAAAACACTATAAAAAAAAAACTCTTTTGTAAGAGGGTCTTAAGTGAAATCTTCACTGAAATCTAAGAAATCTTGAGAAGTAGAAGTTCTAAAGCAGATGGCTGCTCTCTATAACTGACTACAAGTGGTTTTAATGGTAGCAAGTTGCTTTTCTCACGTGACTCTAGCAGCAAATAATTCTGGAGATGGTACAGAGGCTTGGGGAAATCAATAAGGACCAGCACTTCTATCCTTCTGTGTGTTGGCATTGCTTTCCCTTATGAGAGGCAGAAAATTGATAACTTTTCTATCTAAATGCCTCTTGAAGGGAGAGTGTTTTAAAATATTTTACTAATGTCTGAACCACTGACTTTGATAACATAAAACACAACTTCAAGCCCAAATGTAACTAAAAAAGACCTCTCAAAATCTTCATTCATTTACTCCATTCACTCACCAAGCATTTGCTAGTTTGTACCTGATCTGAAATAGGCACTGGGATGGAGATTGAGAGAGAAATAAACTATAAAATGTTGTCTCTAGGAGCTTTCATTCTGGTGCAGGAGACACATAAAAACAATTTATCACAGGTTGCTCAATCATGTACTATAAGTGAGGAAAGAACAGGGGGTGGGGAACTCAGAAAAGGGGAAGTTACTGCCTGAAGACACTGGGGAAGCCTTCATAGAAAGGATAATCCCTCTAGTCTTGAGGGATACACAGACACTTGCCAAGTGCATTTTCAATGCCAGGAGCAATAGGCTCACAGGATAGAAAAGGAGCTAGAGATTCAAATCAGATAGTAAAAGTCTTTAGATGTTCAGCTGAGACAAACAGGTTTCTTAAGTCTGAGAACGACAAGGAGAGCTTCAAATTTGAAGAATAAAACTTGCAACATTGTAAAGACAAATCTATATAAGGAATTAGCCAGAGAGAAGGCAGCTGTGGTCATCTCCAAGATGCGATAAGTGACTAGATGAGACACAGACAGAGAGGAGTGGAAAAGATGGGCTGATTGTGAATTTCTAAGGCAGATGTGACAGGGTTTGATACATGATTAGAGGTGGAGTGATAGGGAGAAGACATTGTCAATGGCAATTCACAGATTACCAGGCTAGATGGAAGCTAGATGGAAGGTGATGCCATACATGGAGATTAAAAATAATGTTCTTGGCAGAAGTTGCTGATCTCAGTTCTAAAGTGTTGACTTTGAGGTTCTGAGAGGCATCCAGGTCAAGATCCAGTCAGAGATACAGAGCTCAAACCTATGACCAAAGTCTACAGACCAAACAGTGATAGAGACACCCTCTCATAGGAGGGGCTGACATCATTAAAGAGGATCAAAGGGGAAAGGAAAAGAAGCAGGAAGCTCAAGGAGAGGAGGGACAGGAAGTGAGGAGCAGAACGAGATGCGGAGAGAGAAAAAGGAAATGAGAGAAGGAACAGTCTTTATACTTTACTCTGATGGAAAGGTATAAATCTATCTCAGGCTTCCTGGCTCTTCTTCAGGCAACTCTATGTAAAATAAGAGAGCAGAACAGAAACAGAGAACCTGTATTACAGAGGACAGTTGACAGCAGCAAACGAGATGCAATGAAATAACTTTCTACCTTACTCCAAAGTAGTTAATGAGATTTTCTTTAAAAAGCTAAGTAGTCTGAAGTAATTTCATACTGAAGAAAATAATCCTACACTCATGGCCAGGCGCGGTGGCTCACGCCTGTAATCCCAACAATTTGGGAGTCCAAGGGGGTGGATCACCTGAGGTCAAGAGTTTGAGACCAGCCTGGCCAACATGGTGAAACCCTGTCTCTACTAAAAATACAAAAAAATTAGCCAGGTGTGGTAGTGCATGCCTGTAATCCCAGCAAGTCCAGAGGCTGAGGCACGAGAATTGCTTGAACCCAGGAGGCGGAGGTTGCAGCGAACCAAGACCGTACCACTGCACTCTAGCCTGGGCGACAGGAGTGAAACTCGGTCTCAAAAAAAAAAAAAAAAAGAAAGAAAGAAAGAAAGAAAAGAATCCCAGACTCTTCAACTGTCCTTAAAGAAATTGCTCATTGCTCTATTAGATAAGTATTAGTTTCAGTTATCCAGAAAATTCACATAGATGAAATGTCTGTGAGAGTGTCAAAATAAAAGAATTATTTCCATTTATAGGTATTATTTTTCCCCAGCTATTTGAAACAAAAAACACTATCCTAAAAAGAAGTTACTGATTTTGGTCATCTTAATAGCTTTATAACACTAGAAAATAAATCAAACCAGTTTAAAAGTCACTTTGGTGTGCAGCCTAATAGATGATGCACATGAGGACAATCAATAAATATTATTTCCTGTTGATGATTAGGCTGGTCTCTCTTCCCCAGCAGGTACCCAATCCTCAGCCACTTTTCTCTCTTCCAGGCATGAGCTCCCACTGACTTCAAAGGAAGCTTTAAAAATGGATTAAAGCAAAGATCATATATTGACTTCAAAGGGAGCGCTGAACACACACAAGATATTTCACGGGGGAAGGGATGGAGATGGAAATTTTGTTCCTCTTATTATTCCATGCTTAATGAATACCATCAGCATTTTCCATGTATTCAGCCAAAGTGTATTTCTTCCCTTTGCAATACTTTCCATTTTGATGACATCATAATAGTTGTTTATTCCAGAACAAAATCTAATATTTGCTTTAAATATTTCAGTATTATTATAATGATGCTAAATGTTAGTTTTCTCCCTATATAATATGGCAGCCATGACAATTAGGTTTTGTCATACCATGCAAAATATTGCCATTTTAATTACATACCATAATGTCACTATGAAAAATTTTGAGAGTTACTCTTTAGAGCATAATGTTCTTTTAGTATACACAGCCAGATCTGATTCTCAAGACTCTCTTTCTCTCCCCAAATGCAAATAATTTAATATAAGTTTAGAATTTTCAGTATTAGTGTTCACCATGTCTACTGCCTCTCTGCATGATAATTGTCAATATACCACCACTACCACCTTAACATATGCAAATTCAAATAACTTACACTTCATGGCACTGAAGAGACTCTGAAAACAAGAAAATATATTCCAAGTACAGTTTATCTTCTCCATAAAAAATCTCAGACTCATTCTAAAATAGTAATTATGATTAATCAGGGGCTCTTAAACAAGTATTGTAAGTTAATAAAACTCCTACAGAGCCCTCTGAACTCACAAGGATTCTGGTGTTCTCCAGAAGTGGGACACCCAGCTAACAAACAGTCAAATGAAACTTGAACACAGGTGGGGCTGATGTCTGTGTAGGAAGAAACCAGTGATTTTTACCCAAATGGGCAGCCCTTTTCTAGGAATCTCCATGCTCCTGTGACTGTACTCATAGCTGGCCTTTTTCTCAGCATGACACTCTGGCTTCTCTCTCTCTCTCTCATGCACATACATATATGCACATTTCTACATGACTTCACCATACATGGGAGTGATGAGCCACATGATGAAAAAAAAAAAAAAAAAAATGTGGGAGGGAGTTAGAGAAGGCTCTCTTCTATTCTTATGGGGAAAACAAAAGAGGGCATGGCTGAATGTGTTATACAATTCAAAGGAGAGAAAGATCAGACACAACATCACATTTGACTAAATTCTATATAAGGTCTCACAATTGAAATAATGAAACTAGTGGAACTGCCGCCAATAGTAAGCTAGAATGAACGAGAGAAATAATTGTATCAAACCAGTAAGAAATGTTCAAAGGGTACGCATAGGCACTGATTTAGTTAGGAAATCCAAGTCTGACTTTAAATTGTAAGAAAAGAACAGAACCACTTAGGAAAAGTGATGTTTCCAGGACCTACTGGTATATACCATATGCGGTCATGACAGAAATAACCAAAAGGTTGCCTTCCTCAGTTTACTCCTCAACTAAACCCAAAAGCAAACAGTTCAAATGAAAACAAAAACTGCAGGCTGGGCGCGGTGGCTCAGGCCGGTAATCCCAGCACTTTGGGAGGCTGAGGTGGGCGGCTCACATGCCGTCAGGAGTAAGACCAGCCCGACCAACATGGTGAAACCCCATCTCTACTAAAAATACAAAAATTTGCTAGGCATGATGGTGGGTACCTATAATCCCAGCTACTCAGGAGGCTGAGGAAGGAGAATCGCTTGAACCCAGGAGGCGGAGGTTGTAATGAGCTGAGATCACGCCACTGCACTCCAGCCTGGGTGTCAGAGTGATACTCTGTCTCAAAAAAAGTAAAAGAAAAGAAAAGAAAAAAAGAAACTGCAAACATATACCCTCCTTATTCTCAAATGAAAGCCTGGTTTGAGTATAAATTTACATCCACATTTTGAAACAGTTCTTTTATCTGGTTTTAATAGAGAACTTAGTTTTATTTAAAAGAAAAAGTACTAATTTTCTCTGTGTTTTATTCATTTTGTTTATTCATTCAATAGACACTGACCAAACATTTATTATATGAAAGGCACTGCAATAGGTCCTATGTAAGAACCCGAAATGAAACAGATGTAGACTCCATTTTCCTGGGGCCACAGAAGGGCTACTACAGGGCACAAATAATGATATTGCAGGGGAGAATGTATTCTATGGCCATCAGGAATAAGACACAGATAAAGCTTATTATATCTCTCTTAAAAGCAACTAAGGAAAAGTAAACACTAATTTTCACTGAAGTGCTTCAGAACCCTAGTTCTGAGGGGAAGTTTATAGATTTTCTAAGGGAGTGGGGGGTGCCCCAAGGTCAAATAAGTTCAAATAACTTCGGGAAACACTTGGTAGACAAGTTAGAATAGGTTCTTTACTGTAGGACTTCCCAATAACTTTGATGAGCTAATTTAACTTGCAAATTTCCAAGAGGATAGTAGAGTTGGCAACATTTCTTAAACTCATTTGACTACAGGACACTTTTATTCAGAGCATCTCATGGAACTAGTGATCTACAAAATACTTTGGAAGTTCTAGTAGAGTTTGAGCTTGTGCAGAAAATATGAAGCATTTTAAATTGACCAGTCTTAAGTAAGAGAAGAAGACAAAGTTGGAAAGGTAGGTTAGAGTCAGATCACGGATGACTATGACCTGCTGACTACTCTCTCCTGGAAACTCCCCTTCCTTAGCCACTATGTTAAGGCAAGTCTGAATGACTTTGGCTCAAAAACTGCTCTGCCACTCACTTACTAATCTTAAGACCTTCAGCAAATTACTTTTCTTTCCCTGAGTTTCCTTATTTCCACACCTATAAAATAGGGTTGTTATGAGGAAGGATTCGATGAGCCCATGAATATAAACTGCTTATCATACCTGACAAATAATAAATGTTATCTATCTTTCCATCTGGGGCAATTCCCTTTCCTGCCTTCTGAATATTCCCCTCTGCCTCCCTAACTGACACAGCACTTTCTTCAGGTTCCTTAAATATAGGCTTTCCTTAGAATTCCTTTAGCCACCTTTTTTTTTTGTTTGTTTTGCTTACTCTAAATGTTCTCCTTTAGTGATAGCTTCAATTTCCTAGCCTGATACACTCTATATCTACAAACCCAGCCCTGATATTTCTCTAAAATTCTAGAGAGTACTTCCAAATAACACCTGAACATGTGTACCAGAAATGTCCTACAGGTACTTTGAGCTCATCATGTTCAAAACTGCACATAGTATCTTCTGTTGTAGTGTACTTCCATACTCTTTTCCCTTCTATATTACATGTCCGATTATCAAACACCCAGTCATTAAGGCTAGAAAACCTTGAATTCAATTTTCACTTTTTACTCTCCCAACCCTGCCTTTGCTTCCACTACCCTCCCCACATTCGGGTGATCAACTGATCCACCGATTCAATTTCCAGATTATTTCTTGAATTAATCAGTGCTGTTTCATTCCTACTACAGGCTCTCATCACATTCTTAGAATCTCTCATTTAGATTTATGAAATAGGTTTCTAATTTGTTTCACTCTTCCAATTGATCCTCCACAGTATGACATTTCTTAAATACAAAATTGATTATCTTATTTTCATATCTTAAAACCTATTAAGATTATAATTTTTATATCAAATATCTTTTTTTTTTTTTTTTTTTTTTGAGACGGAGTCTCGCTCTGTTGCCCAGGCTGGAGTGCTGTGGCCGGATCTCAGCTCACTGCAAGCTCCGCCTCCCGGGTTCCCGCCATTCTCCTGTCTCAGCCTCCCGAGTAGCTGGGACTACAGGCGCCCGCCACCTCGCCCGGCTAGTTTTTTGTATTTTTTTAGTAGAGACGGGGTTTCACCATGTTAGCCAGGGTGGTCTCGATCTCCTGACCTCGTGATCCGCCCATCTCGGCCTCCCAAAGTGCTGGGATTACAGGCTTGAGCCACCGCGCCTGGCCTCAAATATCTTAAATAATAAACACTAGTTAATGATAGTCATGCTGAAGTATTTAGAGAGGAATGAACTGAAACCTATAATTTGTTTTGAAATGTATAAAAAATAAAATGAATTGATGGATTATAAAGGGATAGATAGGTGATTAAACAAGTATAGCAAAATGTTAATAGTACAATCTAATGGTAGTTGTACTAGCACTGATTGTAGAAGTCTTTCCATTTTATTTAAAAATAAAATCTATACTTTAAAATTGTCCATAATAAAATGTTGGGGAAGGAGGAGTAAAACTATGAAGGCGGCCGGGCGCGGTGGCTCAAGCCTGTAATCCCAGCACTTTGGGAGGCCGAGGCGGGTGGATCACGAGGTCAGGAGATCGAGACCATCCTGACTAACATGGTGAAACCCCGTCTCTACTAAAAATACAAAAAACTAGCCGGACGTGGTGGCGGGCGCCTGTAGTCCCAGCTACTCGGAGGCTGAGGCGGGAGAATGGCGTGAACCCGGGAGGTGGAGCTTGCAGTGAGCCGAGATCGCGCCACTGCACTCCAGCCTGGGCGACAGAGCGAGACTCCGTCTCAAAAAAAAAAAAAAAACTATGAAGGCTCCGGGTCATCTACAGGGTAGCATCCAAATATCTTAGGTGGACCCTTCACAACTTGGCTCCAATTTACCACTCCAGCCTTCCATTCTCCTACTGATTTGACCCTATGTTCTAGCCAAATGGAATGAATCGACACCCCCTTAATGCCTTATAGACTCTTTTGTGGCTAAGGCTTTGTCATCCTTCTATCTTTGCCTGGAAGAGTCTTCATTATTTTTCTGTCTGGCAAATGTCTAATCATTTTTAACAGCAGCAGCATCTCCTCTGGGATGACTCTCTGGACAAAGTTAACTGATTGATATTCATTCTCTCTCTCTCTCTCTCTCTCAATTGCATTGTAGCACTTACTGTGTTGAGCTGTGATTAATACTTACGTATGTGTTTTTCCCAACTGCACTAGCTGTTCCTTGATGACTATCTCCCAGTCTTTGTATACACAATACCCAGCATAGTCCCAACACATTCTAGGTCCTCAATATATGTCTCTGAATTAAACTGAACACCAGACTAAGAAGTATGCTAGTCCTTATACAAAGTTTAAGTTGCTGTCTCTGGGCTTTTTTACTTTGCTCAGTGGCAATCTGTCTGTCCT
Source organism: Theropithecus gelada (assembly GCF_003255815.1). NCBI lineage: Eukaryota > Metazoa > Chordata > Mammalia > Primates > Cercopithecidae > Theropithecus > Theropithecus gelada. Next base: position 33,390,914 of record NC_037675.1, on the reverse strand, counting down.
CTGTTCCATATGCCAGGGGTTGCACTATCTCTCATCTTTAACCAGCGATAAGTATATCAGCTGTTGTATTTAATCCAAATGGGTTACATATATTTCAAATCTGTCTTCTATAATTATGGAGTAAGGGTTTTTCTTCCTATAAAGACTTTTACATGTGAGGAGAAGCTCACTGACAATTAGCTAATGCTTGGTCTATTTCTGGAAGTGCTAAAAATGACCCTATGAAACCGCCTTTGCAAAATTATGACAGACAGTGAAAGAGATCTAACTTAACTGACTCCATCTTGCTTCTAACCTCCAAGCTGTCCTTGTTCATTCCCGGGCATAGGCTGAACTAACTTTGGGAGAAACTTAGTTTATAGTTTAAACAAAGATAGTAACAGGCTTTCCCAAAGCAGACCTCCTTCTTGCCTGGGGACTAGATTGCCTTTGTAGGACTAACATTAGCCAGAAGATTAAAAATTATGGTTTAGGAGTCATGCAGCTGGAGGCTACAAGATTCCAACCCTCCCTAAACTGCTCCTAAGATCAGTGCTTGAGATATTTTGCAGACTCTGCACTTGATGGATCAGCTGGCACCACCCAGATCAATAAACTGGCTCATCTGATCTTCTGGAGCCCCACCCAGCAACTGACTCAGCACAAGAAGAGAGCTCTGACTCCCTGTGATTTCATCTCTGACCAATCGGCTCTCCTGGAACACGGGCTTCCCCCACCCAAGTTATCCTTAAAAACTCTGCTCCCCAAATGCTCGGGGAGACTGGTTTGAGTAATAATAAAACTCCGGTCTCCCGCACAGCCGGCTTTGTGTGTATTACTCTTTTTCTGTTGCAGTTCCCCTGTCCTGATGAATCGGCTCTGTCTAGGCAGCAGGTAAGGTGAATCCCTTAGGCAGTTACACTTATACCTCCCCCACAAAAAAAGCCATAAATTTTGAAATGAAATTTATATTACAAAGAGCTAGAACCATCAGACTCTGAAACATTGAAAATTCTCTCAAAATTTCTACCAAGGATTGTGTCTAACATCATCTTTTCCTAAAACAAGCAACAATTAGCAATAGCACTTCAACCACTCACTTAGTTTCCCCCAATCATTCTCAGTATTCTCAAAAGAAAGTTTCCAGCACTACCCAAATCCCATAATGCTTGCTCTCTCTCTTTCTTTTTCTTTCTCTCTTCTCTCTCAGACACACAAGCACATGTGAATACACACACACACACACACACACACACACAGAGCAACAAAAAGATGTAGAGGTAAAACTGAATACACCATTCACTCTTCAAAGGTAATGTTATTTTCTTGTGGGGTTCCTAATTTCTCCTTCTAGTGTTTTCAGAAAAATTATTGCCAATTAATAATTCAATGCTTGATTCCAAAAATCTGAATCTTGCCAGTTCCTCTACTTTGTCTCTAGCTTCCAAAAATTAAAAAAAAAAAAAAATATGATCTTAAAGGAGTATATTACTATAAAGAAGCTTTTCTCTGTTAAAAAAATATATAACTCTTTTCAGAGTTCATTGTTATGGCCATTTGATTTGGATGACTAGTACTTCTTACCCATTACAAACACTACATCTGACCCATTAAATTGACACTGGTCCAAGTTTCACTAAACTAAAACATCCCCTCCTCAGCCTGCTAATGGTGTATTTCCTTATAAAAAAATCTTAAATAGTGAGTCAGAACTCCTTTACAGAAGAGTCACAGAAGTCCACAAAAAATGCATCAAAAGTAAAAGAAAAAAATGTTACATGAATAAACACTTAGTGTTTACAAAGTGGTTACAATTTTGATTTGCGTAACAAGTCTTCCCCAGTTCCCATCCTGTTAGCCACTCCTTCCTCAAGCTAGCCTCCTTCTGTACAGCAATTTATTTGTTCATCTCCTCTACAAGGCCCTGACCCTTACAGGGGCATTCTACATCCCCAGGGCACAGTACAATGAAGGAACAAAGTAGGTACTCGGTAAATATGTGTAGGGAAAAAAAGAAAAGGAAGGAAGGAGAGAAGGAAGGAAGAGGGAGAAGGAGAGAAGAAAGAAAAGAGAAGTAGAGAGAGAAAGAGAAATAGGAGTGAAAGAGTAATAATCTGCATATCTTGCAGATGAGGAAACCACCCTTCAAATCAGGTAAGTAGCTTGCCTAGGGCGCTTCCACTCCACCCCACTACACCTGGAATCTTTTACTTCAAGCTACACCTTGGTTCCTTCTATTCTCCACATTTGAAGTATCTTGCCTCTTTCTAACTTCCTCTTATCAGTTCATTCTTCAAAAAACAATAGTTAATTCCACCTTTTTCACCTATTTCAACTCCCCATGATTTTTCCCTCTACTGCAGACCAATGTCACCAATTTTTATACAATCATTTTATTTTATTTAGAAACAGGGTCTTGCTCTGTCATCCAGGTTGGAGTGCAATGATCATAACTCCACAGCCTCAAACTTCTGGGCTCAAGAAATCCCTCAGCTTCAGCCTGCTGAGTAGCTAGGACTACAGGTGAGCACCCTCACGCCCAGCTAATTCTTTTGTGTTTTTTTTATTTTGTTTTGTTTTGTTTTGTTTTTGTTTTGCAGAGACAGAAGTCTCACTGTGTTGCCCAAGCTAGTCTTGAACTCTTGGTCTCAAGTGATCCTCCTACCTTGGCCTCCTAAATATGCAAACATGTTAACACTTAAATAAAAACAAATAGTAGTCTTCATGTGTACATTTTATTTATTTACCTATCCTTTTCTCAGAAAGATTTTAAGGTGACTTTTTATATATGTGTGTTCTGGCTCTACAAAATCCATGTATATTCATTAGGGGTTGGGGTTATGGTGCATATGTCTTACTTATGATGTTTTATCAGTCATAGAAAACAAGACAAGAATTTATTTTTAGGACTTAGTTAATTTTCATGTGTCTGAAGTTCTCTTGCCACAGTTTAATATATATTCCTCTACTTCTCAGTATTACTATTTAAACTAACAAATAACATCCCTCAAAAGAAATCAACCAGAGTGAGTTTTAAAAGTATGATTTGTTGACTCAGTTTTACACCTTCAGGAATCTACTGAAATTAAAACCAGGGGTCATAATGAGTCACTCCTCTTCCTCTTACATAAGGAAAGAGCAATCATGAATGGGATATACAACAAATAAGGCAGGTCTCTCCAGTACTAAAATCTGCCCAAGTCTTTTCATGCCAGCAAAACTAAAAAATACTAACCCCAAAAAGATCTTTAATCACTTTCTCATTTGTTTCCATTTTCAGAGCCTTCATAACAGTAATTTTTTTAGCTTTAAGAGAACTTACCACCACTCTATTGTTTACAGTGTAGTAAAAGATTTATTTTATGCAAGTTACTCAGTCTTTATTCCATTTTACCAGCACTAATAGAGCCACTGGTTTCTTCTCTGATCAATTAATAAGTTATTAATGGCTAAGCCTCAGAACTGTGCAATAAAAGACACTGCAGAGCTCTGCTAATGGTCACATATCAGAACAACAGTTCTGGTTTGTAGGGAATCAAATAATGAATCCGTCATTATTTGTATTCACTTCTGGTAATTAAGCATTTAAATAGCACTTGACATTCAGCAACCATTTTTATAAGCATTCCCCTTAAGAACCTAGAACACCATCAGATCAATAGCACTGTCTTTGTAAGGCACAAATTGATGGTGGCTAAGGACCAAGAAAGCTTCTCCCTTCTGTGTGAAGGTGATGCTACTCCCATTAGGGAAACCACTAAACTTCTTTTCCAGCAGCAGTTTCTGGTTTGTGCTAATTTGTTGACAGTCTTTCTGTCTTGTACCAAGTCTCCTCCTGACAGATGGCAGGTGTTTCAGAACCTTTGACCCTGTCCTGCAAATGCCAAGCATCATATGGCCAAAGTGGAACACAACATACTGAGTTAGAAATAATGGTCATGTAGGCCGGGCGCGGTGGCTCAAGCCTGTAATCCCAGCACTTTGGGAGACCGAGACGGGCGGATCACGAAGTCAGGATTTGAGACTATCCTGGCTAACATGGTGAAACCCCGTCTCTACTAAAAAAATTACAAAGAAACTAGCCGGGCGTGGTGGTGGGCACCTGTAGTCCCAGCTACTCAGGAGGCTGAGGCAGGAGAATGGCGTAAACCCAGGAGGCAGAGCTTGCAGTGAGCTGAGATCTGGCCACTGCACTCCAGCCTGGGCAACAGAGTGAGACTCTGTCTCAAAAAAAATAATAATAATAACAATGGTCATGTAATGACCCCATGTTAAGCTGCTCTAGGAGGTTATAATTTTTTTTTTTTCTTTTTGAGATGGAGTTTCTCTCTTTTCGCCCAGGCTGGAGTGCAATGGCGCAGTCTCAGCTCACTGCAACCTCTGCCTCCCGTGTTCAAGCTATTCTCCTGCCTCAGCCTCCCGAGTAGCTGGGATTGCAGGATTCTGCCACCATGCCCAGCTAATTTTTGTATTTTTAGTAGAGATGTGGTTTCACCATGTTGGCCAGGCTGGTCTCAAACTCCTGACCTCAGGTGATCCACCCACCTTAGCCTCCCAAGGAGGTTATGATTTAAAGGGAACTTACACATTTTGTTTTGTTTAAATCATGGAGAACAACAAAAAGAACTGTTATTTATATTTGGAGCAAGCCAACTGCTAAAGGAATAAACTCAGTGCTTGAAATGGATTGTTTTCTCCTTCACCTGTTGAGGAAAATATTCTTTAAATGAATTTAATAAAAGTACTGTGCACTAACCACAAGCCAGCACTTGGAAGAAAATAGTGATCCAGGATCCAAAGTATGATCACTGTGAATAAATTGTGTCAGGCTAACTTCCTCTTACTTCTTTGTTTTTAACAAGTTTGCAAATTAACAGTTTAGAAAATGTAATCCATATGTATACCTATCTACATTTCATCAAAGATTTTAACTAAGTTGATTGAGATGTGGACAAGGTAATGGACAACAGGAAACCTGTAACAGATCTAATGACCTTGTCTAACAGTTACTGGTTTCTGGGTCTTTATCAGTCTGAAAGGAGGTTTTTTTGGTGCCACACTGTATTAATTGCCCCTTGCCTATTGTGAACAACAGATCTTTCCTCTAAGCGCTTCTCAGATCCATTCACTTCCCTCCACCTCACTGTATATCTTGGTAGCAGTCCTGGCTATCTTTCATCTGGGTCCCTGCAATGGCCAATCTCTGCCTCCAGTCTTGCTTCCTTCTGGTTTTTAACCACATTTGAAAAGAGTGCCCATCTTTCCTGATTTGCCCAGTTTATGCCTGTTGTCCCAGAATAAAGCCTGTTCATTCTCAAAAGTGCCTCCATTGGGTGAAATTATATGCCTAACTTTAAAGAGTATGATTCTAACCACATCACTCCCCCACTTAACCCTTTCAGTGGCTTATTCCTGTCCTTAGAGTAAAGCCCACATTTGTTCAGCATTTTTTTTTTTCACTTCTTAATATCCAGTAAACTATAAGTTCCAAAAGGACAGGGATTATTTGGTTTTATTTTGGTCTTATTTGATAACTACCAAAAGCCCAGGGCCTATAATAGCACCTAGTACATAGTAGGTGCTCAAATACATGTTGAATAATTAGCTTGTAAGGGGTCCACGGTTTGAGCACTGCCTACCTATTCAACTTCATCTCTGCCCTCTATTCACAGTCTAATCTTCAGTCAGATTGTACTGTATTCAGTTCCTTTCTCACCTCTAGGCCTTTACATATGTTCGTACATGTTCCTCCTTCCCCCACCTCTACCTCTAGCATCCCCCCAATCTCCTGCCTAATTCCTTTAAAGTAACTTCCTTTGGGAGGCCCTCCCCAACCCTTTAGTTAGGAAATGTCCTCCTGCTGTGTACGCCCACATCACTCTGCACTTCTCCTAGACTAATACTCATCATACTTTACATTTAACAACTTTTGGTCTCTCACTCTGGTAATCTGTTTGTTCTGTGATCACACTTATACATACTCCCAGCACCCAGTACAATGTCCGCCACCTGAGACATAATTAATAAATAACTGCTGAATTAATGAAATAGGCTGATATGATCTTAAAGGTACAACATAAAGATGAAATGGGATGATAGTCCTCCCTTACCTGCAATGGATTATGTTCAGTTCTAGGTACCACGTGTTAAGCTCCTGCCTCCTCAGAGAAAAGCAATCAGGAAGATTAATAGAGTGTTAACCAGAAATGACGATGAGAGAGAGAGAGAGACAGAGGGAGGAAAGAAATGAGGGATGAAGGGCCTTCAAATTTCTAGAAAAAAGATTAAACATGTTTTATATGACCCTGGCAGGACCAATAGAAGAAAATTAGAAAACAAGAAGTTTGGGCTTTTTAGCAGTCAAAACTACCTGAAGATAAATGCGTTGTCTGTGAGGCACTGAGTTTCCTGTCTCCAGAGGCATTCATAATAGGCCAAACTGTGAGTTGGTAGAGATGTAAAGTGGACTATTTTTAGTAGTAAATAGCAGAGAAGAAAAGTAGTAAAGATTGAAGCAGCTAAGCAGCTTGGGAAGTCAAATTGGAAAGGAAATCCAAAAAAGGCCCTAGTGCATACCTCACTGAGCTAGGTGTGAATTCATTCCTGTCTCCATTCCACATGTCTATGAAGGAAAATAGGCTGGATTAAGTAGAACAAAAGGGAAGGCTCAGTAAGCAGGATACTAATGATGATGTAGTCACTGAAGAGAAAATATGAATCATAAAAATGCAGTTGATGGCAATCCATTCCTGTTTAAAATACAATAAAAATGTACAAATAGATATTGAAATCAGTAGTCAACTTTTAATAATAACAAAGAAAAAGAAAAATCTGTTCACTTTAATTCTAGGTGAAAAGAAAGAACTGATCTTTTTCAAAATAAATAATATTTGATAATGCTTATGCTCACAGACTTAGCTCCTGAACAATTAATAATTTTTAAAAAACAAGCAAGGAGATGGAGTTGACATCCACTTAATTCTATGAGCACACACACTTCTAACCACTTCATATTCTTAACTCATGCTTTGAGTCACTGGTGTAGAAGTGCATGAATTATTGAGCCCTGCATTAAGACTCCAGGAGGCAAACTGACGACACTGATCTATGCTTTGGAGGCTTTGTTGTTTTGTTGACTTAGTGGAGCAAGAAAGAAATTCCCAGCTGCCAAGACTGAAGAAGTGGGTGGGCCTCTCTCATTCATGGGAGCCAGTCCAGGGGAGTAGACCACTGTTCCCAGGAGGGCTTCCAAAACAACTTCTGAATAATTCATGGTCTGAATTGGAGCAGCCTGCAACATGGAATTTTATAATGCCCTCATGTTTGACTACCATGCAGGCTCTTTTCAAGAACCTATTCCAGAGCTTCACGAAGAGGGATATCAGCTGGTTTATAAAACACACTGGAGTATGCCCTGGAACTTATTTCCCCCCAGCCTCCTCTGAGCTATGCTGTGACCTTGCATAAGTCTGTCTTTCTCTGAGGGGACAATTCTGAGATTTGAATACCTCAATTTTCATAATTAATATTTTGGGCTAAACATACTAAACATAAATGAAAATGCTTTTTACAGCTTTGATGACCATACCACTTTCCACCACTACTCCCCAATACACACCCACACAGAGCATTTTCAAATCCAAATATAAAGAGAGAAAGATTTTACTCTCTAGTGAGAAAAGAAGCACAGCAAGAGATAAAATATGCAATGCCAGTTAAAGTCAACATTCTAAAACATAGAGGGCTTGGTTCTCAGGACAGATTGTCTTACTCTCACAATGGTTTTCTAAAGACCTTGGACTGAAGTCAGAGAGTATCTGCCAAGGATCACAGCCTTCCTCCACAACCCACCCCACCCAGAGTCACTATCAGCCACTGGGTGGTGCAGAAGACAGGCTATCAGCACACAGTCTGGGAACCCATCTGGAGGAGACTTGTACTCCCTGAGGGACTGCTCCACAAAGAATTAACTCCCAGGAATCCTCAGCATGAAGCTCAGTTCAAATGTAGTGTTCTAAGTGAAGGAGGACTTGTTAGCTAATAAAATAAGGGAGTCTGGCTATCAGGCATCAGGTCACTGCAAATGGGCAGCGACAGGACAAATAGGGGACCGATAGAATGGGGCCTGAGCACAGGTGGCTCTCTTCATGGAGGGAGTGCAAACAAGAAAGGGTAGGAAAGAGAGGAAATGGCAGTGGGGGAAAGGTAGGAACAATGGATTGCTGTTTAATGTGTGTGGTTTTGCTTATATGTTTGTTTATTTTAGTGGGAGAGACTATGAGAGGGTTTACCCCCTAAGGGGCAGGACTAATAAAGAGAAAGAGAGGTTTGAAGATACAGGGAGTAGAGAAGGGTTTGACCAGTGGGCAAGGAAGCCAGGAAGGGGAGAGAGATGGACTACCTGCAAACAGGACAGGGACACCTGTCCCCTAAGGCAGAAGGAAATAGTAGGTAAAAATGGTGGTTAGCAAGTCTGGGCCAGCCAGGAAGCTGAGATGTTCTCACTCGATGATCAAAAGCTACTCAGTGAAGTAGGGGGCATGGTCTTCCTCCAGGAGAAGTGGGGAGGTGAGATAATGGGGAGGGGTTTGAGGCAAAGTTTGGACTGGCTGCTGAGAGAACAGGAGAAAGGCCTGGTGGCCCAGAGGCCCTTCTGACAGTTGACTAGGGTACAAGTGGCCCAGGAGTGGCATCCATGGGAGATTACGGTACAGGAGAGAATGGCGTCTCTGGGGGCCAGGGCTGCAGGGAGAAGCTGTTCAGAGGAGGTTATACAAATAGGAAAGAATTGGGATCAGTAATCAAGAGGGTTAACTGACTACCCAAAGCACACATTATATGGTCGGTTCCAAAGGAAAGCTTGACAGGTCCTGGGGTTATCAGTAAGTCCTGGTGAGACATCAGACACCTTGGATGGCAAGTGTTCCTGTCAGTGCTGTACAAAAGGGAGCGACCCAGCACAAAGATACAGTGTGGAAATGCATTCTAGGCTACAAAAGACTCCTAATTGGAGAATCTCTCTTTCTTTTCTCCTGTGACTTAATCATTAGATAAAGTAACTTTATTGTCCAGACATTACTCACTTGACAGTTACTGCCATCCTGTAGCTCAGAAAATCATGGGAGAGATAAGACTAACCCTGGAAGCAATTAGAGAATATGGCACTGTGTCTTGTCATCTGTTGAACAGTGAGGGAGTCCAGGTGGGGACTCAGTGTGAGCCTACCTTGTTTCAACATACTAAACTTGGGCACACAGCTTAGACTCTTTGAGTGTCAGCTTCCTCTTATGTAAAGTAAGGGGGTTGGTCTAGGTTCCAGCTAATTTCTAAGCCATTCCCCGATTCTATTATTATCTATAATTTCATCATTAACTCTTTTCTTATAAATTACATGCCTGATTCCAGAATCAAAGCATCTCTGGCAACCTAAATCTACCAGTTAGCAACAAATAAAGCAGAAACATTCAGACTGGGACCCCAATGTGGCTGTCATGATTTGTTGTTCATGTTGTCAATTGTCATCTAAAAAAGTAGTCTTCCTAATTGGGACTTCTAGAATATAAATTGTGGGAAATGATTAAAAAATCCTTCTCAAGATTTTTCTTTGGAGTATAAATCGCATCTCCTTTCCTTGAAATATCTACACTTCAGTAGGGGCGGGGGCCAGTGCTGAGATAGGAAATGGGTAGTATTGGAGTGGAGAGGGAGGATATGGTCTAAATAAATAGAAGGTTGAGAAATACCTCCAGTGTGAAAGATCAAAAAAATTATGATAATTTACCTTAGACAATGGGATAAATTACTTAGATATTCACCAAAATAATCCCACTCCCTCCTACCATTACCCCTGTTTCAACAGATTGGGTAGGGAACTGAGGAGGAGCACTGACATTACAGCTGCCAGCCTAGAGTTGGATAGACTACTCTGCCCCTGCCCACCAGCAGCAATCACAGTCTACAAGCCAATCAAATTTTCCAAGGGTCCTTCTTGTGGTAAAATGTAATATGAGGTTACAATGGAAACTTCTGTGTATCAATAGCTAGAAGAATCCCAGAAAGTACTATAATGAACTGTTCCAAATCCATTTCATTTTTTACATCAGTTTATTTTCCCCCAAAACCTGCCTTCTTTCTCATTCCTTCCTTTCCCTGCTCAGCTTTTACAAAAAGCAATCCAGGTTCATTGTCTCTACATCCTCTCCCCAGTGTAAAGCAGCTTACCACTCCATGCTTGCTTCTTCTGTTCTCTCTCCTACCACTCAGATGAGATATGATACCAAGTGAGAGACACAGCCCCCTGACTTTATCCTTCTTACAATCTAATGGGGGAACCCAGCTAATTCCTTTACAATTCATCTCCTTCCATTACTTTCCTGCCTAGGCAAATGTTACTCCCTCAACATGGAATGAATGCCCACTGCTCTCTTCTCTCCCTAGCAACCACCTATTTGCCTTTTTGGTTGAAGCTCAGATGGCAACTTGTGATGGTTAATACTGTCAACTTGATTAGATTGAAGGATGCAAAGTATTTTCCTGGGTGTGTCTGTGAGGGTGCTGCCAAAGGAGATTAACATTTGAGTCAGTGGACTAGGAGAGGCAGACCCACCCTCAGTCTGGGTGGGCACCATCTAATCAGCTGCCAGCATGGCTAGAATAAAGCAGGCAGGAAACAGTGGAAAGAACAGACTTGCTGAGTCTTCTGGCCTTCATCTTTCTCCCATGCTGGATGCTTCCTGCCCTTGAACATAGGACTCCAAGTTCTTCAGCTTTTGGACTCTTGGACTTACACCAGTGGTTAGACAGTGGTTCTTGGGCCCTCAGCCACAGACTGAAGGCTGCACTGTTGGCTTTCCAACCTTTGAGGTTTTGGGACTCAGACTGGCTTTCTTACTCTCAGCTTGCAGACAGCCTATTGTGGGACTTCACCTTGTGATCATGTGGGTCAATACCCCTTAGTAAACTATCCCCCACATGTACATCTATCCTATTAGTCCTATCCCTCTAGAGAACCCTGACTAATACACATCTCCTCTGTGAAACCTTCCTCTCCTCCCTCGGGTAGACTTAAATGCTTGTTTTCCCATGTTCCCACAGCGCTTAGTACATAGTCAACATGGGATCAGTAGTCAAGAGGGTTAACTGACCACCCAAAGCACACATTATATGGTCAGTTTTTGGTAGGAGTTTTATTTGTTAGTTTGTTTGTGTGCATCTGTTTAATCATTAGGGTGGTAAATTCTGTGAGGGGAGCATGTGTTTTCTCTCTGTAGCTCCAGTGCCCAAAAGAGCAAAAGCTACAAACCCCAAAATCATCTTTGGCTTATCCTTTTCTCTCTTCCATCAAAGTCCTACTTTGATCAAAGTCTTGACATATACCTCAGAAGTACTGGCTCTCTCTACTGCTCTCTGGCCCCACAGTCACACCCTCATGCCAGCCCTTATCTTGTCTCACCCGACCTGTAACATTCCCCACTTCCAGCTCTCCCCCAACTGACTGATCTTTCAAGTTGTTGAAAAAGTGATTTTCTAAAACATAGATCAGATTGTGTAACTTCTCTATTCAATAGGATAAAGTCTTAACTCCTTAGGATGGTTCCAACTCACCTCTCCAGTCCCATGTCCTACCTCCCCTCTGTGACTTGCCTGTCCCCACCAGCTATTTATTTACCTAACACCTCAGTTACATCACCTGGCACATGCCATGTTTTCTCATGCTTCTATGCCTTTGCATGTGCTCTTCATCCTACCTTGAACCCCACTAACACTAGTCTATTCCCTCTCCTCCTCAAACATGCATACCAGCATAAGCACATGCATGCACACATACATCTTTTCCTGGAAAACTACTATTTGGGATAAGAGTCCAGCTCAAATGTTGCCTTCTCTCTGAAGCTTTTCCTGAGTCTGACAGAGTTCATTTGCCATATTTTACCCACATTACTTTGTATTAATGTGCTGCATTTTAATTCTGTCTGTGCACCTGTGTACCTTAACAGTACTGTAAACTTACTGGTACCCATGATACACTTTATTTATCTTTGTAACGCACACAAGTCATGTAGTACTGACATATAGGAGGTTCTTAATAAATGCTTTTACCACTCCTGAAGATGGTTGTGGAGTCTTCATGCCTGGAACTATGCAAAAAGAAAATATAAAACATTTAACCTGAAGGCTGGGGCCACTCACTGGTTCACAGGTAGAGGGAAAGACTAGACAATCCTTCAAGGACCTTCTCAGTTCTAGTCTGATTCTCACAGCATTTACTGAATACCTACAACAGGCCAAGCACTGTGCTAGGTAATTGTTTTAAATCAGTCATTTTATTCATTTCTTACAACAAACCTGAGAGGTAGGCAAATTATTTCTATTTCAATGCTGAAGAAAAAAAAAAAAACTCAGAGAAAAGACTTGCCCAAGTTCCTGCACTCACTCAGCAGCAGAGCCCCCACATCTGGCATGCAATTCAACAATAAGCCTGCACAACAGGAAGCGAGCCCTTTTTAAGCACTGAAGGAGAGCAACACCCCACTGATCCTCAATGAATGGGAAAGAGCAATCTACTGATAATAAATGAACACACAGAAATCAAATTATTTTTCCTGTAGCCCAAGTGAGCTCTGGTCTCTGTTGGGATTGAGCCTTATAATGTGCAAAGCAACTTTAATAAAAACCAATACAAATTCAATCCCAATCATAACTGCAGGTAGAAATATCCCCTACAGGAAGGAGAAAGAGTTCAGAGGCAATGAATAAAGCTAATTACTCCCTCATATCATACTTAGCAAAACCCAAAACAAAAAACTAGATGGCCTCCCTTTAATGATCCCCTTTAGTGATTCACTACTTACTGTGCTTTGTAACAGCTACCAACTTCCCTGTTTGCTGCCTCCTTTCCAGCACTGGCCTTGAACTCTGTTTTTCACTACCCCCTACCCTCTGCATTCCCCTCATCCTATGCCATTTATAGCAGAGCCTGACACTGATTCCTTGATCTCACTAGGTTCCACCCCTTCAGTCTAAGACGACCTTCCAAAGCTTCTCAAATATATATATTCAGGCCTTGTGCAGTGGCTCACACCTGTAATCCCAGCACTTTGGGAGGCTGAGGCAAAAGGACCACTTGAGCCCAGGAGTTAAAGAGTAGCCAGGGCAATATAGTGACACCCCCATCTCTACAAAAAAAATTTTTTTAATTAGCTGGGCATGGTGGCATGTGCTTATGGTCCTAGCTACACAGGAGGCTGGGGTGGGAGGATCGCTTGAGCCCAGGAGCTTGAGGCTACAGTGAGCTGTGATCATGCCACTGCACTCCAGCCTGGGCAAAAGGGCAAAACCACATCTCAAAAAATGCACGTGCACACATGCACACACACTCAGTGGCCAAAACTGGAAGAATTTGAGCAATGTATTAAAAAATAAATAACCATAGTATTGGATTATAATTCAAGAATAAAATAAATATCCATGAGTCTATGCTGATATAAATGATTGAATAAATAAATGCAGGAGTAAAAAAGTTCCTTACAGAAAAATTTCAATTAATAAATGTAGGGGAATGTGGGAAATGGAAAATCACCAATATTTGCTACAGGCAAAATCTATTGATTGCTACAGGCAAGATCTATTGATGAATGCTTCAATCAATGGGTAAAATTTTTAGGAAAAAGAGGATAGGCCAGGCACAGTGGCTCATGCCTATAATCCCAGCACTTTGAGAGGCTGAGGCGGGTGGATCACCTGAGGTCAGAAGTTTAAGACCAGCCTGGCCAACGTAGTGAAACCCCATCTTTACTAAAAATACAAAAATTAGCTGGATGTGGTTGCGGGCAACTGTAATCCCAGCTACTCGGGAGGCTGAGGCAGGAGAATTGCTTGAACCCAGGAGGCGCAGGTTGCAATGAGCCAAGATTACACCACTGCACTCTGGCTGGGGCGACAGAGCAAGACCCGGTCTCAAAAAAAAAAAAGAAAAAAAAAAAAAAAAACAGAAAAGAAAAAAGAAAAAGAGGATAACTGCATAGCCTCAAATATCTCCCACCAGATTTACTAATGACTATGGTGCTTTTAACAGGAATTCAGATTCTTTGATAGAACTCCCTCCAAGAGGTAGAACTCAATTTCTCTTCCCTTGAGTGTGACTAAACTTAGTGACTTGCTTCTAATGGACAGATCATAAAAAGGGAAAAATAAGAATTTTAATGACAAATACCATATTAACCGTGTGATCAAGGTTAAAATCACCAGTAATCTGTTGTATGGCTATTATAAGCCCTCCAATCTGATGTGATGAGAAAGGTACATCACTTTCGTGGTACTCTCCTGAAAACTGATAACCTCAGCCTATTCAGGAGGAAACACAAGACAGACTCAAATTGAGGGACATTTTACAAAATACCTGACCATTAGTCTTCAAAAGTGTGAAGGTCATAAAAGACAAGGAAAGACAGACAAATTGCAATAAACTTGAAGAAACTGAGGACATAGGATGACTAAATCCAATGTAGGACCCTGGATTGGACACTGGAACAGAAAAGAGGATATTAATGAAAAAAAAAGTCTATGTAGTAGTTTAGTTAATAGTGATATATTAATACTAATTTCTTAGTTTTGATAAATCTACCATAATTATGTCTGATGTCAACATTAAAGGAAGATGGGTGAAGGGTACATATGAGAGCATTCTTTATTAGTTTTATAATTCTTTCATAAATAAAATTATTTTAAAATAAAAAGTTTTTTAAAATATGACTTTTCTTTTTTCTGCTTTTTGTACGTATTTTACATTTCTATTTAAGAATTGTTTTTAAACTAAGCATGTTTTTCTTCAAAAATCAAAAACAAATAGGAAAATGTTCATTTTTAAAGACCAACTTTTTGGAGAAGGCTCCTGTCAGAAGAATAAATTGCTCTTTATCCTGTACTTCCCCAATTTTTTCTGTACAGAAACTCTACTGTAACACTCAGTTCATCCTATTTTATTTTAGAGTTGTTATGCGTCTCTCTTTTTGGCAACTCTCCAGAGGCAAGGGCCTTTTTAATCCCACACAGCACTTAGAATCCAATGAGTGTTAGCTGAGCTTTTGTCATGGAAGGAAGCCTAATAAAGGTCAGTCCCTGAGCCAACCCTGGCTTTGGGACCAGCCTGCCAGATGCTCATTTCTCCAGACCTCCTCTGCACCTGGGACCTCAGCAGGTGTCTACTGTGCTCTGATGCAGCGTTTTACCAGAGTTCTAAGGCCAATCAGTCCAACAATGATTCAAATCTCTACTATATCTGCTTAATATTGAAAATACATCCTGTATGATGATTGATCCTTAGCAGTAGGCTTCTCATGCTGATGCAGGCATCTTTTCTTTTTCTTTTTTGAGACGGAGTCTCACTCTATTGCCCAGGCTGGAGTGCAGTGGTGGGATCTCCGCTCACTGCAAGCTGCTCC
This sequence comes from Theropithecus gelada, assembly GCF_003255815.1. NCBI lineage: Eukaryota > Metazoa > Chordata > Mammalia > Primates > Cercopithecidae > Theropithecus > Theropithecus gelada. The sequence continues at coordinate 33,375,495 of NC_037675.1, read as the reverse complement.
GCCGACTCCTGGGTTAATGCCATTCTCCTGCCTCAGCCTCCCTAGAAGCTGGGACTACAGGCGCCTGCCACCATGCCCGTTTTTTGTATTTTCAGTAGAGACGGGGTTTCACCATGTTCGCCAGGATGGTCTCGATCTCCTGACCTCGTGATCCACCTGCCTCGGCCTCCCAAAGTGCTGGGAAGACAGGTGTGAGCCACCACGCCCAGCCGCAGGCATCTTTTAATCTGACTCACATCGCATCGTTTTCCCTCCCTTCTCACTATCCCCTGAGGAACCCCACCCACCACCCTAGCTCCAAAGTAAGCAAGCCCATCTACAACCTGCACCTATCCTCAGAATGTTTCATCCACCTCCCAGTGTTACTGGAATCATGGCTATCCTGTTATGACAGTCCTCTTGAGAGGCTAAAAATCAGAATACACCTAGAGTCAACTGCTCTGGCTCACTGTATACCTAACCCTCTACTCAACACAGGTCAGAAACCAAAAAGAGAGTGGGAAAAACAGGGGAAACAAAGTATATCCAAATTCCTTCAGATCTAAAACTTTATAAGAAAATAAGCAAGAGTTCACTTTTATGCAGAGAACAGTTTTTTGGCTTCATACGTTGAGCATTAACCACAGGATTTGCACAAGAACAGGGATTCCAAGTTCTGAACTAAGCAAGTATAAGAAGTGTCAAAGCCCAAATTCTAGCCACAACTTTTGGTGCTTTACCACAGTCCTAACATGTGTAATTGGAAATACAGAGTTCCAGAGTTCCAGAATAGGAAGTTGAGAGCTGAAGGTGTACCCTCTGTGGAGCCATAGCTAATGCACGTGATGTTTCAGAACCCTTAAGGCTTTAATACTTTTCAAGCCAGGTAAGCAACACCTAAACATGGTGCTCTTTGATGCCCTCTTTCAATTCCGTAGCACACAATGGTCTGGATGTGGTTTCGGAGTCACTTGGATGTGCTGAAAGTTAGCTTCTTTTTCCTCTCAGTACAGTGCAGCTGGTATTTTTTCTTTTTCATCTGAAAACCTTCATTATCATTTGAACAATAAATAACTGGTAGCAAAACCACATACAAGGAGAGAATGCTCATCCCCTGGCTAAGGCAGCCATATATGCTACCATGCAGATTGTACATTACACATGGATGTCCTTCACATCACAGATAACACAGATTAGCATATTTATTAGTGTGACTTTCCAGAAGATGGCAGTTGAAAGTACCCTATTCCAATTAAGTCAATGTATTATGACAATTTCCTAAAGGTGGATGTAACGTGTTTCAAGAAAGGAATGTCTTTTTCTAATTTTCATAAAGGTGCCACATGGGTTAGTAGCAGCCATGATTTGACTGTATGCTGTAAGATTATCTTCTGTTCAGTAATTCTGTCTCTAAATTTTTACACATCAGTCCATAGTAAAGACTTGCAAATATTCCTGACTTTTTTGGCTATTTCTCTAAGAGTTTCCACTTGCAGTAAATCTAACCTCCATTCAGATAAACATTTACAGATGTGATATGGGAGAAAAGAACAATATCATACAAAATAATAATGTATCTAACTAAACGACAACCTTAAAACAGACATGGTTGGCTGAGCTTTTATATATAGAAACTCATACCAGCTTTTAAGATGTCTACATTTTCATTTTGCCTGCATAGCAACAGTTCCTTGACCTAGTTTCTCCACTAAAGAGGTCCAATTATGTTACACAGTAAGGCTAAAATTTTGTCCTAAATTTAGAATGCAAGAGACTCATTAATTTTCTCTCATCCCTAAAACAAATGCACTCTCTGTGTGAACGATGCGATAGTGATTTTTTTTGTAACACTAAATATGTCAAAAAATATTTATTGGGAACAACAACTATATATGGTAAGAGTTCCTATTATGCTAAAAACTAGAAACACATAAATAAACAGAATATGGTCCTTTTCCTCAAGAATTTTACACTTTAGTGACAAAGAGAAATATACGAATACATGATTGTAATTCACTGTAATATGAACTTTACTAGAGGCGTATGTCCAGTTCAAGCATGGGAATGAAGAAGGAGTGTCAACTATATGTGAGGCATCAAAGAAGTTTCCCTAGGAGATAGCACTTGGGCCATCTTGATAGATGAGTACAAATTAGCAAGTGAGCAAGGCTAGGGGATACAATAGCCTGTGCAAAGGTTTAGGGAATGAAAAATCAAGGGACATTCAGAAAGTTCAACTATGTTTAAATGGCTAAAGCAAGTTGTGCAAGCAGAAGGTATAGAGCAAAGGGAGTATGGAGAGAGTAAAAAGGCAAGAGATAGAACCCATCACATTGCCTGTGGAGGGCTTTTCATGACATACAATGAACTTTGAATTGCAACCTGTAGGCAAAGGAGAGTCATTGAAGAATCTTATGTAAGGAAATGATACACTCAGATTTTAGAACATACCAGCTTTTTATAATTATTCTGGCAGCAGTATTAAGGGAGTACTGAAGGGAACAATACTGAAAGTTAACCACAGAGCAGATGAGAGATGAGAAACCCCCAGGACGAAGAGGTATAAGAAGGAAATTCAGGTGTAGACATGTAGAGGGAGAGATGCCTATGAGACAAACAGAGGAAGGTCTCTGTATATAGATGTCCAGGCTCAGGATATAAACCTGTGAGTCCTCAAGACATGGATAGTAGGAGCAAGCCCTAGTATGAATGAGAAACCCTAAGGATGGGACTTAGGTAGAGATTCTTCACGTAGAGTCCTAGGACTTCTGAGGATTCTGTGGACAGAATTCAGGAAGTCTGAGAACATAAATGGGAAAAAAATATGTTCTTGTTTTCATGAACTAAAATTTCTCTCAATTATAAATATAGGAAACAAGTTAAAGAAGTATTAGCAGTACTTGTGATTAAATCACAATACCTGCCAGGTATGGTGGCTCACAGCTGTAATCCCAGCACTTTTGAGGCTGAGGCAGGAGGATCACTTGAGCCTTGAGTTTGAGACCAGCCTGGGCAACATGGTGAAACCCCATCTCTACAAAAAATATATATAAAAATTAGCCGGGTGTGCTGGCAGGCACCTGTAATCGCAACTACTTGGGAGGTTGAGGTAGGAGGATCACTTGAGTCCAGGAGTTCAAGGCTGCAGTAAGCTGTGATCACATCACTGCACTCCAGCCTAGGGGACAGAGCAAGAACTTGTTTCAAAAAAAACAAGAAAAGAAAAGAAATCACAATATCTGTGATCACCGACAGAAATCTCAGATATTTTCATATCACATTAAAGTTATTAAAGATATCTTGAAATAGCATTTATACTCATTATTGGTTCAAAATTATAGTAGTTGTTAGGCCCACCACTAGATCTTGTCTACTGTGTTAATAAAATAGCACACATATTACTACATCACAATTTTTAGAAATATTTTTGTAATTACATTTCAGCATATTTTGAGTTTTTTGTAATTCCATGCATTTCATTCAAAACATTTAGAAACATTGGGATTCAGAGGCCTACCCCCCCTGCCGGAGGGTCTGTGGCACAATTCAAGAACACCTGGGATAGCATGAGAACAAGACCAAGAGAGAAAACTTAGGGAACAAACATTATGTAGTGGGGCTTGGAGCAGGGGGGGACTAAGAATAATGAGGTAGACAGGTAAGAGAAGAGAAGAACCAAAACACTGCATCATTGCAGGATTTACATACAAGAACAGAAAATTTCAAGGATGACAGTCTATAGTATCAGAAAATAAATTATATAAGTATTGAAATGTTTCCCTTTAATTTACAAATTATAGCTTGTATCAGTTAGAGTCCTTCTGCTATAAGCAACACAGCCATCTAAGGTACGTAAAAAGAAATGTATTGAAGGAATACGAGGTAGATCACAGACTCCAAGGAAAAAATCAAAGAATTAGCCCACAGAAAGGACAGGAAATGAGGATGTCCAGGAGGACTAGGGTAGCAAGCAGGAAACGTCACCATCTGTCATTCCCCTGACTTGTCTGCTTGGCCTGACTCAGGGTCGTATGTCCACCCCTGGGCTGGGAGAAAGCAGGCACCTGAACTGACAGTTACACCAAGATCCACAGAGGAGGGCAGCTCCCCGGGATGGCATGATGTCAGAAGGCGAAAGGACACTAGGCAAACAGAAGCACATGTCCACTTCAGGAGGTCCTACTGGCAACCTTATGACAGCAGTTTCTGTGTAAGGGGGCATGAAATCTGGATTGCTTTAGTTTACGAGCTGACTTAAAGTGAAGCAGAGTATCCCACTCTGTCAAAAAGCTTGATTATGAGAAAGAGAAATGGAATAACAGTAAGAAAGGAATGCAAGATCAAGGGAGGGTTAAGAGAAAGATTTGAGCATACTTATAGATAGAGGAAAGAGCCAGAGCAATAGGATAAGTTTAAGATATGGATAAGCCCTGGAAGGTGGGTTGAATTTGAATAGAAAGAAATTACCATTGTCGCTTATCATGCCAGGCACTTACTGTGTCAGACACCACGCTAAATAGACTTCATCAGCATTATTTTTTAATACCACCAGTAGGTAGTATAATTATCCCCATTTCACAGAATGGGGTAGCAAGATTTAAGTAAATTGTCCAAGGTCACACAGCTGTAATGGCAGTGCAGGGAACAGGTACCTTTCCCTATAAAAATCCATACTTTTTTTTTTTTTTTTTTTGAGACAGTCTTGCTCTGCCCACCAGGCTAGAGTGCAGTGGCACGATCTCGGCTCACTGCAACCTCCATCTCGCGGGCTCAAGCAATTCTCCTGCCTCAGCCTCCTGAGTAGCTGGGATTACAGGTGTGTGGCACTAATGTTCGGCTAATTTTTTATGTTTAGTAGAGACAAGATTTTACCACGTTGACCAGGCTGGTCTCGAACTTCTGATCTCAGGTAATCCACCCGCCTCGGCCTCCCAAAGTGCTGGGATTACAGGTGTGAGCCACCATACCTGGTCAAAAATCCATACTTTTAACAAAATTTTTCCTCTTTCTATAAAACCCAAAGAAAGGAGGTAAAGAAGAATGTGCCAATTTGCAGGTTTGTACCAAGGAGGTAGGAACATGGAAGGGATTCCTATCACTTAGCTTCACTGTTCTCTATAGGGATGTGCCAGCCACTGGTGGAGAAATGGGAGGCTGGCACCCCAACTAGAATGGCTATTATCAAAAAGACAAAAAAAAATATGCTGGTATGAACGTGGAGAAAGGAAACCCTGATACATCGTTGGTAGAAAAGTAAATTAGTACAGCTATTATGGAAAACAGTATGGAAGATCCCCAAAAACTTAAAAACAGAACTACCATTGCAGCAATTCCACTACTGGGTATTCATCCAAAGGAAATGAAATCACTATGTCAAAGAGACATCAGCACTCCCACATTTACTGTTCCACCATTCACAACAGCCAAGATATGGAATCAACCTAAGTGTCATCAATGGACGAATAATGAAATGTGGTATACGTATGCAACGGAATATTATTCAGCCACTAAAAAATGAAATCTTGTCATTTGCAGCAACATAGATAAAACTGGAGGGCATTGTTAAGTGAAGTAAGACAAACTTACAAAGATAGATACAACATGATTGCGCTCATTTGTGGAATCTAAGAAAGCTGATCTCATAGAAGTACAGCATAGAATAGTGATTACCAAAAGCTGAGGACAGAGAGAGGGAGGGAGAGATGGAAAGAGATTGGTCAAGGGGTGTAAAATCACAGTTACATAAAAGGAATAAGTTCTGGTATTCTATTGCACCGTACAGTGATTATAGGTAACAATCTTGTATATTTCACAATAACAAGAAAGGATTTTGAATGTTCTCACCACAAGGAAATGATAAACGTTTGAGATGATGGATGCGTTAAACACCCTGATTCGAACAGTACACAATACATACTTGTACAGAAACATCACACTGTACCCCACAAATATGTATAATTATTGTATCAATTAAAAATAAAATAAAACTGAAAAAAAAGAAATGGGAGATTGGGAAAGGTACAGTGAAGCTAACGAATGAAGGACCGTTATAAATCTGGACTAGGAATGAGAGAGAACTGGCTATGAGAGGAGAAAGGGCCTAGATACATGCCCCTTCTCACACACACTCACACACACTCACACACACACACACACACACACACACAGAGACGGTCTCCCAAGACTACACAAAAGCAGTGCCCACAGCTGTGGAACTCTCTATAGCTTCCATATCAGGGCTACCCAGCGGACGTGGGAGTACTGGAGACAAACCCAAGCTCAAATCACAGCTCTGCCTGTTACAAGGAGAAATGAAAAATAAAGAAAACCTATAATTATTAGATTAGTAATTTATTTGGATCAGAGATCAGATAATCAGTGGTTACCATTCTTATACTGTCTGAGCCAGTAGCAAATGAATGCTTTTAAATTTTACAGATATAATTGTGTATGTATATACACACACATACATGCACACACATATATATTCAATTTCTATCACAACTTCAGCTAGCTAGCATTCACCAACAAAGTTATGATCAACTAGCAACATCTTTCATAATTCTATTTATTTAAAGATTAATACATTTCTTTTCTTAATATTTACTAAAAATCTATCATTCCAAATTTTTAGAGCAGAGCAGGTAAAAATTTTTTTTTTTTTTTTGAGATGAAGTCTTGCTCTGTCTCATCCAGGCTGTGCAGTGGTGTGATCTCAACTCACTGCAGCCTCTGCCTCCAGGGTTCAAGAGATTCTCCTGCCTCAGCCTCCTGAATAGCTGGGACTACTGGTGTGTGCCACCACACCTGGCTGATTTTGTATTGGCTTTCACCATGTTGGCCAGGCTGGTCTTGAACTTTCGACTTCAGGTGATCCACCTGCCTCAGCCTCCCAAAGTGCTGGGATTACAGGCATGAGCCACCATGCCTGGCCCAGGTAATAATTTTGACTAATATAACAAAAATTTAGGAACACCTAAATGATTATTTTAGACGTCTAGGTTAGAAGAAATGAAAAACTAATGTCTATAAGATATATATCTAGGCCGGGCGTGGTGGCTCATGCCTGTAATCCCAGCACTTTGGGAGGCCGAGGCGGGCGGATCACAGGGTCAGGAGATCGAGACCAGCCTGGCTAACATGGTAAAACCCCGTCTCTACTAAAAATACAAAAAATTAGCCGGGCGCCGGTGGCAGGCGCCTGTAGTCCCAGCTACTCCAGAGGCTGAGGCAGGAGAATGGCGTGAACCCGGGAGGCGGAGCTTGCAGTGAGCCGAGATGGAGCCACTGCACTCCAGCCTGGGCCACAAAGCGAGACTCCGTCTCAAAAAAAAAAAAAAAAAAAAAGATACGTATCTAAAATGCTTAAAAATAAAGTAAGATGTAGACTCAACAATTTAATACCTTTGTGGAAGCAATACTCTCTCACAAACATTTAAAAATCATCTGGAAGATCACTATATTCTGTCTCAAAACCAAGTCCAAGATTCAGGGTTTAGTAGACAAAAAAATAAGCCATAGGACAGAATGAAAAGCAGAGTTCCATATTTAAAATATGTATCTATACATCAAAGAAAACATCTGGGAAAACATATGCCAAATTGTTAAGCTATTTACCTGTGCTATTAGAATGGGGTAGGCTTGGAGTTCCTACTCAGAGAAGGAAATTTCTACTTTTCATCCTACCATCTGCTGATTTTTAGAAAATAAATCTGTATTACCCTGTTAAATCTTCAACTATTTATATGTATATTTATTTATATACTTATTCATTTAATACATTTTTTATTTTGTTATAATTTTATACTTAGAGAAAAGCTGCAAAGATAGTACAAAGAGTTCCCATACCTCTCACCCTGTTTCCTCCATTGTTAACATCTCATGTTACCAAGGTACATATGTAAAAAGTATAAAACTGATCTTAGTACCAAACTATTAATTAAACTCCAGATTTTATTTGTATTCACCAGTTTTTTCATTAATGTCCTCTTGCAGTCCCAGGACCTAATCTTGAGTGCCACACCACATTTAGTTGTCATATGTCCTTAGTCTCCTCTGGTCTATAATAGCCTTTTAGGCTTTCCTTGCTTCTCATGATCTTGATAGTCTGGAGGAATACAGGCCAAGTACCCCTAGAGTGTCCCCAGTCTGGGTTTATCTGATATTTTTCTGATGATTAAAATGGATTATGGATATTTGAGAAGAATACCATAGAGGTGAAGTAGTACTCTTCTCACCACATCACATTAGGGGTATACAATATCCACACAACATCAATGGTGACATCAACCTTCATCACTTGGTTAAGGTTATACTTACTAGCTTTCACCACTGTGAAGTTACTATTGTTCACTTTCATATCCTGTTTTCTGAGAGCAAGTCACTAAGTCTAGCCAACCCCCAGGAGTGGGTTAAACTCTTCCTCCAAGAAATGGGAGTATCTATGTATATTATTTGGAAGTTTCTGTAAGAAAGATCTGTCTCTTCTCCTGTTTATCTATTTATTCAATCATTCATTTATATTAGTATACACTGATTTATTTTATTTATTTATTATTATTATTATTATTATTTTTTTTTTTGAGACAGAGTCTTGCTCTGTCGCCCAGGCTAGAGTGCAGTGGCACGATCTCGACTCACTGCACACTCTGCCGCCCGGGTTCACGCCATTCTCCTGCCTCAACCTCTGGAGTAGCTGAGACTACAAGTGCCCACCACCACGCCCGGTTAATTTTTCATATTTTTTTCGTACAGACGGGGTTTCACCGTGTTAGCCAGGATGGTCTCAATTTCCTGACCTTGTGATCTGCCCGCCTCGGCTTCCCGAAGTGCTGGGATTACAGGCGTGAGCCATCATGCCCAGCCTTATATTTATTTTATATTTTAACTCAATACTACATTATTTATTAGGTTTGGCTAGTAGAAGCTCTTTCAGCTTGGCTCCTATGTCTCTCTGACAGCTCCACCCTTTTGTTTTTTGAACATTTCCTTACATTCTTGAACTACATGATACTTGCTCATGCTCATCTAAAATTTTTCCCTGCCCCTAGTATTAGCCATTACTCCAAGGAGCCCTGATTCCTTTTATTGATGAATGGTGTATAGCACCAAGATCTGGGCATTAGTGTGTTCCTTCAACTACCCTTGAAGTTTGTTGAAGCTTCGAGTTAGTGTATATCAAGCACTTCCTAACACAGAGCCTGACACATAGTAATCACTCAATAAATGAAAGAATCCATCATAGTTGTTATTCTTTTTATGTACATTTGTAATAAATTTCAAATTTCCAACTGCTAATCCAAAATTGTATCCCATTACTCATTGCATCAAACCCTAACATGTCCACAGATATTTCTGTATTTCTTTCTATATTTCTGAGGCTCAGGACCACATAAAGCCAAGAAATAAACACTCTCCATCCTCTGGGCCAGAAGTCTGCATTCTTTCACCATAAAACATTTTCCCTGCTTTCCAAGCATCTATGCAGAACAACGAAATCAAAAGAGCTTTGTGGAAAACATCTCCTGTGATCTTCTAGTTTTTAAGTTTAAATGAAATGTTTTGAAAGGCACTAAAAAGAAAAAAACTCCTATACACAAGTCAAACTCACTTTGGATCTATAGAGTCCAGTTTTGAATTCCTGTCCAAAATAGCTTTTGTTTTGAAATACTGCACTGTCATTGCTTTGGAAATGGCCATTGCCCTACAGATCTATAAAAAGCCCCTTTAAACAAATCCTGCACGTCAAACATCAATGTCGTTGTTCTTATTGAGTAATAGGTACTGGAGAGTCTCTTATGAATTATATACCAGTAACAAAGGTCCTAAGAGGCTGATTTAAATGGTGCCTCTACTTCAAGCACTCTGTCTGGTTAGAGTGGCTGCCGGGAATCCCATGGCATAGGAATCAGATGGGAGTCCTGAGAGATCTGTGAAGAGGACCCTGGGACTGAAACACTGGCCTCAGGACACAAGAATAGGAATAAGTAAAAAATTTAGGGCCACTTGCACCTCTCAGGGAGTTATCTGGGCCCTGCAGAGTGTTGGGTGGGGAGCAATGTGGAAAAAGCACCCTGGTTTAGCATGTATCAGAAGCCTAGAGGGTCCAGGGCAAAAGCATTGCAAAAGAAACATGATGGGGCTGGGCACGGTGGCTCATGCCTGTAATCCCAGCACTTTAGGGGGCCAAGGCGGGTGGATCACTTGAGATCAGGAGTTCAAGACCAGCCTGACCAACATGGTGAAACTCCATCTCTACTAAAAATACAAAATTAGCTGGGCGTGGTGGCACATGCCTGTAATCCCAGCTACTCAGGAGGCTGAGGCAGGAGAATCACTTGAACTCAGGAGGCGGAGGTTGCAGTGGGCCGAGACTGCGCCATTGCACTTTAGCCTGGGCAACAAGAGCGAAACCCTGAAAAGAAAAGAAGTACCCAATTCAGACAAAAGTCTTTTGAGTTCTTCAGTATCCGCATTCTTCTTACTAAACATTCTCAGTTTGGGATTACAGCTTTTTGCGCTCCGTATCTTAAAATGTGCTAATTTTACGTTGGTTATTCTTGCTTTATCCTAAAACCTACATTCTTCTGAGCAAGGTCAGGTGATCCCTGCCATAGGCTGGAACCTCTAAAATCCCGTGGTACCTGTCTAGCATATTTCTGGTCTGGCCCACCTTGAACTTCTCACTTTTGCTCCTGGCATGGTCCCACCCAGCTGTGTCTTCCAGGTTCTTGACCTGCCCAGCACTTCATCTGTATCTCACTATCCACAGCAGCCCCTGCCTTTGGGTCATGGCCTTCAGGGTCCCTGTGGCTACACACAGATGTCCCTCAGGGCCTAGAAAATGTATCCCAATTTCCTTGAGGAAAAGAGTTACAAGAACTAAAGCAATTGAAGGTACCCTTGGAAAATTTAAGCAAAGCCTCATAAATCTGATAGATACTGTCTTTCCTCCTCTCAGGAAGAGTTACAGGAGGAATCGTGTCAACAGAAGACACAGATTCCTTACTTTTTAACACTGGACTATTACTATTAATTAAACTTTAGACTTTTAAAAAAGTGGCCAAGGGGCAGAGTGCCTCAATCCCAAGAGGTCAGCATTGGAAGTGGCCATATAGTCAGGGGCATTGGTATTACAAAGACAGCATGGAATTGAGAGTCATTTACTTTGGGTTCAGTGTCTTATCCCTACTCACAAGTTGAAAAACTTTAAGCAAATCATAGATCATAAGCTTCAGTGTCTGTAAAATGATAATCCAATGTTATAAACTCTATAATTTATTTTTAAATACTTCATTACAATTGGTTTGATATATGTGACAATTAATTTAAGTTTCATTTCTAGGCAAAGTCAGCTAAAGCAATGCCTGAATTGTACAGTTTGAAAGTGGGTATGTGTGTCAGGCAATATTACATCAGAAAGGGGATGGACTCACTCCTACTTCAGTCAATAACCATTACCATTTAGCAAACCATTACCATTTAGAAAGTTTAGAAATGGGTTTTACCTGGTGAAATTAAAGGTACTCAAGACATATGGGTTAGTTAAAATAATTTAGAAACATGTGTAAGAAAAAGGGATCAGACTTCTATGATGCCTCAACTTTGTACCCTTGAGTGATGTTGCCTGAGACTTAATCCCTAATCTGTCCTTATCTCCAACCATTGATTTAAAAGGATTTGTGATTTACATACAAAGGATACAGAATCCTAAATAGAGCAAAGCTTTTATTTTTTTTTTACTTAATATATAGTTAGAGCACCTAAAACAAAATAGAGCTGAGAGTTCATCAATCTACCAAACAGACTGTATGAAATATTTTGTGCCTGCTTTGCTAATTAATGCTAGTCTAATAAATATCTCTATGTGTGTGAGATTTTGGTCTAAGGCTTGAATTCATTACAACTTGATATCAAGCCTATAGAAGAAATAACTATCACCACCCCAAACTTTTTGGGTGGTTACTATGACTTCCAAAATGAAGCTGAAATCTGAGTGTAACCAAATTGGCTTAAAGAAATTCTCAACTTCCATCCTTCATATCCCACAGAGTTGTTGCAAAGTTACAAGTGAAAGTGCTTGGTAAATTCTAAAATGCAATACAAACATACTGTCTCAGAAAGATTTTTAATTTTGTACAACTCAAGTTCCTCCACGGCTCACCAGCCTGGAGGTTCAAATGGAGTAATATTTTTGGTAATGTACTACATTTCTCTGCATCTTTATTTTACTCCCCTTATCAGAGTCTTAGCTCCCTGAAAACAGGGCCCTAAGTAGAATTTCATGAAGCTCCAGCATGAATTTCACATGTATGCACACTCACTGCATCATGGGCATCTTTACCAGGAAGAGCTGCTATTTCTGGGCACTGCCAGGCCCCTCCCACTAATGCTCTAGAGCAGGGGTCTTCATGATGGGGGACTCATCATAAAGGGGGATGCAAGGCAAACCTTTGAGGTGTGATGAAAATATCAGAATTTCTGTTTAATTTTTAATTTAGCCTTTAAGATTTTTACTTCTACATGTTTTGTAAAATATGTAAGACAGTAATACATGACAGAGCTCAGACATTTTTTAACAAATAAATATGTGAATCAAACAGTTTGGAAACCTCTGATTTCAAGCATCTGTGGATAGAGGGAAATATGCCTTTCTCCCTCTTATACAATATACTCTCCTGAGGGCTATTGCAGCAGTGGTCTTGTGCTCAAATGACATACAGGTTCTTTAGTGGAAGAGCTCTTACATTCAGCCCACTTACCCCTCCACAGCTTTTCTAGGACTCAGGCCAGACAGAGTCCAGGGAATGGCTGACAGAGGACACTTCCTCATGACCCACATGGAAACGGACCTCAGAATCACTCCACCCTCTGGTGATCAGAGCTTACTGTGGCTGACTCTACCTTTCTTAGGATACATTCTCTCTAGGAACCGCTTTTGACTCTAGTATCAAGACACTGATAGGACAGACCACCAACTCATCACAGATACAGGGCAGACATTCAGCAGACATGCCCAAACATGTCTGAAGCTCAGTGATGGAGACAATTCAAGCTCAGATGCTACTGGCTACATCACAGCTGACAGCCTAAAGAAATACTAACCCCTCATTGCTAAGTCATGTAATCATTTCCAAGGCAATGCTTTACCTGTACCTGAGAAAAAGCCTTCAGGCAATTTTGTTCCTTGAGAGTTACCCCTGTGTCTGCTTACATATTCAATACCTGTGGGAAAAATGTGAAGTTAACTAGATACAGCATTTTAACACCTGTGTATGCGACAGACTGTGTGAACTGAATCCGTATTAGAGAAGTAAATGCACATTTTAAAATATGGAATTTCCCTTGACAACATTGTGTTTTAACTATGAATTTTAATATTCATTGGCCCTAAAATCCTTTCTATGAAAACATTTCCCCAAATTAGAAAGGAAGCATAGGAAAAACAAAATTTGATATATGAATACTCATTTTACACAGCCATTTTTTTACATGCCCTTCCAAATCCCATCCAAGCCTCCTCTCTGAGCCTCATCCTAAACACATACTCTCTATACCCTCATTCTCCTTATATATACTCTTTTTTTTTTTTTTTTTAAAGACAGATTCTCACTCTGTTGCCCAGGCTGGAGCATAGTGGTGCTATCTAGGCTCACTGCAACCTCCGCCTCCCAGGTTCAAGAGATTCCCATGCCTCAGCCTCCTGAGTAGCTGGGATTACAGAGGTGCACCACCACACCCAGCTAAATTTTGTATTTTTAGTAGAGACGGGATTTCGCCATGTTGGCAAGGGTGGTCTCAAACTCCTGACCTCAAGTGATCTGCCTGCCTCAACCTCTCAAAGTGCTGGGATTACAGGTGTGAGCCATTGCACCCAGGCCTCCTTATATATACTCTTATACTCCACTTGCTTAACACGGTGGGCACCCACACTCAGAAATGCCCTTATCTATACCCAGCTGAAATCTTCAGTCACTCCTCAAAGCTCAGGTCAGATTTTACTTCCTGTTTAGACCCTGAACCCTGACTGAATTAACTGCACCCTCATCTACCTTCCCATAGCTCTTTGTACTTACTGGTACTAATTAGGTGGTTTTATAATTTCTCTGACTCCCCATTATCTTGCTCAGCTACACATGTCCTGCACAATCATGGCACAATCATGCCACTGTGTAGGCATTAGATCAATGCATGTTGGATTAGTGTTATATTCAGGACACTGCAAGAATCTCTTGGTTTTATAATCACTACTTGTCTGGACAGCTCCCAAAACATTGCAGCTAGAATGACGACAACACTGTTTGGATGGATCATGGGACACGGCCTTGAGCAATGCCTGATGGCAGACTCCAGAAACAGCTTCCTGACATCCCTGAGTAGAAAGAGGGACTGGGAACACAGGCAGAGTAGGTCAAACTGCATCTGTCCCCAGTTTCACACAGGGGCCAGCTCCTTGGGGAATACAACAGGCAGAGTTTTTGCCAGAGGTGCTTCCAATTGCTTGAGGAGACAGACTTACACATGTGAAACAACCTCAGAGTATATGAACAAATAGTAAATCATGATAAAAAGCATTATTGCTTTAGGAATTCAGAGAGGGTTATGACCACAGAGAGCTAGAGAAAAGGCAAAGGTTGTAAGAAGAAACTGGGGCTTTAATGAGGTGTGAAACATGGGCCAAGACAAGCAGAGATACTGCTAGCCTCCCCAGTTCTTTACAGTTGCCCTACAGAGGAAGCAGGGCAGCTGGATTAGATTATAGTACAAGACTTACTTGACCACCAATATCCCACAGGTCCGGAATTGGAACAGAAAGTCTCCTAAAACCAGGGCTAGGCAGGCTGACCACCAGTTAGCCCTCTGCTTACATTCTGAATAGTCTAGGTCTCCACTAACCACTCCAGATCACCTCCTGTATCTTAGGCACTCTGCTAGGTGCTTTACACACATTGTGTCTAAGTCTCACTATACTTGACAAGGAAGGTACTGTGAAGAAAATAGGACCAAGAAAGGTTAGGCAAGTTTCCCTGGGCACAGAGCTAGTGGGTGGTGGGACTGAGATTTGAACCCAGAAGATTTAACTGACCCCAAGCCCAAGCTTACCAACATCCTATCTACCTTCCTCATGGGAAAATCCTCAAGGGGAAAAAAGGTCCTTTAAATCCTCAAGGGGAAAAAAGGTTGCTGCTTTGTTCTATTGTGAACATTAGTGTGAGTAACAATGCCAGTGTTGTAGGCCATGGAGTTAAAACTCGCTCCTGCCTACTGGAATTAATTCCAAAGACAAATGATAATTGTGCAAAACAGAAACACTTTCTGGTGCTGAAGCCAGCACTATGTAATCCTCTTGAATTAGGACGTAGTAACTTTACATATCAACTTGGAGAATTCTCTGATCAGACAGACTTTTATTTCAAAATTAAAAAAAAATAACAAACCCTTTCTATCTAGGATAACACATCTCTTGTTCAGTAGAGTCCCCATCCAGCGCTGACGCTGCATTTTCTCCCTCTCTTCACCACAGTTCACTAGCCACACTGGATACTTGAGGCTGTCCTAGACATGGGCTTTAACAAAGCTGGAAAAGATTCAAAGAGTAGCTAGAAAGATCATGGAGATAGGAGGGCCTTCATGAGAAAATGTCTAATAATATCAGTTCTATGGTTTAGAGAAAGGGAAGCCAGGAAGTAGAAGAACATGACCTAGATCTATCACACAATGAAAAATTATATGGGGTGATCTTAAGCTCATTTTCACCAAATCCCAGTCACTTAGAAACAAAACAGAACTTGGTGACTCAACAGGACTTAGGTGAGGGCAGACATGGAAGAGAGGGTTTAGGATGACTCCCAGTCTCCACCCTAAGGGTAGGGACTGAAAACAATGCTTAATTCCAGACAGGAAGTTCAGAAAGGATGAGATCATTTCAGGTGTGCTAAGTGAAAAGTGCCTGTAGAAGATTCAGGAAAAGACATACAGAAAGCAGGAGAAATACAAGCCTGGATCTGGGAGAAAATAACCAGAGGCTAGAAATCTGAATTTATGAGTCAGCAGCACATGGCAATAGGAGAAGCCATCAACAAGCATAGATCATCCAGAGAAAAGGTGGAGACTCAAAGATTTGTCCCTTCCAGTCTGGTACCAGACTCATGGACTCAACAGAGTTATTTTATTTACGTATTTATTTTTAGAGACAGGGTCTTGCTCCATCACCCAGAATGGAGTGCAGTGACGTGATCACAGCTCACTGTAGCCTCAGACTCCTAGGCTCAAGCAATCCTCTTGCCTCCGCCTCCCTAGTAGCTGGAATTACAGTTGTACACCACTACACCCAGATAATTTTTTACTTTTTTTTAAGGGACAGGGTCTTGCTGTGTTGCTCACGCTGGTCTCAATCTCCTATACTCAAACAATCTCTCTCCTGAGCTTTCCTAAAATGATGGCCAGGCCTGAGCCACCATATCCGGCCTGACAGTAATTTTAGACCAAATAAAACATTCTGGCACTATTCTGGGAGCCAGGGGCATTCTTCTCAGCAAGCTTGAGAGGCAGGCATTATCATTTTTATTTTACAAACAAGGACACTGAAGCTCAACAAAACTCAGCAACTTGCCCATGGTCACGATGTTGGCAGTGGAGAAGCAGAATTCAATCCCAAATCTATCTTTCACCAAGGACCCTGTGTGCTCTTTGCTTCACTAGTTCATTTAGGGACTGGCTCTCCTCACTGAGTTATAAAAATAGTAAAGACTAACATTGTTATGATAATGAACAAATTATTGGAAACTGTTATCAAAGTATCATAAAACTGTTAATATGTGGCCATTTTTTGACAACAAAAATGGAAATTCCATACAGTTTGACCTAACAACGGCGCATTCACTTGTATTTTATGTGAATGTCTAGAGCAGCAGCGTAAATTTCTAAAGAAATTCTACATCCAATAGGAAGAGTAGAGGGGAACCAAATACTTCACCCAACTCATTAACAGCAAAAATATGTTGTGGCTAAAAAGAGAAAAAACAAATAGAAACACAAATTTGCAAGATAAGGAAACTCTAAAAAAATTTTATTGTGAAAGACAATCACTTGTTAGTTTAAGTGAAACTTTATGTGTTGAGTTTAGGTTGACCACCAAAAGTATTATGAAATATAAGCTAATAAAACACACAAGTGTGAAATATAAATGGTATATAAACACTCTTGTCTGAATGTTGTGTGTTCCCAAAATTTATATGTTAAAATCCTAACCCCCAAGGTGATGATATTAGGAGGCAGGGCCTTTGGGAAGTGATTAGATCACAGGGTGAAACCCTCATGGATGGGGTTAGTGCCCTAATAAAAGAGGCCCAAGAGAGACTCTTTATCCCTTCCATTATGTGAGCACACACTAGAAGGTGCCAGCTGTGAACCAGAAAGTGGACTCACCTGACACCAAATCTGTGGTACCTTGACCTTGGACTTCCCAGCTTCCAGAACTGTGAGAAATGAATTTCTGTTGTTTGCAAGCTACCCAGTTTATGGTATTTTGTTATAACACTCCAAATGAACTAAGATAATAAATTAAAATATGTTTTCATCTACATGAGCACTAAGGACATTTAAAATACTCTATGGAACAGATTTTTGGAAAATCCTAAGACTAAATAAACAATGAAGAAATATGTAGAACCCTGTAAATGAGGCACAAAATACTAGAGCTATCAGGAAATAAAAATCATTTAAATTTTACCCTTTTGTTTTACTGTGGAGGAAACCAAGATTCAGGAAGAGTATGTCAGCAGGAACTAAAAATTCAGGTGCCTTACTCCCAGTCCAGTGCTCTCTGAAATAGATTAGAATAACATGCTATTTGAACACAATAATGTCTTTGTACATTGCAACTGACCATGCCATATATTGCAGTTGTAAGAAAATTTTCATGAAGTATAATTTTTATTTTGTAGCATAAGGTTGTTGAAAGTACGTATATTAAATATGTTTTATTATCATAAAATAAAAACGCTGTGAGTTTTAAATTTTAACAACATGACTTTTTCTTATTCAGCTTGTTATGATTATGGTATAACCAGAACACTGCCTTCTCCCAAGATGTCTTTCTACTGCTTTTGGATATTGTTTGTCTTTTTAAAGAAAAAGGCATTCTAAAAATAGGATACTGTCAAAATGGTTTGAATTTCAAGGAAAAAAAAAACCCTAACACCTGCTCCCTGAGAAATAAATACTCAGTTCGAAAGCATGACATTTAGAATATGCCTTTGGTACAAAATTCAGCTGCAGATATCCACTACTAAAAGATTGTTTTGATTCTAATTCAAAGTAAGTATAGAATTAGGCTATCTTAATTAGTCCCTTCATTTATGAAGCTGTATGTTCTTCTGGCCAAACAACTGTATCATTGTGTTCCTGTGCTTTGCTCTATTTCTCATTAGAGTATTTTTAATAGCAACAGAGAAGGGCTGACTGTCATGGCTTATCAGTCTCCCTATCTGAAACTTTCATCAAAGAGTCTTTCAAATTCTACCAATCCATCAATCTGAGATTTACAGCTGGGAATTCATGATTTAAAGGAGAATAAATAATCCTGTTCCTGAAGGGGACCCAAATTCACTAAAGAGAGAAAGGAAGAGACAACCACCAGTAAAAGAATCAATATATCTTTCAAATGACCTGTGAAACTCCACCTCACTCATTGAAACCCTTTAGAGAGGAGGACATCAGAGCTTCCCAGGCAATATCCCTGCTTCCAATAGAAGAATTTAGAATAATTGGATGGTACATGATACCCTAACCATCAGCCACAAGAATTTCTTGGCACACTATCTGGAATAGCAAGAATAACTTAAGGGTGTTTAGTACCTTAAAAAGGACCACTGCAAAAGAGAATTAATTTTTTATTACTGCATACAATCATGTTGCCTCTCTCACAGGGTTATGTGGATTCATTTACTCTTGTAACAAATGTTTATTGAGCACCTACCATATGCCAGGCACTATTGTGGGAGCTAAGGAAACATCAATGAACAAAACAGACAAAAATCTCTGCCCTTATACAAGTTATATTATACCAGGGAGAAACAAACAAACAACAAGTAAAATGTTTAGTTTGCAGAAAGTGATAAGGGTTATGAACAAAATTTAAGTAGAGAAAGGAAATTAAATGAAATAATATATATGTTTGACACAGTATAAGCATTTAAAATATATTAAAGAGTTCCTTCTCTTAAAAACTCTAAAAATGATGTTCTTAGTTTCAGGGCTGGAGTTGAGGAGAAATTGCATTTTCTTCTTGAGAGAGTGATAATTTTACCGCACTACTTCTAAATATGTGAAATAATAACTTTTATTTATCAAATGCTCACTTCGTGCCAATAACTTTACATAAAATACTTCATTTCATCTTGTAAAATGGATATTCTCCTTACATATGGGAAAATGGGGTTCTAAGAATCTTAAGATCATAACTCTAATAATTTTATAGTAGAACTAAGATTCAAAGGTAAACATACCTGGCTCCAAAATCTACCCTGCCAGGGTCTGTTTTTGTTCAGTGTTTAGGTATAGGGTGTCAGGAGATGGAGTAAGTCAAGAAGGGAAACATGACTATTATTTTCATGGACTGCCTATTCCCTGCTCACCTCCCCCACTACTAATCTCTTGCTCAGAGAATTTCAGTCTATATACATATGTGTAAATTGCTGGATGTTAGGATTCCAAACCCAAAATGTAATCCTCCTATTTGATGCAAGCTATTGCAAAAAAAAAAAAAAAAAAAAATCACTTTAGATTTGGGTATGTAACATTTCCATCGCCATTTAAGGTTCTAGAGTAGACTTTTTTTGAAAGCTTATTTTCTCCTCAAGCTGGTTGACAGCACTCAATTTAGTACTTCTTGTTTGAGTATCTGAGCATATATGGTATTTAGACAGGATGGTGTTAAGGTCTAAGAACCAGAGAAAAAAACATCACACCAAAGATAATAATTTATGTTATTTTCTAAAATAATATTTTTAATTCTTATATTTAAAAAAGAAAAACAAAATATATGGGTGTATTCACCTTTACAACAAATCAACCAAATGATATTAACTAAAGCAAATAAAAAAAAGGAAAAACTCTTTAAGTAAACAACAACAAAAAACAAACAAACAAGAAAAAAACAGAGTAAAACATGTTTTGTTTTGTTTTGTTTTGTTTTGTTTTGTTTTGTTTGAGCCAGGGTCTTGCTCTGATGCCCAGGCTGGAGTGCAGTGGTGCAACCATGGCTCACTGTAGCCTGGACCTTCTAGGCTCAAGCAATCCTCCCCGCTCAGCCTCCTGAGGCGCTGAGATTACAGGCATGAGCCACCATGCCAGGCCTGTTTCTCTTCTTATGCTGGTTATGTTATCTTTTTCTCCATCCTCGGCCTTTCAACCTATTTTCAGTTTAGTCAAAATTCAAATGTTTAAAAATCCTGTTATCAAGTATTTATTACTAAATTAATATAAACTGTAACATCTTAATTCACCAATCTGATTCTTTATTTGTTCTCAGAGGAATCATATCTCTTTTTGTGGTAGTTTTTATTGTTACCTTTGTTTTCAGATCTGTCCTTTTTTCTTGAAGAAGCTGCCCTTCTGAGGCAGTGTTCTAGAAGTTGTGTGCTCCTACTAGCCAAGCCTGAAGAAATGTTCATCCTTCGGCTTCTTCTTGTGCTGCCCATCTTCTCATCATCACCCCCTTATTTTTATTTACTTTTAATTTAAAATGAAATGTACCAATAACCCTAAAGGACAAATTTGTTAAACTGTACTTGCACAACTGTTTTCATGTTGCATATAGTCTCCTACCACATCACATACGCCCCTCCCGCCCACTGTTTCAGTTATTTCTAGTTGATTCTCCATAGAGGCTGCCTGCAAGACTGACTAATATGAGTTTTAAAGGGTCATTCCCTTTCAATTCACACAAAGACGAAAACAGATTAAATACAAGGAAGTATTTGAATTAACTATTAAAAGCTAAAAGCAAGCAGATTATTTCCAAGGGCCATATCAGAGAAACTGCAGTATCATTTGGTTTTCCATGGGCTACTTTTATGCTAACGTAATAGGAATAAACAGTGGCAGAGAGATGAGGGCCTCGGGGGCTGCTGGTGGGGAGGACTGTGATGAGTTCAGAACTGTCCCAAAAGGTCACATTGATAAGAGACTACCTGGGGTAGTAACAAACTATGAGCACTCAAGATTGAGAAAGCTGAGAAAGGGCTGAGAAACAAGAATTCTGAGTGGGCCAGCAAAAGTAATGAGTTATTAGACAAACACTTAAATCAAGAAATTGGATGAGAACAGAAGATGAGAGAACCTCCACAGATATGCTTGGAGCTCCATGTCAAGGTATGTTCAGAAAAAAGGAAGAACTAATCATGACCATCTATACGCACAGCCCAGCTAACACCATGTTAAATCTATGTCGCGCTCTCCAAGTAATAGATATATGTGTGCCTATAGTCATCCTTATTTGTAAAATGTTTGTTCTCTTAGCATATGATACTGTACATGGTAGATATGTGATGCATTTGTCAATTGTTGACTACTGGTGAAATGAGCTGAAACAGCTAGTTTTACAGCTTGTACAGTGATGGACATAGTGAGTATCAGAATTGTTCAGGGGTACAAGGTCTTGAGTTCCTGGGGCTTGATCCTTGAAGAAGACTCTATTCTTAGGCTTCTAAGAGGTGGCAAGAGTCCTTTCTGGATTTGTCAGGTTCCTGTTTACTCACACAGTCAAAAAAAATTTACCTTTTTCCTGTGCAGCAAGTGCCATCATTCATACTCATTTTCTAACAACTCTCTGCAAATCTGTAGATTAACAGATTAACACAGCCACTTCTCACGGTGACGTGATGGGTGGGAATGCTTCACCTACCGTAACGTCCAGGAGTCGGTCACCAGCATCTCATTATTATAAACAGTAATGGCAGATCTGGACTTCTGAACATTAGCATGGCTGGAACTGCCTTGCTGGAGAAGGGTTCATTATAAATATTGACTATAATTCCCTTTTAAATTGAAAAAAAAGAACTTTTCCTGTAGTAATATAACTGCGAATTATAGGCCCTCTGGCCTCCTGGAAAGAGAGAATTAAAAAAAAAAAAAAAAAGGAAAAAAGGATAGTACTAAAAAAAAAAATACCCAGACAGCATAAATATGTTGTGTAATTTAAATGAGAGTTAAACAAAGAAGGTGATAAAAGTAATCAAGTAGTAAACAAAGGGCAAGAGAATTAATATAAACATTGAACCAACAGGATGGTTAATTAGCTTGCTTTGCAAAGAAGATTTGATTTCTCCCCTGAAAGCAATGGTGGTGACAAATAAAGCTGACCTACCAAATATCTTCAAGTAATATCTTACTTCAAGTAATATCAAAAAATATCTTCAAGGATAATGTAATATATCCCCCATTGCCTATAAAAGAAATGCCACTGAGTTCCTGTGCATGCCACTGAATTCCCATGTACAAGGGCCTTGCTCTGGGTTGTTTTGACAATGGTCCCTTAGTTTTTCTAAGCACTACAATTTCTGTTTGAATTGTTCCAGAGTAGGAGGAAGCAGGGAGTCTCAAACTCAAACATCTACAGGGCTCAGGCAGTATCAGTGGGGGCACCAAAAGGGCCATATGGGACTGGCTACATAAGGTCCACTGCAAAATAAAAATGTGGAGCCTCTTATTTAAAAATTATTTTAAGAATTTCAAGATGGTTACAGAAGAGTATTAAACTAAGTGTGGACCCTTCTCAGTGCAGGGCCCTCTGCAACTACACAGGTTGCACACCCATAAAGCCTGCCCAGCAGCCATACAAAACAAGCTGCAGGCTAGGTTTTGCTCATGTATTAGCCAGTTTGAGACCCCATTCTAAAGCCAGGTGGGGTGATGTGTACCTGCAGTCCTAACCACTTGGGAGGCTGAAGTGGGAGGATCATTTAAGCCTAGAATTTCGAGGCTGCAGGGAGCAATGATTGCACTACTGCAATCTAGCCTGAGCGACAGAGTAAAACCCTGTCTCCAAAAAAAATCTGATAATAAAATAAAGGTTCCAAATTCTCTCCCTACTTCCACTTGTGACTTAAAGCACACCACTGCAAGATGGCTGGAAAAGTTTGGAGCATGCCCCATGGCTGAAGAACAGAGAAAAATATGGCTGGTGGTTTATGAGGAAAACAAAGTCTGTCCTTTATCTTCATCAAGTCTTAAAACCAACTCAGGAATTCAATTACTGACCGGTATGTGTTTGTAGAGAAGAAACGGTATGCCTTATTAATTCAAAATGCAATAGTCCCTCTCATTATCAGAGGATACGTTCCAAGATCCCCAGTGGATGCCTGAAACCATGGATAGCAACAAAACCTATACATACTATGTTTTTTCTTATACATATATACCTATGATAAAGTTTAATTTATAGATTAGACACAATAAGAGATTAACAATAACTAATAATAAAACAGAACAATTGTAACAACATGCCGGCATCACTAATCTTGAACTGTGGAGTCATTATTAAGTAAGATAAAGGTTATTTGAACATAAGCATTATGATACTGAGATAGTTGATCTGAAAACCAAGACGGCTATGAAGTGATTTAACAAGTTGGTAGCATATACAGTATGGATATACTGGACAAAGGGATGATTCACATCCCAGGCAGGACAGAACAGAATGGTGTGAGATTTCATTGCACTATGCAGAACAGCACATAATTTAAAATTTAACGTTTATTTCTGCAATCTTCCATTGAATATTTTCAAACCATGGATGACCATAACCACAAAAGGCTAAATCACAAATAAGGGCGGAGGAGGGGCTACTGTACCTAAAACGCTGTTGCCATAGCCAAAGTCCTATAAGGATCGCTATTCCTCTGAAAAACCACACTCAAGGGCCATCTACAGAGTTCAGTCAATCTGACTGTTTAGAGAAATGCTTCCCATTTAAAGCGATACTGTAAGGCACACTAGGGTGATTAGATGAGGCTGAAGGTAACTGGTATACCTGTCCTTGTATGGTACATACCTCCATCAGCAGGCTGGCTGGAATGCTCAATTTAGAGGGCTCTCTGGACAAACAGTTTTTAAAGGTGATGAATATCTTTATAAAAATAAAAATATCTCTCCTTAACTGATCTGCCATACACATTTCATATTTCCATATGTCAAGTTTGTCAACTGAGATAGACATGCACTATTTGACTGATTATAATTTTATTTCTCAAAATAGCTTATTCCCAAAAAATGCTAATTGCCATATTGGTCTTGTCCACATCCAGAAAGATTCTAATCCAAACCCAAGCAAGAAAAGAAAAGTTATTATTTAATGCAGTAAGTTTACCTCCACATATAAACCATATATGTATATGTACCTATACAAATGTGCACAGATAATGGGCTTTTCTAATAGCACAGGGGATAAAAAGTAAATAGAAATAGTATTGCAGTATTAGAGGGAATAAATTATTTTACAAATTTACCCATTTTTCCCTTCCCCTCTAGAATGTAGGGGGGGAAGAGATTTGCATCTGTCTTGTTCATTGCTATAGATTCCCTGACAATGCCTGGCATATAGGAGATACTCAATAAATACTTATTGAATTGAATTGAATCCATGGGATCAAAACAAATTGCCTTTCATGTGTTCTAGGATTACAAATAGAAAAAAAAATCAGAAACATGTAGCAAGACCACCAACTTCCTTAAATTCCACTGGCTATTTTATTTCCTAATTGGAACCTAACTCCTGTAGTCAATGCACCTAGTAGCTTTGATGCTTTCTGATCAGCCTCTCATTCCTGTACCTCATGCAGACACAAGCTTGGGCCTCTTTGGAGCAGGTTGGGACAAAGGTTAACTTCTTCCTGGAACCTAGAAAAGGCTAATAAGCCCTGTGGAATAATATTTGTAAGTATTCACCATACTGGAATCAATATCAACATGCTGTCAGTGTGTGCATTAGCCCCACATTCAAACAAAGAACAGCCCTTAGAGCCTAATAATGATGCTGGGCGTGGATAGCTGGGGATGAGCAAGATGATACAGAAATGACTGTATCAGCTCTCCTCAAACACAAGGCTTCCAGGATATTACACAAGACTATCATTCTTGTACTTTGTCAGAGATAGACAGGGTTTGGTTTCAGCCACTGATACATTCAGCAAAATAAATCCTCTATCTTCTTAACCTAAGAGATAGATTCAGGTTACACTTTCCAGACTGTGAGAGAAGTTTCTGCTTCCCTGGCAACACCAGGGAATACAAACATCTTAAAGTTAACAAAGCACCAGAAATATAGCTGATAAGACAGGTATATAACAAAGTTGAATCATTACTGACTCAGGTAAGACCTGCTTTGAGTGCAACTCCATCATGCCCACACTTATTGATGTAACATTTTCCATACAGAGGTCCTGCTAGAAAGTTATGTCAAGCAAGGGTAGTGGCAAAGGTCTAAGCATCAACTCTTGGTTACTTAAATCTCTAGGTACAAAGTAAATATTCACATCTGATCAAGATTCATGCTCCTCCTTACAGCGAAATCAATCTTAGTGTTGCAAATGAGATTTCATTCTACATGTGAAATCTGATTTTCCAATTAGAATGAGGAGGGGTGGAGTACATGTGATAGAGTATAGATGACTGATCTGTATGGTATACACAGTAAAGATGTCATAAAACTGAGATGACCATGGGTAAGCATGTGTGCTGCATGGCCAGAGTGCAATGATTTGGAATCACTTATTAACTACATAACCTTGGCTAAGTTTATTTGCCTGGCTAAGGACTGGTTTTTGCAAAATGTGAATAATAACACCTAATCCTATAAAGTGAGATTATTACTCTCTACTTCATTATAATAATATACACAAAACTTAATTCAGTACTGATACACAGTGAGAACTGAATAAATAATAGCTATGATTGTTATTATGATTATTATTTTTATCATCCCTAAGTGGCCTAGTTATCAGCAAATAATTGACTTCTTTGTAACTTTGTAATTTATTTATGAAAGCCATAACCAAAAGTACAGAGGACATTAACTTCTTGTGAGGCTTCCATGGCCTAAACTTTGTCCAATAAACATGGTCTTGATGATCTATCATTACTGTGAAACAAAATTCCATAAATTGTAGAAAGTTTCAGTGAGGCACCAATAAACGCAGCCATAGAGAAATCTCTTCCTTCCCCTATATATACACACACACACACCATCCACCTCTTGGGGATATATTAAAACTGAGCCAGTAATTAAGACATGCAGCTAATCAGAGAGCAGCACAGGCTGTGGCCCTCTGCAAAGAAACGAAGAAACAAAACATTAGGATGACAGCTCCCATTACCAGGGCTTTGTTCTCCTGGAGCAAAAAGAGCACAAAAGCATAAAGTTGGAGAACTGTAATTGCATTTTGAACATTTGTGGGGGGAAAAATTACAGGCTTGTCTGAACCGGGAGGATGTTCCACTAGATAACTGCGTCAGTCCACACCCACCAGCGCCCTTCCCCACCCTCAAAGCATGACTCCACTTTTTCTAACACTGCCCTTAAGGAATCTAGCTTTTGTGACTTCCAGTAATTGAACAAATCAACCACGATGAAGCAGCTGAACAGCACTTTAGACAAAAGAGACAAGAATTAAGCAAATAGAAAACTCATTAAAATGCTGCCTTTTGCTTTTTCTTACTCCTAGAAATTCATGTTACCAAACAAGTCTTTCTTGGTTGCTCTTCTTCAGAAATAACACTTTAAGAGAATTCTAATAGGCACTAAGTGATTTTCTCCAGATTTATAATCTAGCTATGAGACATACTTTCCCTTCCCCCATCACCATCTAGCACTCTTCCCTGTCACCTTAGAGCTTTTGACTTAGATGCATTCACACCCAGCAGTCCCAGCAGAGCTTTCTGCTCACATTATATGACATAAAAAAGCAGGCAATGAACAATTCATGCTCCTAAGTGCTTGCGATAAAGCCAGGCTGAGCTGACCTCTCCCATCCTATATAGCTGCATGTCAGAAACATAAGCTTAAAGGACTGAGAGTAGCAAGCATGCGTGATGTGGTATAAACAAACAAATTAAAATCTGAGGCCTTTCCTCTGGCTGGTGCCTAATGGTACTAACATGCTCAATTCTGTGCAAAAATAAATAAATAAGTAAATATAAATAAATCACTCAAAGCTAGCTAAAGTATTGCTTTTCCTGCTTTCCACGATACATCTCTTTAGCCTCAATAAACAGACTAAAAGAAGAGGAATTCAATGGTTGCCATTCTTTCGTGTAAGACTTTTTGAGTAAAAACTATCAATTTGGCAGCATTAAGCCACGAGACCACTCCCTGATTCTAAGTGGACATATTGATCAATTGAACTGACATGTGCCTCCTCCTTTTTCTCCCCTAGTAGCAATCAGCTGCACCAGGGAAATCCATTTCATTTCCCAAAACAAAAGGCAACACACCGCTCCTTATCTGGCCCTGTCAGACTAATTTTTTAGAAAAAAAAAATAATGAAGATGCCTAAAAACAGAGCTAGGAGTTGAAATGAAAATGATACATGTTTAGAGTTTTGGAATTGAGTTGAGGTTATGACTGAGTGCAGAGATCTGTATTCCCTACAACCACTGAGGACCCTGATATTTATTCATCATACCCAGATTTTTGTTAAAGTTAAGCAAGGGATGGCAACACCACTGCCACTTCAGAGGCTCTCCCCCAGGTTACCCTTCACTGCAACTGCCGCAGAGAGGAGACTTGTTCCTTTCTCAGTTACAAGTCAGTCTGCAAACAACTCCAGCTATTTCAGAGACTAGCTAGAGATGGAAAAATATGTGGCAGTCTTTCAACTAACTCTGAAGGACATGGGTTGAAGAACTACCATATAGATCAGAAGGCTCAAATAATTTCATTTGTGTTAGGTCTTTATGCTTTTAATAAATTCTGTCTTGAATATGCAAGAGATCCCCTTTCACATCAGGGTTATGTCAAATGCTTATTCAGCATTTGTTCCTTGCCATGAAGAAACTGAAACCCAACCGAGGTAAATACTGAATTTCATACTGCAAATCACTGAATATTTCATATTTCACAAGAGCAAAGAGGGGGCCAATTAGCTCTGCCTCCCAAAAGGAAATCTATATTTTTACAATGCTTAAATACTGTTAACTACTCATTTTAAAGCTTATTTGGGGTTTTGCAATTGAAAATCATCTTACGTTTATGAAAAATTCTGTAAGAACACTTAAAAATAACAGACAGAGCTGGAGCAAGAATAATTCTACATATTTTAATTCCTGTATGACTCTTACAGGCCTTTGTCTTAACCCGGCAGCCTGAAAAACAGATTTAGGTAAAACAGCCCTTCTTTTCCCAGTCCATTTTAAGCAGAGACAACATCCCCCAATCTCCGCCTTAGCAGACACCGACTAACCAACAAAACAGCCATGCAATTAAGGCCCAGACATTTAACACTCACCATCTCCTGATCCCACCGTCTTCTTTTGATGTTTACAGCACATCTGTAGGATGCAATACTAGGAGATGCCTTGTTTGACCTGCTGCATGATGCTGTGACATCAGTTCAGATGATGCAGCTCATTATGGGAAAGACTGCTGTTGCTATGGCAACTGGGATGTGCTAGGAATCCTTGCTGCATTTCCAGTGGAGCCTGAGACAATACGGAAGCCCTGTAAGAAACAGACGATATGCAAAATTTAGACCAAAGGATGAGGATTCCTCATTGGACTAAAATCCATAGGTTTAGAAGGGATTTCCCTGAAAGCATTTTGGAAAAAATAAAAATTATCTCCCACTTTGTTGTTAAACATTTAGAAAAAAAGGTAGGAAGAGAAAATAGAATTAGTACTAAGCAAATAAAAACTGAAATGTATAGTGTTTCCTTATTAGACAATTTGATCACTTTTTCCTCCCTGGTCAGCACTGGGATAGCTTTTTTAAAGTTATTAAAAATAATTTTTGCTCATCTGTCAAAGACCAAAAGAACAAAACAGTGAGCACAAAAACAATTTAAAATGGAATATAAACAGCTGACCAAATGACTCTCTCAAGCAAACAAGTTTTAATTCTCAAAACATGAGCAAACCCTTGGCCAATGAAGTCTGTCCTGGTCATTTTCCCTGATGAACACCAACCCACAGAACCTTCTCATGCAGAGTAATCTCGGTTTTCACCTGGTCATCAGATACGCAGCAAAGGGAAGTTTGGAATCTAAAGGGGCATAACACAACACCCTCAACTTCTAGTGACTCTTCCTTTGGCCTGCAAGGAACCCCTCCCTTTGATGGCCAAAACGCATGTCAGTCTTTTCTGGGATCAAACGTAGTGATTGGAACAAGTAGCAGACCTGGTAGAAACTTCCTAAATCATTGGCATTCCAAACATTGGGGTCTGTTTTCTTCTTTTCTGAGCAATAAAACTGCCTACCACACAGATTATTCATGCTCCTCCCCACCCCCAAAAGCTGGAACTGGGTGACAAGCCATATTTAAACAAGACACAGTAAGGTATTTCTCCAGTTGGTAAAAGAAAAGCAAACCTAAAGCAATCACTTCTTTCCAGTCCTGAGGAGAAACAAATATCATGTGGTGAGAACTAGGGGGAAGGAGATATGGACACAGCAGCCTATGTTTTGCATATTTAATATTTGCAGGCCATTAATAGAGGAAAAAAACAGAATCAAGCTGACCTGTATCCACTCTGTCTTCACAACTCTGAAAAAGAACAACATTCCAAAAGTTTAAAATATAATGAGACAATTATGTTGTCTCCTCCTGCTTGAGATTTTAAAATGACACTGTTAACCACCAGCATAGGAGGTATGGGATGAGTGGCAGAAGGAATTCAGGCAGTGTCTCTGTAAATAGGGGCTAATAAAATGCCTGAGAAGTGCCAAGATCCCAGCAGGGTGCACCATCAACCTCACACAGAGCAACCCTGCCCTAGATGGGAAGACAGACTTGTTCTTGCTTCACCTAGAGAGGAATTAAGAGACCAAAGCAGGAGGTGAATCTGCCTGCGTAGGTCCTCAGTGGCATCAGCAGAGCCTGACTCCCCCACTTTATCTTAGACTTCAGACCACATGCCACACACAAGGAGAGAAGTAGTAGGCAGCTACCCCAGTGCAAAGAGCATGGATCTGAGAGTGAGGAAACCCAACTGTAAATGCCAGGTCCTCCTAGAGCATCTGCGTGACATCAGGCCAATTGATTAACTTCCTGGGGCCTCAAGTTTTTCATCTGCAGAGAAGATTGATTTAGCTAATAACCACAGTTTTCAGGTTTTTCATTAGCAATATAACCTTTATTTTAATGATACAGATCAAAGCTGGACTGCCTTGGTTGAGGCAAGATAAGAAGCCCAGAGCCCAGACTGATGAGCCATTCTCAACCACTCCCTCCAACTTCATTTGCTATAAGCTGACTCTTTAAGATATCTCTGAAGAACCCCTCAGCCTCTGGAGAAGATAAAAAGACGTGGATCTATTATAGAACAAGATTAGTCTTTCCAGAGCTAAAATCCACATGCTATAAAGAGGAGAGGACAGGGTGGGAGCAGGTGTTCCAGATTTGAATATGGCTTCTCAAGATGGTAAGAATCTTGTTAATCGTCTTTTCCAGAAGCAAGTCAATAGTTTGGTGGGAAGAAATGGATGACTCATCAAACCTGAGGCCAGGTCAAACTTTTAACAACGTGAACTAGCTAAATTGCTGGCCCACAAAATGGCACTCACCAATGAAACAGAAGTGGAAGTGGAAAGCAACACCTCCAAAGGTGGCTAAGACCAAGTGTCTCTTCTTCATATTTTCCTGTCCTGCTAGCTGGATGCAAACAATCCAGTGGAACTCTGAAGCCCAGAAAGATAATGGCCACACATTGTGGATGGAGCCTGGGTCCCTGAATGACTGCATGGAGCTCAACCCTCCTCTCCTAACTACCCATTGACCTACACTGGGCTTCAATGAGTGAGAAACAAACCACCACCGAGATTCTGGGGTAGTTTATTCTGAATAAATTATCTATTTATAGACAAAATTATAATAATTTAATAAAATATAATAAATTTTCTAACAAGATTATATTATATATCATTATTTATGATAAAGTGACAGTGTCAAAAACATGTTCCTTTATTGCAGACTTTCTTTTTTTATTTTATATTACTTTAAGTTCTGGGATACACGTGCAGAACGTTCAGGTTTGTTACACAGGTATACATGTGCCATGGTGGTTTGCTACACCTATCAACCTGTCATCTAGGTTTTAAGCCCTGCATGAATTAGCTATTTGTCCTAATGCTCTCCCTCCCCTTGCTCCAACCCCTCGATGGGCCCCAGTGTATGATGTTCCCCTCCCTGTGTCCATGTGTTCTCATTGTTCAAATTCCATTTATGAGTGACAACATGCAGTGTTTGACTTCCTGTTCCTGTGTTAGTCTGATGAGAATGATGGCTTCCAGCTTCATTCTTTTTTATGGCTGTAGAGTATTCCATGGTGTATATGTGCCACATTTTCTTTATCCAGACTATCATTGATGAGGATTTGGGTTGGTTCCAAGTCTTTGCTATTGTAAATAATGCTGCAATAAACATACATGTGCATGTGCCTTTATAGTAGAATGATTTATAATCCTTTGGGTATATACCCAGTAATGGGATTGCTGGGTCAAATAGTATTTCTGGTTCTAGATCCTTGAGGAATCTGTCTTCCACAATGGCTGAACTAATTTATACTCCCCAAAATAGTGTAAAAGTGTTCCTATTTCTCCACAGCCTCTCTAGCATCTGTTGTTTCCTGACTTTTTAATAATCGCCATTCGAACGGGCATTAGGTGGTATCTCATTGTGGTTTTGATTTGCATTTCTCTAATGACCAGTGATGATGAGCTTTTTTTTCATATGTTTCTTGGCCACATAAATGTCTTCTTTTGAGAAGTGTCTGTTCATATCCTTTGCCCACTTTTTGATGGGGTTCTTTCATTCTTATAAACTTTTTTTAAGTCCCTTATAGATTCT
This sequence comes from Theropithecus gelada, assembly GCF_003255815.1. NCBI lineage: Eukaryota > Metazoa > Chordata > Mammalia > Primates > Cercopithecidae > Theropithecus > Theropithecus gelada. The sequence goes on along the minus strand of NC_037675.1, from coordinate 33,343,454 downwards.
GGATACCACCTTTGTCAGATGGGTAGATTACAAAAATTTTCTCCCATTCTATAGGTTGCCTGTTCACTCTGATGATAGTTTCTTTTGCTGTGCAGAAGCTCTTTAGTTTGATTAGATCCCATTTATCAATTTTGGGTTTTGTTGCAATTGTTTTTGGTGTTTTAGTCAGGAAGTCTTTGCCCATGCCTATGTTCTGAATGGTATTGCCTAGGTTTTCTTCTAGGGTTTTTATGGTTTCAGATTTTACATTTAAGTCTTTAATTCATCTTGAATTAATTTTCGTATAAGGTGTAAGGAAGGGGTCCAGTTTCTGTTTTCTGCATATAGCTAGCCAATTTTCCCAGCACCATTTATTAAATAGACTGCAGATTTTCTAAGAGTTTTAAATCTGCTAATATGCATTGAGACTCTCCTGTAGAAATATAGTATGCAGTATTTTCCTAATTTATATTTAACCACAGAATCCTTTTTTCACAGACTAATGTTCCATTGGCTGTCCATCTATACAACACAGTAAATATGACTGTAAACAGCAATGAGCTAGAACACCACTAAACCTCCTATTCAGCCTGGGGCTACAGAAGAAGGAAAAAATAAAACTTCTCTCACCTTCTGCACAACTCAGTCTGCCTCCAATCTTTCTCTGCCATCCTGAACTGACAAGACAGAAATCTGGTAGTATCATTTGCAGACAGCAACATTTATAGAAATGTGTCCTCCTGGCCGCTTTTTCCTATTTGTAGGTAGGCGTTGGCTATAGTTTGAGTGCTCCCTCCAAAATTCATGGGTTTGGTTTTCTGGGTTTTTTGTTTGTTTGTTTGTTTTTGTTTTGTTTTGTGTTTTGTTTTGTTTTGTTTTAAGAGGAGGCATCTCAATATGCTGCCCAGACTGGATTCAAACTCCTGAGCTCAATGAATCCTCCTGCCTCAGCTTCCCAAGTAGCTGGAACTAGGCTCATGTTGAAACTTAATTGCCATTGTGATGATATTTAAGAGGTAGGGCCCTCATGAATAGACTAACACCACTATCATAGGAGTAATTTAGTGACTGCAGGAGTTCAGCCCCCTTTTTCCATCTCCTGCATTCTCACCCTCTCTCACCATGTGATCTCTTCCACAATGTTATGATTCAGCAAGAAGGTCATCACCAGATGCAGCCCCTTGATCTTGGACTTGCAGCCTCCAGAACTGTGAGCCAAATAAACTTCTACTGCTTATAGATTACTCAGTGTTAGATATTGTTATAGCAGCAAAATATGAACTCAGACAAAACTGTATCCCAAATTCTTATTATTTCGAAAGCAAATTAGTATTATTTCCAAATCATCAGCTCATGATGCAAACATACATCTTGTGTTTGCATGTTAGGGTTCTTAAAAATCTTAAAGCCATTTCTGAAAATGCAGCTGGCCTGCATCTCCTAGTATACAATGAGAAAATTTGTAGATCTGAGGAATGTGTCTGTTAGTTAAGGAAGTACTAATGGATTTCACAGCTAAGCCCCTAAATTACTCTGGCTAAATATAATTGTGTATGTCTTATTCATTTGAACTCTAACTGAATATTCGTGACTGCAGATGACCTTCTACATGGTCATTCAAGACCTCTCTCTTGAGGTTTCACCTTCCTCTAATGCCTTAGATTCCTGGGCATCAGTTGACCAATTGAGGAAAGATGGGAGATGGTACATGGGGAAGTTTTCATGGGCTAGATCTGGAAGTACCCTTCTTCACTTCCACCCCACATTCTACTGATTAGAAGTTGGTCAAATGGCTATACCTATTTCAAGATAAGCTGGAAAATAGAATTTAGCTTTGTGCCATGAGAGAAAGGAAATAGCTAAAATGCACAGTTATCCAGTTCTGCCACATCATGAGATCAGGAATATGATCCTTGCTTCAGGCTGCATTTTACATATGTGTCTGAAATACCTTCAGTCAGTCTTCTTAAGCTCAATTGAACATTCAGGTGTATAAGACTATCACAGCCAACATTTGGCAGCAGCGTACTCAGAGAGTTTGCCAACAGAGCAGCATCAGGCATTCCTCTTCTCTGGAGTCTTGTGGTAATCCATGAAACAATCTATACAGTATCCAAAACTATTCTATCTGGCTCCCAGGTGACAGTTTAAGAACAGAGGTAAGAACACATTAGGCAAGTTCAAGAGTGCCCAGCCTTGAAAGCCTCATTCCTCACAGAAACCAATATCTTTGTAACAACTTTATAGGCATAACTTCCAGATCCCTCTAAGAGCCACACCTGGTTACAAGAGTCACTGCACCTAGAGAAGCCCAAAACTACAGCTTCCTCTTAGAATTTATAGTTATCTCAAACTAGCTACTAAGAAGGGCTTACTCCTCATCTCCCATTTCAGATGTAGCCAGGGAATATAATGAATGGAACAGGGCCATGACAGAGTAAACAAACAACCCCTCTTGGAGAGCAGAGTCAGAGCCAGACCAGGTAAATCCCCCTTCTCCAAGGCAGTCATTTTCACTAACCAAGGGTCATTTTTACCCTAACCAATGTTACCCAACAACATGGTTGACATTTTACTGTTTTCAAGGGAAGAGAGTTAGAGAGTAAACCAAAGGTCAAAATCTGATGCAGAAGGAGAAAGGGTTTAGTGAATCCTCTACCAACCGTGCCCAATTCTGGCTTTAAAAAAACCTTCATTCACAAAATAGAAAAGTATTCAAACACTCTAACCACATGCCTATATGATCAGAAGCCCATGCTGACTATGGATGCTGCTTCAATCAGTACACTTTCTATACTTTCTGAGAGTATTTGGAGGCCAAAAATATTTGGACATCAGATATTTAGGCACAGTGCATATATGTGGCTGCTATTGTTGTTGAATGCTCAGCATCCCTCTGCTTTATGTAGGTAGCCATGTAAAGAAGAAATTATTGCCTAATGATTATTAATCATTGGCAATCAGAACAGAACTTGCAGCAGTAATAATGGTATACAAATTCAGTTATTTTGTTACCTAATGTTTGCATTTATTATTTCCTCTTAAGATATCACCTTTTTCTACATTCAAACTTACATGCTTTGGGTGGGAATCTAACCAAAGGAATGGAGTATGTGACCCAATCAATCTTAAGCTAATCAGTTTATTACATTCCCCCAACCCATGGAAATTAGCTCACAGGTGTACATGGGATACCACTGAAGCCACTGAGAAGCAATGAAACATTTTACTGAAAATCGCTATTGGCTCCTGATTTTGAATAGGAAAGGATGTCAAGTCTAAAGTTGCTCATCCATTTTGTATTCATGAATGAAGAACCTAAGAATAAAGCCAACACAAGGAGAAGAGCAGAGCTGAGTTGAGAAAAAGGAACACTGTTCTCTCACCACTTGTGCCAGAAATCAGCCTTACTCTGGTTCTGTTGGTTAGGAGTCCAAAAGTCCCTGTTTCTGCCTAAGGCAGTGTATGGCTTGGAGGTTCAGTCACAGTAAACAGAGGCCTACCTGATCCACAAAGTCATCTGAGAAATTGTGTAATGTATAAGTAGGCACTGTATGATGCAGCTTCCTAGGAAGGGAAAATAAAAGCTCTTAGGTCCCAGAGGGGTACACAGCCTCAGAGCTGAGACCCCTTCAAAGGGTTAGGTTCAGGGCCAGCACGGGTAAGACCTACTCACAAGGTAGATGCAAGATATTATCCTCCTTTACTCCTGAACGTTCCCAAATTTACGATAGTGACCACCATCTTAGTGAGCCTGAGTTCCATTCCTCTCCTTTCCCAGGCAAAATTCCCATCGGCAAAGACGAAAACCTCAACAATCCCAGGGAGGGTAGATCAGATCTTGAACGAACATTAGATTTGGAATCTGAAGTGGACCTTGGGGTGATTTTGCCCACAGAAACTTGCCCTAACCAGTTCAGAGATTTCTCTGACATCCTTCTGAATTCAAGATTTTCTCCTGTCTGACTTTATAGAACTTTATAGTGTTTTTATTTGTTTTTGTTTTTGTTTTGTTGTTTTGAGACAGGATCTCTGTTGCCCAGGCTGGACTGCAGTGGCACAATGACACTTCACTGCAGCCTCAACCTCCCAGACTCAGGTGATCCTCCCACCTCAGCTTCCTGAGTAGCTGGGACTATAGGCGTGCCAGCATGCCCACGTAATTTTTGTGTTTTTTTTTTTTTTTGAGAACAGGGTTTCACCATGTTGCCCAGGCTGGTCTTGAACTCTTGGGCTTAAGCAATCTGCCTACCTCGGCCTCCCAAAGTGCTAGGATTACAGGCATGAGCCACAACCTCTGATCGACCAGTGTTTTGCTGTTTCATTTTTAACTCCAAACACAAACATTTGACAGGGAACCAAGTGGCTTTAATGTGTTAATGGAAGCACAATTGTGCTGCTTTATATAGGCAAAGGAAAACACTGAGGATGAACATATTAGGCAGGAGTTTACAAGCTTTTTGAACCCTGCACTGGGGCTTTCCTGTTTTAGCATTCAATATTTTCATAGGTCTTAATCTTCCCTCCTCAAGTAGGCAGCTCTTTATGGTACTGCTATTTTGGTCACACTCCTAGGCATAAGTAATTTCTTAATAAGTCCTTCTTAATTCTTAATTTTTTTGAGAAAAATAACATTATTTCCATTCCAGGCAATGATAAGCTTCCTGCAAGCTTTCTCTTTATCACCCCAGTGTTTGAAATATTGTAAGATTCCACTAAGGTTTATATGTGTAAATCTTTATCCCTTCCTTTACTGCCTAAAATACCAAAATATAATTTGCTAATGAAAAGATTAGACCTAAAATGACAAAGCAAGTCAGCAAGAAAACACCTACTATGTGTCATCAGAGTTCTTATTTGCAGGAAATAAAGTGGTGCTCATTATACCTGTTTTCAAGTTATTCACAACTGTCTTGTAACTAACACAGCAATTTCACCCCACAAGTTATTTTAACTTAGTCTCTGCCCCTTACCCAAGAAAAAATATTGATAATCAATCCTCATTTACAAATATCATCCCAACATAAACACAATACACTCTAGAAAAATGGAAATTTCCAAGATAATTTTAAAGATGCTCATTTTTTAAGGAAAATTAATTATATCATGCTTACGAGGTAAAAATCCTTCAGTAAATAATATATTAAAGGGTACACTACAACAAAATCACAGCAGCTCCAACAAAAAAGATTTATTTATGGGGTAGAAACATTTTCTTTAGCGAATAATCCAGTTTGACAAATATACTCTTAAAAATCAGCTCTATGAATTATAGGGTTGTACACCATTCACAAGTCTTTTCATTTGCTAAGGTTCTACGAAATAAACAAGAGCTGAAATCCTACATCCTATTATAGGTATCAACTTCCTTTTACCTCTAGCTGAGACTTTACATCAGCCTGCCTTGTATTCCACTAAACAGATGTTTGTCACAGAAACAACTTCAAGCTCCTTTGGGTCAAGGACTGTCTTCCAGAGTAGCATAGGTTGTGTAGCAAGCACTTGTCGGGCACCTCGCCTAGTAAATGCTTTTTGTCTGAGTTTGCCAAATTCAGCAACTTAATCCTCCATCCCATTCTCCAACCTCTGGCCAGTTAAAGACGTGCAATCAAAAATTCCAAAACCGGCCAGGCACAGTGGCTCACACCTGTAATCCCAGCACTTTGGGAGACCGAGGTGGGTGGATCACCTGAGGTCAGGAGTTCGAGACCAGCCTGGCCAACATGGTGAAACCCTGTCTTTACTAAAAATACAAAAATTAGCTGGGTGTTGTGGTGCATGCCTGCAGTCCCAGCTACTTGGGAGGCTAAAGCAGGAGAATCACTTGAACCCTAGAGACAGAGGTTGTAGTAAGCTGTGATCGTGCCACTGCACTCCAGCCTAGGCAACAGAGCAAGACTCCTTCTCAACAAAAAAAAAAAAAAAAAAAAAAATTCCAAAGTCAACAGTCAAACATAAATGTGTGTGCATATAAATACACACACATATGCATATAGATTTAAAAACATTAGTGACAATGAATTTTTGCATATATTATCAATCTTTCATTCTCATACTAGTCAATGACATCATTTTATATTTGTTTACTAATATACTACTGAAATAAACATTCTATCAAGGTTCTTATTATGAAAATATTTCACAGTAATATAAAATATTATTGCTTCATAGAATTCTTCTGAAAAGGATTACACAGACACAAACATAAAAGTAAATATATAATACTCATAAGTATACATGTCACAAAAAGAACATATACAATAATATATACATTGAGATATAAAAAGAACAAAATCAAGTAATAAAATCATTGCTTTACTCAGTTCTATGTTTATAGTGCTTACTTACCCAGCTCTTATTTGGAAGTTGGCCAAAGAAATCAACATTTTTCCCAACAATATAAGATTGAAACAATTTGGGACCTGTTTTACTGGTGTGCTGACTTGGCTTAATGTCTCCTTTTTTTTTTTTTTTTTTTTTTGAGACAGAACCTCTCTTTGTCGCCCAGGCTGGAGTGCAGTGGCCTGATCTGATTTCAGCTTACTGCAGCCTCCACCTCCCAGGTTCAAGCGAGATTCTCCTGCCTCAGCCTCCCAAGTAGCTGGGACTATAGGCATTCACCACCATGCTGGCTGATTTTTGTATTTTTAGTAGAGACAGGGTTTCACCACATTGGCAAGGCTAGTCTCAAATTCCTGACCTCAAGTGATCCACCATCCTCTGCTTCCCAAAGTGATGGGATTACAGGCATAAGCCACCACACCCAGCATTGACTTAGTGTCTTAAACCACCTAAGAAGTGTGGCATAACTGAAGCATACCCACTGTGGTTGACCACCACCAGAATAATGTTTGGTTCAGGATTTGAATTGTTAATGGGATGCTGTAGAATATCACTAATATACTACATTGGATAAGTTAGACCGAAGAAAAGGATGATGCTCCGAGGTGAAAATGAGCCAGCCTATATTACATATGTGATATTTCAAGTGTTCATCTTAGAACAGGTAAATACTAAATCCCCACCCCCACCCAAAGAGGGGCCACTCTGAGTTCCTGAGGAAGCGCTGCTTCTGATGCTCTGTGAGGCTCCCATGCACTGCAGGCTTTGAAATCAGCTTTGGAGTCCTCTTCTTCTGCAGGCACCAGCCTTATGAGTAACTGTCACTCAGATGGTGGGATCTGAGGAGAATGAGTCTAGTTTGCCCTACGGTCTCCCTCACAAACCTGCTTTGGTTCCTAAATTACCTCAGAATTCAGTCCAATCAGTTGGAAGGTAACGAACCTTTTAAAGGAGAGGTATCACCGTCGGCCATCCACAACCATGGATATCTGCAAAGCAGCACATGCTGTGGGAAAGATACTAACTAGACTAGTGGGAAGGTAGTTAGGTTGGAGCCCCAGCACTAACTAGCCGCAGGAAATCAAAATAACTGCTCTGCTTACCTAACATTGCTATCATCCACTAAGAAGTAAAAGGCTGTATTTGAGCTTAAAGGGAAAAGGGAAACCAGTAAAGGGGAAGAGAAAAGCAAAGAAAAAAAGAGGGAAAAAAAGGGGGAGAAAGGGGACTGAAAGGGATTAGGGAAAAAAAGGAGGAAAAAAGGACAGGGAAAAGGGAGGAAGGAAAGGAAGGAGGAAGAAAAGAGGTTCAACAGGAGAAAATGGAAGGGGACAAGCAAAGAGAAGGGAAAGAAGTAAAGGTTGGGGGAGGAATCAAAGAAGGTAGGCTTTAAAATCTAAATTCCTTTCTGCACGTTACTCCCACCTAAAATCTGCCCTTGGGCAAATAATTTATCTGGGCTTTATGTTTTTTCCCCTCTGGGAAATGGGGATAATACCTGCCTTACAAGATTATTATAAAGATTAGCAATCATACATCTATTCAACAAATCTTTATTGAGCACCTACTATGTACCAGTCACCACTGTTCCAGGTGCTTGGGATACATCAGTGAACAAACAGGCCATGACCCCTGTCTTTGGGGAGCTCATATTCTAGTATAAGTTAAAGGATCCACCATGGTGCCTGGCATATGTCAGACATGCAATAGATATTGGTTAATATTTTCATCGATACCCTATAATAACATATAAGGTGTTATGAAATATAAAATATTATTATTAGCCCAAATTAATCAGATTAGCCAGATTGCATTCCTATGGAGAAATGAAACTTAGAAGAGGTAAACTTTGATGTGCAGCGTAAGAAAGGTCTGGCAAACCAGATGGTGCCTGGGAGAGAGACTGAGGTAGAGCCCGGTGTATCCCCAGGAAGGACAGCCCTGCGTCATCAGTAGGAGAAAATTGCTCTTTGACCAGAAACATCCACTGTGGACAATTAAATGAAGAGAAATAAACTACCATAATACAGATGCTCCTTGGCTTACAATAAGATTACACCCCAATAAATCCATTGTAAGTGGAAAATATCATAAATAGAAAATGCATTTAATACACCCAACTACCAAACCACATAGCTTAGCCTAGCTTACCTTAAACATGCTCAGAGTACTTAAAGCAGCATACAGTTGGGCAAAATCACCCAACACCAAGCATATTTTATAATAAAGTGTTGACTATCTCATGTAATTTATCAAATATGGTACTGAAAGTGAGAAACAGAATGGTTGCATGGGTACTCAAAGTACAGTTTCTACTGAATACATATCACTTTTACACGATCCCAAAGTTGAAAAATCATTAGTGAAACCATTAAGTAGGGGACCAACTTATTTGAGCTGCTATATTTATTTTCCTAGAACCCCAGGTTATTCTAAAGATTAATCAGGGCTGAGAAACATTGAACTAAATAATTAATGTGTGAATAATTGAGAGCTACTTTGTCACATTATGTGAAGTATAAGTAGATAATTAGTGTACATGAAGAATCACCACAAACTTTGTTTGGCTAGGACAGGAACTTTTGAGTTTTTCTACTAAGCATGACATATTTGCATTGATATACTTTCTTTGTTCACTTGACTTACAGAAGGTGAGGGGGAGTGTGCATGATGAGGCTAGACAGCGGGGCAGAATGGATCTTAAATGTGACTCACAGAGGGCTCATTCTAAGGGGGTGCCATTTACCATTTAAACCAGAAAAGGGCATAATCTGAATACTATTCTTCTAATAGAGTTTCCAAATATTTCCTTCTCATCTGGGCTTCCTATAAATGGGCTCTTCTTTTTGTAGTTGTTTGTTTGTTTGTTTGAGACACAGTCTTACTCTGTTGCCCAGGCTGGAGTACAGTGGCACAATCTCGGCTCACTGAAACCTCCGCCTCCCAGGTTCAAGCGATTCTCCTGCCCTAGCCTCCCAAGTAGCTGGGACTATAGGCGCAACCACGATGCCAGGCTAATTTTTGCAGTTTTTAGTAGAGACAGGGTTTCACCATGTTGGCCAGGCTAGTCTCAAACTCCTGACCTCAGGTGATCCACCTGCCTCGGCCTCGCAAAGTGCTGGGATTACAGGCGTGAGCCACCACGCCAGGCTGGGCTCTTCTATTAATCTCTAAATTGGTATGTTTCTCTCATTTTTGATTTTATCTAGAAGCTATCTTTTAATTGGAATGGGTAAAAGTTTCTTGAGTAATACCCCACAAACACAGGCAACCAAAGAAAAAATGAACAAATGGGATCACATCAAGTTAAAAAGCTTCTTCACAGCAAAGGAAACAATCAACAAAGTAAAGAGACAACCCACAGAATGATAGAAAATATTTGTAAACTACCCATCTGACAAGGGATTAATAACCAGAATATATAAGGAGCTCAACTCTGTAGGAAAAAAAAAAATCTAAGTATCTGATTTCAAAATGGGCAAAAGACCTGAATAGGTATTTCTCAAAAGAAGACATACAAATGGCAAACAAGTATATGAAAATGTACTCAACATTACTGATCATCAGAGAAATGCAAATGAAAACTACAATGAGATATCATCTCACCCCAGTTAAAATGACTTTTATCCAAAAGACAGGCAATAACAAATGCTGGTGAGGATGTGGAGAAAACGGAACCCTCATACACTGTTGGTGGGAATGTAAATTAGCAAAACCACTGTGAGAACACTTTTAGGGTTCCTCAAAAAACTGAAAGTTGAGCTACCATACAATCCACCCATCCAATTCCTACATATATGTCCAAAAGAAAGGAAATCAGTATATCAAAGAAATATCTGCACTCCCATGTTTATTGCAGCACCATTCACAATAACCAAGATTTGGAAGCAACCTAAGTGTCCATCAACAGATGAATGGTTAAAGAAAATGCACTATATACATAAATACACAATAGAGTACCATTCAGTCACAAAAAAGAATAAGATCCTGTCAATTGCAGCAACATGCATGGAACTGGAGGTTGTTGTGTTAAATGAAATAAGTAAGGCACAGAAAGACAAATTTCATATGTTCTCACTTATTTGTGGGAGCTAAAAATTAAAACAATTGAACTCCTGGAGATGAAGAGTAGAATGATGGTTATGAGAGGCTGAGAAGAATAGCAGTGGGTTGAGGGGAAGTGAGAGTTCTCCTGATATATTTTGTTTGAATGAATTTATTTCATTAGGATATTAATTTCATGGTGTGTTGTCATTTTTCATGTGCTATATTTACTGTGCTAAGCCTTGTATACATGTACTGGGATGGGCATACTAGTGTCTTTATATACACATTTGCTAAGCAGAAAGTGTGTCTTTCCCTTTGGAATTGCCCTTATGGGAAGGATTTGAAAAAATATGTGGTTCATGATCAAGCTTTGCTCACATTTGGCTCTTTGCAGTTGTTTTCTTTTTAAACATATAGCCATGTATATATTGTTAAACAAACTTCCTCCCCTTCTCCATTTTCCCTAAGGGAAGACATATATAAAAGGAATGCAAGAAAAAGAGGAAATTCCAATGCATAGGTGCATCTATGCTCTTGGTTACTTTCTTAAGCAGTGATTAAAATCTTCCCCATAGAAAGAAAACTTTGCATGGGAGGATGGATGGATGGAGGAATGATCCAGTATTTTCTTGTCTGCACTCTGATCACTCTCCCAACCTCTTTGTCATTGTCCCCAAGGTACCCTGGACCAATGTGGGCCTCTCATTCAGCTGGTAATCTGGGCCTTTCTCTTCCTTTCATGATACTTGAAAAATAACTTCGAGACTGCAGGAGAAAAGGAGAAAAGCCTCTTTTTTTTTTTTTTTCCACCCATCAACCCGTCACCTACATTAGGTATCGTTAATTTTTTTATATATATACTTTAAGTTCTAGGGTATATGTGCACAACGTGCAGGTTTGTTACATATGTATATATGTGCCATGTTGGTGTGCTGCACCCATTAACTCATCACTTACATTAGGTATATTTCCTAATGCTATCCCTCCCTGCTACCCCCTCTCCACAATAGGACTCGGTGTGTGATGATCCCCTTCCTGTGTCCAAGTGATCTCATTGTTCAATTCCTACTTATGAGTGAGAACACATGGTATTTGGTTTTCTGTTCTTGCGATAGTTTGCTGAGAATGATGGTTTCCAGCTGCATCCATGTCCCTACAAAGGACATGAACTCATCCTTTTTTATGGCTGCATAGTATTCCATGGTGTATATGTGCCATATTTTCTTAATCCAGTCTGTTATTGATGGACATCTGGGTTGATTCCAGGTCTTTGCTATTGTGAATAGTGCTACAATAAACACACGTGTGCATGTGTCTTTATAGCAGCATGACTTATAATCCTTCGGGTATATCCCCAGTAACGGGATGGCTGGGTCAAATGGTATTTCTAGTTCTAGATCCTTGAGGAAGTGCCACACTGTTTTCCACAATGGTTGAACTAGTTTACAGTCCCACCAATAGTGTAAAAGTGTTCCTATTTCTCCACATCCTCTCCAGCACCTGTTGTTTCCTGACTTTTTAATGATTGCCATTCTAACTGGTGTGAGATGGTATCTCATTGTGGTTTTCATTTGCATTTCTCTGATGGCAAGTGATGCTGAGCATTTTTTCATGTGTCTGTTGGCTGTATGAATGTCTTCTTTTGAGAAGTGTCTGTTCATATCCTTGGCCCACTTTTTGATGGGGTTGCTTGTTTTTTTCTTGTAAATTTGATTGAGTTCTTTATAGGTTCTGGATATTAGCCCTTTGTCAGATGAGTAGATTGCAAAAATTTTCTCCCATTCTGTAGGTTGCCTGTTCACTCTGATGGTAGTTTCTTTTGCTGTGCAGAAGCTCTTTAGTTTACTTAGATCCCATTTGTCAATTTTGGCTTTTGTTGCCATTGCTTTTGGTGTTTTAGACATGAAGTCTTTGCCCATGCCTATATCCTGAATGGTATTACTAGGTTTTCTTCTAGGACTTTCATGGTTTTAGGTCTAACATTTAAGTCTCTAATCCATCTTGACTTAATTTTCATATAAGGAGTAAGGAAAGGATCCAGTTTCAGCTTTCTACTTATGGCTAGCCAATTTTCCCAGCACCATTTATTAAATAGGGAATCCTTTCCCCATTTCTTGTTTTTCTCAGGTTTGTCAAAGATCAGATGGCTGGAGATGTGTGGTATTATTTCTGAGGGCTCTGTTCTGTTCCATTGGTCTATATCTCTGTTTTGGTACCAGTACCATGCTGTTTTGGTTAATGTAGCCTTGTAGTATAGTTTGAAGTCAGATAGCGTGATGCCTCCAGCTTTGTTCTTTTGGCTTAGGATTGTCTTGGCAATGCGGGCTCTTTTTTTGGTTCTATATGAACTTTAAAGCAGTTTTTTCCAATTCTGTGAAGAAAGTCATTGGTAGCTTAATGGGGATGGCATTGAATCTATAAATTACCTTGGGCAGTATGGCCATTTTCACAATATTGATTCTTCCTATCCATGAGCATGGTATGTTCTTCCATTTGTCTGTGTCCTCTTTTATTTCACTGAGCAGTGGTTTGTAGTTCTCCTTGAAGAGGTCCTTTACATCCCTTGTAAGTTGGATTCCTGGGTATTTTATTCTCTTTGAAGCTATTGTGAATGGGAGTTCATTCATGATTTGGCTCTCTGTTTGTCTGTTACTGGTGTATAAGAATGCTTATGATTTTTGCACATGGATTTTGTATCCTGAGACTTTGTTGAAGTTGTTTATCAGCTTAAGGAGATTTTGGGCTGAGAGAATGGGGTTTTCTAAATATACAATCATGTCATCTGCAAACAGGGACAATTTGACTTCTTCTTTTCCTAACTGAATACCCTTGATTTCTTTCTCTTGCCTGATTGCCCTAGCCAGAACTTCCAACACTATGTTGAATAGGAGTGGTGAGAGAGGGCATCCCTGTCTTGTGTCAGTTTTCAAAGGGAATGCTTCCAGTTTTTGCCCATTCAGTATGATATTGGCTGTGGGTTTGTCATAAATAGCTCTTATTATTTTGAGATATGTTCCATCAATACCAAATTTATTGAGTTTTTAGCATGAAGGGCTGTTGAATTTTGTCAAAGGCCTTTTCTGCATCTATTGAGATAATCATGTGGTTTTTGTCTTTGGTTCTGTTTATATGCTGGATTACATTTATTGATTTGTGTATGTTGAACCAGCCTTGTATCCCAGGGATGAGGGCCACTTGATCATGGTGGATAAGCTTTTTGATGTGCTGCTGGATTCAATTTGCCAGTATTTTATTGAGGATTTTTGCATTGATGTTCATCAGGGATATTGGTCTAAAATTCTCTTTTTTTGTTGTATCTCTGTCAGGCTATGGTATCAGGATAATGTTGGCCTCATAAAATGAGTTAGGGAGGATTCCCTCTTTTTCTATTGATTGGAATAGTTTCAGAAGGAACGGTACCAACTCCTCCTTGTACCTCTGGTAGAATTCGGCTTTGAATCCATCTGGTCCTGGAATTTTTTTGGTTGGTAGGCTATTAATTATTGCCTCAATTTCAGGGCCTGCTATTAGTCTATTCAGGGATTCAACTTCTTCCTGGTTTAGTCTTGGGAGACAGTAAGTGTCCAGGAAATTATCCATTTCGTCTAGGTTTTCCAGTTTATTTGCATAGAGGTGTTTATAGTATTCTCTGATGGTAGTTTGTATTTCTATGGGGTCGGTGGTGATATCCCCTTTATCATTTTTTATTGCATCTATTTGATTCTTCTCTCTTTTCTTCTTTATTAGTCTTGCTAGCGGTCTATCAATTTTGTTGATCTTTTGAAAAAAACAGCTCCTGGATTCATTGATTTTTTGGAGGGTTTTTTGGGTCTCTATCTCCTTCATTTCTGCTCCGATCTTAGTTATTTCTTGCCTTCTGCTGGCTTTTGAATGTGTTTGCTCTTGCTTCTCTAGTTCTTTTAATTGTGATGTTAGGGTGTCAATTTTAGATCTTTCCTGCTTTCTCTTGTGGGCATTTAGTGCTATAAATTTCCCTCTACGCACTGCTTTAAATGTGTCCCAGAGACTCTAATATATGTATCTTTGTTCTCATTGGTTTCAAAGAACATCTTTATTTCTGCCTTCATTTCGTTATGTACCCAGTAGTCATTCAGGAGCAGGTTGTTCAGTTTCCGTGTAGTTGAGTGGTTTTGATTGAGTTTCCTAGTCCTGAGTTCTAGTTTGATTGCACTGTGGTCTGAGAGACAGTTTGTTATAATTTCTGTTCTTTTACATTTGCTGAGGAGTGCTTTACTTCCGACTATGTGGTCAATTTTGGAATAAGTGTGATGTGGTGCTAAGAAGAATGTATATTCTGTTGATTTGGGGTGGAGAGTTCTGTTGATGTCTATCAGGTCTGCTTGGTGCAGAGTTGAGTTCAATTCCTGGATATCCTTGCTAACTTTCTGTCTCATTGATCTCTCTAATGTTGACAGTGGGGTGTCAAAGTCTCCCATTATTATTGTATGGGAGTCTAAGTCTCTTTGTAAGTCTCTAAGGACTTGTTTTATGAATCTGGGTGCTCCTATATTGGGTGCATATATATTTAGGATAGTTAGCTCTTCCTGATGAATTGATCCCTTTACCATTATGTAATGGCCTTCTTTATCTCTTTTGATCTTTGATGGTTTAAAGTCTGTTTTATCAAAGACTAGGATTGCAACCCCTGCTTTTTTTTGTTTTCCATTTGCTTGGTAGATCTTCCTCCATCCCTTTATTTTGAGCCTATGTGTGTCTCTGCATGTGAGATGGGTCTCCTGAATACAGCAAACTGATGGGTCTTGACTCTTTATCCAATTTGCCAGTCACTGTCTTTTAATTGGACCATTTAGTCCATTTACATTTAAGGTTAATATTGTTATATGTGAACTTGATCCTGTCATTATGATATTAGCTAGTTATTTTGCTCGCTAGTTGATGCAGTTTATTCCTAGCATTGATGGACTTTACATTTTGACATGGTTTTGCAATGGCTTGTACCTGTTGTTCCTTTCCATGTTTAGTGCTTCCTTCAGGATCTCTTGTAAGGCAGGCCTGGTGGTGACAAAATCTCTAAGCATTTGCTTGTCTGTAAAGGATTTTATTTCTCCTTCACTTATGAAACTTACTTTGGCTGGATATGAAATTCTGGGATGAAAATTCTTTAAGAATGTTGAATATTGGCCCCCACTCTCTTCTGGCTTGGAGAGTTTCTGCCCAGAAATCTGCTGTTAGTCTGATGGGCTTCCCTTTGTGTGTATCCCGACCTTTCTCTCTGGCTGCCCTTAACATTTGTTCCTTCATTTCAACTTCGGTGAATCTGACAATTATGTGTCTTGGAGTTGCTCTTCTCGAGGAGTACCTTTGTGGCATTCTCTGTATTTCCTAAATTTGAATGTTGGCCTGCCTTGCTAGGTTGGGGAAGTTCTCCTGGATGATACCCTGCAGTGTTTTCCAACTTAGTTCCATTTTCCCCATCACTTTCAAGCACACCAATCAGACGTAGATTTGGTCTTTATACATAATCCCCTATTTCTTGGAGGCTTTGTTCATTTCTTTTTACTCTTTTTTCTCTACACTTCTCTTCTCACTTCATTTCATTCATTTGATCTTCAATAGCTGATATTCTTTCTTCCACTTGATCGAGTTGGTTACTGAAGCTTGTGCATTTGTCACATATTTCTCATGTTACGGTTTTCATCTCTATCAGTTCTTTAAAGGTATTCTCTGCATTGATTACTCTAGTTATCCTTCATCCATCCTTTTTTCAAGGTTTTTAGTTTCTTTGCGCTGGGTATGTAGTTCCTCCTTTAGCTCTGAGAAGTTTGATCGACTGAAGCCTTCTTCTCTCAACTCCATTCTCCGTCCAGCTTTGTTCCATTGCTGGCAATGAGCTGCATTCCTTTGGAGGGGGAGATGAGCTCTGATTTTTTTAATTTCCAGCTTTTCTGCACTGCTTTTTCCCCATCTTTGTGGTTTTATCTGCCTTTGGTCTTTGATGATGGTGATGTACTGATGGGGTTTTGGTGTGGGTGTCCTTTCTGTTTGTTAGTTTTCCTTCAACAGTCAGGACCCTCAGCTGTAGGTCTGTTGGAGTTTGCTCGAGGTCCACTCCAGACCCTGTTTGCCTGGGTATCAGCAGCGGAGGCTGCAGAAGATAGAATTTTGCTGAACAGCGAGTGTTGCTGTCTGATTCTACTCTGGAAGCTTCATTTCAGGGCTGTACCCCACCGTATGAGGTGTGAGGTGTTGGTCTGCACCTAGTGGGGGATGCCTCCCAGTCAGGCTAATCAGGGGTCAGGGACCCACTTGAGCAGGCAGTCTGTCCGTTCTCAGATCTCAACCTCCATGCTGGGAGATCCACTCCTCTCTTCAAAGCTGTCAGACAGGGGCATTTACCTCTGCCGAAGTTTCTGCTGCTTTTTGTTTAGCTATGCCCTGTCCCCACAGGAGGAGTCTACAGAGGCAGGCCAGCCTCCTTGAGCTGTGGTGGGCTCCACCCAATTCGAGCTTCCTGGTGGCTTTGTTTACCTACTTAAGCCTCAGCAGTGGTGGGCGCCCCTCCCCCAGCCTCACTGCCGCCTTGCAGTTAGATCTCAGACTGCTGTGCCAGCATTGAGGGAGGCTCCGTGGGCGCAGGACCCTCTGGTCCAGGTGTGGGATATAATCTCCTGGTGTGCCATTTGCTAAGACCCTTGGTAAAGCACAGTATTAGGGTGGGAGTTACCCGATTTTCCAGGTGTTGTGTGTCTCAATTTCCTTTGGCTAGGAAAAGGAATTCCCCTCTCCCTTGTGCTTTGCAGGTGAGGCAATGCCTTACCCTGCTTCAGCTTTTGCTGGTCGGGCTGCACCCATGGACCAGTGCCAACTGTCTGACATGCCCCAGTGAGATGAACCCGGTACCTCAGTTGAAAATGCAGAAATCACCCATCTTCTGTGTCGCTCACACTGGGAGCTGGAGGCTGGAGCTGTTCCTATTCGGCCATCTTGGGCGCACCCCCCATAGCCTCTTAAGATTTGGAAGTTTTGAAAGTCAGAAAAGAAAGATCCAATCTAGGTTGAAGTTTGAGAGTACAAGTGCCAGGATTCTTTTCTCCTCGCATATTAAATGAATCAGGTTTGTCATTCTGTTCAAAATTCTACCAGCTTCTTTCATTAGTGTCTTCTACATTTAATAATGGCATAAAGGTACTGCATTTGATACTAGTGGGAATGACAACTTACTAGACTAGTATGGAGATACATGTATTTAACATCCATCAGCGTCTGAGCTTCCGCAACTTGTAGGGTTTGCTAGATTTCTTATTGATCAAAGTGCCTATAGATCACTGCTTATTTGCATGGAAGACTTTATCTTCTTGGTGTATGGATAGATAATCCATAGCATAACAAGGAACAAGCTGTGACAGCATTGCAATTATTGCAACTGTTATTATTGCTGCCCTACTAGTATTGCTACTGCTTTTATTGTTGCTGCTATTTGCTGCACTAATAATGATTGTTGCTGATGCTGCTGTGGCTGATTCCATTGCAGCTAATACTGCTCCTTTTGCTGCTGCTGCTGCTGCTACCAGTCATCATTCACATTTTTAGTTCTATGCTAGATGCTGTAGGGATTTAAAACAATTCATTATCTAAGCCTTTAAGATGTTTAGTCTACATAAAACTAAACTAATGGCTGGCAAACAGTAATTATCATCTATATAGCACCACTGTGTGCCAGATGCTTTATATAATTAGCTCATTTAGTTTTCTTGACAATCCTAGGAGATAGGCCTTGCTAACCCTTTTCAATAGATGAAGAAACTAGGTTCAGAGAGGGCAAACAACTTTCCCATGTTCACACAGCAAGTGAATGGCAGAGCTTGGATTTAAGCCTAGGTCTGTTGGGCTCTAAAACTTATGCCATTTTCATTAGACTGTCTTTAAACTCAGAAAGCACATTTCCCTTTACAATACTTCCCAGAAATGACAGGGCATGTATCATGAAAATCAACCAACAAACCAAATAAACAAACACAAAGAGAGAATATTGATGAACCTCAGAGCTAGTACAGGAGTAAGACTCAGGGCTCCCAATTCCTTGCCCTGTGCTCTACTTCTCTATGGAGCAATAGTTGTTTTACTGACTCTGTCTTTATACATTAATCCTGGAAATTAACACAGGCCTGGAGCCTGAAAATTATGCCAGGGCAACATAGCAATTATTGAGATTGTACTTCCCTGTCTGCTTGCCATGTTGTGTATTTTGTACAGCCATCCTGACTTTGATTAACAGCCTTGTCTTTACAGCATCTTTGTCCTTTGAGCAGTATTGGTACTGTTGTGTGGAAATAAATACCCAGTGGGAACTGGTTTGATGGCTGGAAATCTGCCAATTGCTTTGATCAAGAAGAATTTACTGAAAACTTAGTAGGCATCCACCAGTGTCTGTTTGTACCAACAAAGTTTTCTTAAGCAAGCTTTAATTCAATTGGTGGCCTCTAAAATGTGAGGATTCATTGGAAGATATTTAAGACACAATTTGCCTTTTGAGAACAAACAAGTCAGAAGCCCTGTTTTCTGTACAGGCCAATGAGCTCTCCATTACCCTGCATCTTCCTCTTCCCTCAGCGATAGGAACCCGAAGTCACAAAGAAGATTGCATTTGGCTGAACCCCAAAGGGAGGAGCAGTTTTGATCAGAACTCTCTGAGCAGTCAGACGAAGGGATAGAAAGCTCGAGTTCTCTTCAGTTCCGCAGTGGACACACATGAGTAGTGATCCTAGGAGTGCCACTGACATTCCTAGGAGTGGCCACCACAGGAATGGACTTCCTGATTCTAGATTCCTAACTTTCCCAAGCTCAGTATTTGCCAATAGTGGGCCTCAGCTGGGCAATGGAACAATACAGAAAGTGGTGGCATCGAATGCATATGTACTGGCAAATATCTATCAAATGGTTGATTGTGAGCCAGGATGAATGCCTAAGTACAAGGATCTGGATTAACAGTTTCAAGTTCAGTCTAGTAACACGGTTGTCTCACAGACATTGTTGGCAAAGACCCCCTCATTCCTTTTTGGTCCCAAAGGCAAGTAGTGGCAGGGCAGAGAGAATAAAGTAACCTAGTAAAAGCTGAGGGAACACTGGGGGATAGGATGAGGCAAACTATGCCCACCCCCACAACAAATATCCACTAGTTATTTGAATGGTAAGATTTGGAGTTACCAGCTTGGGCTGAAGCAAACTACTCATCCCTAAAATAGACCTGGCGGCAACACACAGAACATTTTGTGAACTATAAAGCACTATATAAATGTACTTGTTATCTTTACTACTGTTACAAAAGAGGCAATATCCAGACTCAACCATTTGGAAATTATATTTTACTCATTTTTGTTTTTAAGCTATTAATGGTCTAGGTGGTTTCTTCATTGAACTTTGGAGCATTTATTAGTCATGTCAAATATTCTCTACAGAAATTCTAGAGCAATCAATCAATCAATGAAGGGGGAAAACACTTTTAAAAATGTGTCTCTCCCTCTAAAAGACATTGAATTTCCATTACTAAACAGAACACTTACCACACAGTCTGAAATATTTATATGTGGATGACTTTACCAATATTCAAGGCTATTCCAAGCAACAAGGAGTCAGTTCTTTCATTACAGCTCTATGACCTAGAGGGCTTACAAAACAAAAACTGTGCTCCGAATATTATTCCTGCTTCCACCATTACATACACAGAAAATACAGTTCTGGAAGCTTTAGTATAGGAGTTTTGTCCTTCATTCAAGCCAGTTCAGAGATACAGAGATCCGGCTTCAGAGACTAAAATATTGCACTATGCAATTCAGTACCAGACTCAGGCAACATAAAGCATAATGTGAGTTCTGACCACTCCTAAGATTATCCAATATTTGAGGAGTAAAATGTGAGTGGAGAGGATGATGAAAGGGAGGCTAGCATGTGAGTACTGGAGGCAATTCTATCTGCTGAGCTACAGGGACTTGAATTCTCTTTGTAATAGGCAAAGCCGTTGTTTAAAAAAAAAAAAAAAAAAGAACCCTGGGTTACATCTACCAATTTTTCTTGAAGAAAAATGTGCAATAGGCCAAGCACAGTGGCTCACACCTATAATCTCAGCACTTTGGGAGGTCAAGGCAGGCGGATCACGAGGTTAGGAGATCGAGACCATTCTGACTAACATGGGGAAACCCCGTCTCCACTAAAAATACAAAAAATTAGCCGGGCGCGGTGGCGGGCGCCTGTAGTCCCAGCTACTTGGGAGGCTGAGGCAGGAGAATGGCTTGAACCCAGGAGGTGGAGCTTGCAGGGAGGCGGAGCTTGTAGTGAGCCGAGATCGCACCACTGCACTCCAGCCTGGGTGACAGAGTGAGACTCCATACCCAAAAAAAAAAAAAAGTGAAATAATCTAAATGCAGTTGTTTCAAACTAAAAATACAAGTGTTCTGTTCGGTAGAGAATATTTTCATTTTGGGTTGAGCTTGTGTGTGTTTTAGAGACATTTTTGTCATTTTTTTGGAGGGGAACTATGGATTGAGACTAAAGTTGCCCTAACGTAGGTTCACAATCCTGGGATGAGACAGAGACTTGGACAAAACACAGGGACTCAGAAAAGTCAACCTTAGACTAGGAGGAGAACCTCTTCTCTTTCTGGACCTTGGAGCAGGTATGCTTAGATTCTTACGAGTAGATACACTCAGAGCACTGAATATGTGTATCGTCAGCTGGCCTCTGCCACATAGAAACATGCAGAACACTAAGTAGGCAGGCACTAGAAAGGTTTCTGAAGGTACCCTAGCTATGTATGCTGAAGGTAGCCACAGTACTATGGACTGAACTGTTCCCCTCTGCCACCAATTAATAGGTTGCAGCCTTAATCTCCAATGTGACTATATTTGGAGACAGGGCCTATAAGAAGATAATTAAGGTCAAATGATATCTTAAGATTGGGGCCCTGATCCAATAGGATTAGTGTCCTTTTGTCATGAGAGAGTTCACTCTTTCTTCACCATGTGAGGCCACAAGGAGAAAGCAGTTGTGTGCAAGTCAAGAGGAGGACCCTCACCAAAAACTGAGTTGGGCAGCACCTTGATCTTGGACTTCCCAGCCTCTAGAACTGTGAGAAAATTAATTTCTGTTGTGTAAGCCACCCAGTTTATATTTTGTAATAGCAGCTTGAGCAGACTAAGACACACATCTAGTAATTGTTTCAGGATGCTTTTTGTATTGTATTGGTTTTATTATTCCTTCACCTTAAGGGGTCCTGTTAAATCTGACAGTATAGCAGACCATTAAAGTATTTGAATGGCTAGTATGCTCCAGGCACTGCACTATACAAGGGAAAATAATGGTAAATAAGATAATCATAGTTCCTAACCTTATGAGAAGTCTAGAAAGATATTAAACATACACAAGTAAGTCATGACAATTGTGACAAGTGCTATGAAAGAGAAATGTTCCCTGCACATATGAGAGCATACTGTAATCTCTGCCATTCTGTGTCCCTTTGTGGCACAGTAAAGAATGGGGCAAGGCCAGCATGGTGATGGGCGCACTCAAAGCATAAAGGAGATCAGAGATTTCTGGGTTATGGGGCATGACGGCAAGAGCTAGATGGCAGCTTGATGAGGAGAATGGAACACTAAACTAAAAGCCCCATGAAGACAACAACAATCTCTTGTCACTGCTACGTCTAAGGGTACACTCAATATGTACTTGTTGGATGGATGGAGGGATGGATGGATGGATGGGCACAAGTGACAAGACCAGAGGGGAAACCTCAGAAATAAGTGGAAGATAATCTGAGGTGATTATAGTCCTATACTTCAGCATATAAAAACACAAAGTTGCTGTAATAAAAATATGAAGAGAAAGTGACACCTTATTGTAATTTCCAGGGACATTCCAGTAACATGACACTGATTTGTTTGTGGGGCCATGTGAAAAAATGCTCTGTAATAAACACCTATTATTTCTGTCCAACAACCATTTCCAAAGTTTCCAAGGGATCCAAAGATTCCTTTGGAAAAGATCTAAATTTTCCTTTGGGAAACCACCCTCCACCATTCTCTAGTCATATGGTTTCCATGGAACTGATTCCATCCCTAGCAACAGGGGGGTCCTGGACTGGCTTATAATAATACCATACCCATCCCTGTGGCTACATTGATTAGTTCCAGTATGGCACATAACCCAGTCACAGCCAAGAAAACATATTTACTTTTCTTCTGGAATTCGTAATGTGAGGATTAAATCACCAAGTGAGACAGTAAAGCTGACAGCTAGACAAAGCAAACATAGAGACAGATCCTGGTGATAATATTTGAGTACTGGACTAAAGTACACTGGCAGCAATAAATTTATGGGCACCAATAAATTCC
Organism: Theropithecus gelada; assembly: GCF_003255815.1. NCBI lineage: Eukaryota > Metazoa > Chordata > Mammalia > Primates > Cercopithecidae > Theropithecus > Theropithecus gelada. The sequence continues at coordinate 33,320,721 of NC_037675.1, read as the reverse complement.
CATTTTGCTTAAAGCACTTTGGGTGGGTTTTTCTAGCACTTGCATTCTGAAGAATACTAATGAACACAAACATGCCTTGCTTGCTCTGTCCTCCATTCTCTTCCAGGCTGAAACAGGTTGGGTCACAGGAGCCATGAATCTCCCTGCCTTATGCCTCTCAGCAAGGGCTGCTGGGATTTCTCTGGCAGATCACCAGTCATCCTGCCATGAATGAATGTCCTGGGTAGGGCTCCCTATGCCTTTATGATTAAGGGCTCCAGGTTACAACTTGCCCTCCCTGCATCTGTTTCCTATGGCAGGAAGGCAAATGCCCAATATGAGATAACTGGGGAAATTCCTAGACTTGAAGCTCTGCTACTGTTGCAATAACAGATTTCAGCTCTTTCTGTCCCCATCCTGTCAGTATCACAACTACTCAAAATAAAGAAAGAAGAACATTAGGGACCCAGTAGGATTACTGAAACAAGGAGCACAGCCCCTAAAGGCAGAGGGGCAGTTTCGACTCCTCTTACACTGCACTGTAGCCCAAGATTAAACAACCATGGCCCTTTTTCCTTCAATTCTCCATCACGGATTGGTAGCACAGTCTATGATCAGAGGATGCTATGAGCCAAACTGTGTCCCCACAAAATCATATGTTGAAGCCCTACCCCCAATATAACTGTATTTGGAGATAGGGCCTAAATGGAGATAATAAAAGTACAGTCATCAGGGTGGGGACCTAATCCAATGGGACTGGCATCCTTATAAAAGAGGGAGAAACACCCTGGAAATGGCCATGTGAGGGTGTAGCAAGAAAGCAACTGTCCACAAGCCAAGAAGAGAGTCCTCACCAAAAACCAAATCAGCTGGAATCCTAATCTTGGACTTCTAGCCTCCACAACTGTGACAAAATAAATTTCTGTTGTTTAAGCATCCAGTCTATGTATGGTATTTTGTTATGGCAGCTTGAGCCAATTAATACCTAGGAGGTTACACAGTAGCCCCTTTATCTGCAGTTTTGTTTTCTGCAGTTTCAGTTACCTGCAGTCAAGCTCAGTCCAAAAATACTATATTTTGAGAGAAAGAGAGACCATATTTACATAACTTTTATTACAGTATGTTATAATTATTCTATTTTATTATTAGTTATTGTTAATATCTTACTGTGCCTGATTTATAAATTAAACTTTATCATAGGTATGTATAGGAAAAACACATAGCATATAGCATATACTGTATAGGGTACAGTTTCAGGCATCCACTGGGGGTATTGGATCACATACCCCTCAGATAAGGGGGGACTACCGTAGTTACCTAAGCCAATGGGAGCAAACTGTGAGAACACGTTGTCCGAAAAGCTAATGCAATCTCAACCTGCATTGAGAAAGCATTAAAGTACTATTGATGGACAATAATAATCATATTTTACTGTACCAGCCATAAAAAAACACAGTCACTAGTCCAGCCAGCGTGATGAGTCACCATTGATGAAAATTGGAGTTGCTGGCTTGGAAAAGAGGAGGTAGTTGTTTTCAAGTAGCAAAGGGATGTCATGAAGAGGAAGCTAACTTTCTTCTGAGTACCTCAAAAACTAGATCAATGAAAAAAGATAGGGTAAAGCTGGTTTTAGGTTAACACTGGAAAGCTGACACAAAGAGCTGCCCAACAATTAACAGGTTGTCTCATTGGGCCAATGAGCACTTTGTTACTGAAGACAGACAAGCAGAAGGTGAATAAGGAACTCTAAAAGCTATTAAGTTACTTAATATTAATTAACTCCCATTATGGGACATAAGGTTGAACTATAAAATCTTTACCTCGTCTTCCAACATTATGATTCTATCACTAATTAGTAATTAAGAACCAGACTACTGGTTTCAAATTCCATCTCTGTCATTTACAAGCTGTGTAACTATGAGCAAGCTACGTAACACCTCTTCATCAGTTTCCTTGTTTGTAAAACTGTGGCATCAAGAGCATCTTCTTCATCTTATGGTGGTAAAATGAGTTAATGTATATAAAGAACCTTCCAGGAACCAAGCACCTGGCCCATGGTAAGCCCCCAGTAAGCATTAGCCATTAGCCATTATTATTAATAGTTGAATGACAACTTTGTGCTCAGTCCCGTTATAACTAAAATTGGATACCAAAATATACGTGTGGCCCTGGTCCTCAAGACCAATATATGAAAACAGGAGCAAACAATGATAGCCACCAATTTTTGAATGTCTACTACAAATTGAATACTATAGTGTTTTTTGAGCAACCAGCAAAATAAGTATCACCATTCCCATCTAAGATTTTTTTTTTAAGTATAAAATTAAATAATTTGCAGCTGGTTACAGGACGATGGTAAGCTTTTTCAGACTCCAAGGGGTGGGCTCTTTCAATTCTAGTAGCCATCTCAAAACTAGTCTGTTCCTTTCTATTACCTAATCTTTGCCACACTCTTTTAGGTAAATAGAGTGGACAGTATCATATGAAAGTTGAACATATAGGCTCTGGAGCTGGGCAACCTAGGATCCAATGGCAGCTCTATCATTCATTAACTATATGACATTGGGTAAGTTACTTAACTCAGGGCTCACCTCCTTCACTATAAAATAAAGAGGATGATAATAGCGCCTGTATCAAAGGATTTCTGGAGGATTAAATGAGCTAATTCATAGCAAGTACCTGGTACATAGCTAAGTAGCTATTATTATCATCCCAGTGATGGATAAAGAAACTAAGATAAGTCAGTGAAAGAATCTAGACCACAAATCAAGTTTGTTGTTTCTCAGCCATTTTTCCACTAGGTCATATGACTATACTGATATGACATGTTAGTGTTTTTCTTTTAAAATAAAAGACAACAAATTATATTTCCACAAACTTGAATATTCCTAACACTGAGCCCTTAGTCAAAATGATTATATTTCTACCACCCTACAAAGTTCAAATATCCAATATGTTTTAATGCTAATAACTTAATCTCTAACCATAAAAAATCAGGTCCCTGATTACCCCTTTTCTCCCCACCCCTGCAGCATCACTCAGTAAAAGAAGGAGCCTTCTGGTCCTCCTGGCACAGCCACAGCTTCCACATTCAAGGATACTTTCAGGCCTCAGTACCCTGCTTTCTGCCCTGCTACACATTCGAACATGTGACTGTTACAGAAATCCTACTTTCCTCACATCCAGCTTCTATTTTCTTTACTAAATGGTGGAGTTTTCATTTGGTGACCTTTCCAATGATTCCTGATAGACTTCTGAACAAACCCACCATGGGCAAACATTTCCTCTTAGTGAAACTCCTTGTCAACCTGACACTGATTATTGTTTTTCCTTATTGTAGTCCCTGATGATGGTAAACTAACACTCGCCCCTCTCTTCTATTGTGACTTAGGGATCAGAATAACAGTCCTTGAATTAAAAAAAAATTTTTTTTAAAGAACCAATTGAGAATTATTGACAGTACCTATTCTCCACCCTTTTCCTCCCTCACTCTCAAATGAGGCCTCTGACCCACATTTTCACATACACAATGGTGTTTGTACCACTCTGAGGATGCCAATTCCATGCCCAATCTTGCTCCCCCCATATGGCAGAAAGGGCTGCCACCATGGGACAGCTGCTGAGCTGTACTAAATCCTGTATGGCATACTTATGGCCCAGAGGGTGTCACCTCCAAGATGTTCAGGGCTCCATCTCTCCCTCCCTGCCTGCCTATTATGCTTGGAAGCAGGCGTGCAGCATAATCACCCCTGCCTCTCCTGGATCCCTGAGGGGAGCCTCCTCCTCAGGGTGGAACGTCTGTCATATGGCCACTAGGCATCTGGTTTTAAGCAGATTTTTGTTGAGAGGTGAAATGGTGCCAGTATTGTACTGTTTCCCTTCCCTGTGGACATTTGTCAGAGTAAATGACAAGAGTAGATTAGCCCATTAAGGATCTGAGTCCCACTGGCTAAAATTTTGATTATTTATATCAAGGATCTTAAACTTCATGTACTAGGGATCCATTCCAGTGTTACAGTGTAGCGGGGCTTGAGTTGTCTTTCAGAGTTTATATTCTTGTCTGGTTGCCCCTACACACACACATTTTGCAACCTATAGTTGGTTTCATTTTTTTCCTTACAATTTCTCTGTGTCCTTGTTACTGATGTGGAAACATTTTGTACTTCAAACTCAGGTTGATGGACATTGAAGCTTTCAGGTTAAATCAGCAAGAGGCTGAGAAATAGGTCAAAAAGGTCATCTCTTCACTCAGCATCAGAAAGTGCTGGAACTGGAGGACTGACAAGGCAGTACGGCTTGGGACAGATACAAAAGCAGAGACCAAAAGCCTGGAAAAAAGTAACCCTGTCCAATGATATCAAGAAAGAAAGGCGAGAAGGAAGGGATAGAAGGGAACAAAAAGAATATCCATTGTCATGTTTGCTCAAAAAAAAAAAAAAAAAAAAAAAGAATGGTGAGAGAGGGAGAGGGAAGAAGAAATGAACATTTACTAAGCATCTACTGTGTACCTTACAGTACACAAAACCTTACAAGATGATTCCATGTATGTTTAATCCCTACTAGGACCTCATAAGAAAGATGGCACCCCATTTTTACAGAAAAGTAACTTGCCTGGAATTGTTTAATTGTGCTAATAAATATGATATAGGACCTAAATTCAAGTGTGGTCTATATAAAATCTCATTCTTTTAAATGAATCACTTTCTAAGTCCAAATGATTGTTCATCCTAAGCCACTGAAAAATGAATATAACTATGGATACATAACATTTTAACATTTAGAGGAAGCTGAGTGACGGGTTTTTTGGAACTCTCTGTACTAGCTTTGCAACTCTTCTATAAATCTAAAATTATTTCAAAATAAATAGTTTTTCTCTTAATGAAGTAATTGCATTTCACAGAGCACATGCAGCCCACACAGGGAGCTGGTGATATTGTGGACTGAAAGTCCAGTGACTCAAGGATCAATAAACAGACATTATATACTGTCCTTTTGACCTCAGATGCTAATGAGCCCAAATGTTTCTTCTCACTAAGATTTAAAATAAATGCTTTAAAAACTGCTCTCAATCTTAAGATATTTCCCAACAAAACTGTTAATGTTGCTAATTTAAGCATAGTATTAAAAACTGCAATTATTTACAATGCCACATGCATATAATGATTATACTTCACTGCTTTGAGATATATTCCCAGAGGCCAGGTGCAGTGGCTCATGCCTTTAATCCCAGCACTTTGGGAGGCTGAGGCGCGCGGATCACCTGAGGTCAGGAGTTCGAGACCAGCCTGGCCAACATGGTGAAACCCTGTCTCTACTAAAAACTGCAAAAATTAGCCAGGCACAGTGGTGTGTGCCTATAATGCCAGCTACTCGGGAAGCTGAGGCAGGAGAATGACTTGAACCCAGGAGGCAGAGGCTCCAGTAAGCCAAGATCATGCCACTACATTCCAGCCTGGGTGACAAAGAGAGACTCCATCACAAGAAAAAAAAAAAGAGAGACAGAGATATACCCAGGAATCTCATTCATATTATAAGCAACTAAATATTGTAAAACATTTAAGCTTTTGGAGTGATGCTATGGTTTGAATGTGTCTCCCCAAAAGTCATATGTTAGAACCTAACAGCCAATGTGATAGCATTAAAAGATGGCACCTTTAGGTGGTAAGTCATGTGGGTTCTACCTATTAAAGTTTTATGTGTTAACATAATCTTTTCAGATATTAGACAAAGAAAGAAGACACAGATCCTTCAGAGGACACAACCAGGTGAAACAAAGTTAACAGTCATCTAACTTTGCTGCTACTTTTCCTGCTACCACATTTTATGTTTCTAAAGGGATATTTTAGAATCCTGTCTTTCTTTGGGGGATGTTGCCCTTCCACCTTCCGTATGATACTCTCAGCCTTGACATCCTATCCAGGCCAAGGGGTAGGTATATAGACAATCGAGATCTGATCCTTTCCCCCAGGAACTGGTATATTGGGACAACGAAGGAACAGATGGAAGGTTAGTGGAACTTATCCATTCTGACGGCAGCAATCACTTTCTGTGATCCTTTCTGTGAGTTCCACCAAAGGAATTACCTGGACTACCATGGCTTCTATACTTGTAAGATTCTGTTTTCTATAACTATGTGAGCTACACAAATCTACTTAATAAATTTATTTTTTAAAGTTAGTCAATTTCAGTTACAAGCAAACTTAGAGGATCAGAACATCATTTCTGGAAGGCATCTTAGAAATGACTTAATAACAATGTCCCTTCTAAACATTATGTTTAATTAAAGAAAATTATTTTAATTGTTTTTAGTCTTGATATATGGAAAGTCAATATTTTGACCTTGAAACTAACAGCATTCTAGTGTAAACAGTCCCTGAAGGTCTAACTGTATGCCTAGGAAGGAAAGAACACAGGTATTACTGAGTTCCAGAGGGCTTCGCCATAAGCAGAAAATTTCTCGGCTTGAAAAAGAAGATGAGGGGGAAACTATCTGAGATCAATTTGAGTGTAATTTATCCCTACTGAAACGCAGATATCCCTACTTGAATTAGCTACACACAGATTTTAAAATACTTGATTTTTACAATGACACAAGAAAAGCAATCTCAGCAATCAAGATATGCAAGTTTTGTTGAGTACACATAGACACAAAGAAGGGAACAACAGACACCAGGACCTGCTTGAGGGTAGAGGGTGAGACCAGGGTGAGGACTGAGAAACTACCTATCAGGTATTATGCCGATTAGCTGTGTGACAAAATTATCTGTACACCAAACTCCCACAATATGCAATTTACCTGTGTAACAAACCCAAACATGTACCCTTGAACCTAGAAGTTGGAAAGAAAAAAAAAAATGCAAGTTTTTTTTTTCTTAAACAATAAAAGCAAAAACCTAAAATCTAAGGAAAGTTGAATGATTAGGCCTCAAGTGAAGAAATAAGCTATTTTCACAGAGCCAGTTTGGTTTTGCTTACCCCATCTCTTTTGATTTCAAAATAACCATTACCAGTAAAAGGGGTGGAGGGCAGAGAATCAAGATTATAGAAACTCTAGTGTAGTCAGGAAAATGACTATAGTAAGCTACAGTTTTCCAATTGTGATGTAGCATGGTTTAAGGGAGCCCAGTTCTGGAGTTAAGGAGCAGAGAGGAACCTTTTAAGCAGAACTTCGTCTTCTAGTAGACCCTCTGAATCTTCCTCTTCCATTTCCATTGTCATGTGGGCAGTCACTATACTAAACCAGATTCAGGTGTTCCTTATGTGATTAATTGCTATGTAACTCATTCTGCTCTGCCACCTTCAAATTAGTAAGATCGTTGTTCTCCATCTTATGTTCTTCCTTGGGCTTCTCATGGGCTGTGGTGAATGTGACAGCATCCCATAATGGGGGCCTTGGGTCCACAGGAAAGAGTACCAAAGAAGAGCAGTTCTCTTTTATAATCTAAACACCCCAAGAGTATCACGTCCAGTTGTTAGGGAGTACATGATGTTTCTCACTCAAATAAGATCTTTGGCTCTGGTCATCTCTAAGATCTAAGGTCTGGGATTATCCCTAGTAATGACCCAGGGTCTGAATGCCTCCCTCCTGGCACACCACACCCTAAATAATAAAGCCCCCCAATTCCCTGTATTTTCTATTGATGATCTGTAGCACAATGACTTAGAAAGAGAGAATGGGAAAGACCAAGGTATGGTGGTCCAGGCCAGCAGGCCTGCTTTGGAGGCAGCCAGCAGGCTGGGCTGGCAGCCACTCAGAGCCTGCTGCTTTCCACCAGGGGTTTTGCTGACCAGATCAGAGCAATACTCAAGAAGGCAGCAGCTGTGGCTAGAGCCAGCTCCCCTAATTCCTTCTTAGCTAATGAACTGGAAGGATCCAAAGGGAGCCAAGGAAGAATGGGTCCCCTGGGGCATACAGATAGGCCTCTCCTTCCATGAATTTTCCATTTTTAATTAGGCTTGATGGTCTAGTCAGAATAAGACTTTTTAGATAAACTGTCATAGTGAGCAGGGATGTCCAAGGCCTAATTCATCAGATCCCTCAGGATCTCAGACCCAATATTCCCCCTGGTTAGACCTTCTGACTTGCTTTGATGGAGCCAAAAATAAATGAATAGGGTATTTTTAAGTATGTTTTTTATTTCAAAAGGAGTACATGATAATTATTAGAAATCAAAAAACACTTTAAAAATATATGACAGAGAAAGAAAATGTGCCCCATAAACCTTCCTCCCCAGAGGATGACAATTATGTTTATTTAGCTTTTCTAAATAAACATACAAAGATACCTGTGTGTGTTATTCTATATATATTAGATATTTAAGACAAAATTGACCATATAATATACTCTTCTGCAACTTACTTTTTTGCAGTTATTATACTTATAGCTCTACCACATTCACTTTAATAGCCGAATAGTATCTGATTCCAAGTTTATGCCTTTATTTGACCAATCTTATACCAACTAGTAACACTGAACACTTTTCAGATGCTTTTAATAGAACAAATTCTTGATATAGGAATTGCTAAGTCAAGAGATTACATATTTCTGTGTGTATATGTGTATTTTTTCTATTTTAATAGATATTACCAAATTGTAATATTTTAATATTTTGTTCAGTACGTTTCCAAATCAACTCTAGGGCAAGTTTTTTTAATGATATGGTCATGAAATAAAATCACCAGAAAAGTTCCTGCCTAATAAGAATGACAAAATGGACTTAGGGGACTTGGGAGGAAGAGTAGGAGGGGGTTGAGGTATAAAAAATAATACACTGGGTACAGTGCTCACTGATGAAGTGAAGGGTGTATGAAAATCTCAGAAATCACCACTAAAGAGCTTATTCATGTAACCAAACATCACCTGCTTCCCCAAAAACCTATTGAAATAAAAATGATAATAAAATACAAAGTTCCTGCTTAGATAATTGTTTTCAACATCTAGGCATGTGGCTATGGAAACAGTCAGCATGACCATAAGCAGAGAATCCACTCAAAATAGACAGAGCTATAAATGTCTATGTGAACAGACAAATCACTTGTATAATTTTATGTTCAATTTCTGATCCTGGAAAATATTCACAATTGTACAATGTTAACTCTTTTTAAAATACAAATCCTGCCCCTCTATGTTTCTATAAAAAATTCAGTTCCAGGGAGTTTGGAAATCAGAAATAAACGAGGATCTATAAGGAAAAAAAGATAATGTTCGCCACTCATGGCATGAAAAAAAGAGTGGGTCCTCTGAAATAAAATAAATACGAAATGAGAAAGGTCCTCTACCTGACAAACAGTTCACTTACGCAGATGCTAAATGTTCTTGCCCTGGGCATGGGATCAGGGTATCAGTGATATCTCTGTCTTTACATTGTAACAGATGGAGAAAAGAAACCAAGAGAACCAGCCCCAAACTGCTGCTTCTTGGGACCACAAATCTGCAACTCACCCAAAATTCAGCTCTTTTTTGCCTCCCTAACTTTCCTCACTCCATAAACAATGGGGCAGGTCTGTCGAAGTCACTGATGAGCTACCCTCCCCAATGCACAGTAGCCTGGATCCAATCCCAATTGTGTGTGACTAGTAGAGGTCAGTATGGCAGCTTTTGACATCACAGGAGCCAGGTAACACCATGGAAGAAACAACTGGTGCATCTATTCTCATCCAAGCATGTTTCAGTCTTTATAGACTATAAAAATTGTAGTATTATAATAACAGGAAACCAAAATAATGTCCTGTATGGATGGGTTGGAAAACAGCAATATAAATTTATTTAGTCTTATATATTTACTTTTTCTACTCACAACTTAAACGTTTTAAAGTGTGGTGCAAAAGTAATGACTACTGATTATACTGAAGCTCTGTGTAAACTGAAGATAATAGAACAAAAAGTCAAAAAGAAGGAGAAGGAAAAGAAACTTCTAAGAATGGATAGACTTAGGTTTTGAATAAGGTAATTTGGGGAGTCAGTACCTTTCTTCATTTTCAAATTAGGAATATGATACAAATAATTAAGTAATTTCTTGGAGTTCATACAATAATTTGACGAGAATTCTGATAATCATGGTTTGTTGCAAGTTAAATTTAATATAGAGATTTTAAAAGAGAACAGTATTCTGAATGCCATGAGCAGACATCAATGTTAGCATACAAATGCTTATATACGTTTATGTATATAAACACACACCTTACAAATAACTCCCTTCAAAAAAAAAAAAGGAAAGAAAAAGTACTGTTTTACCACCATGCCCTCTTAACATAGGCTTATTTTGTTTAATGTAGAGACAAATTGGATAATCCCTCTCCCTAACAGAAAATATGTGAGTGTGTGAATGTGTATGTATACATACATAAACACACCCTACTATTTTATTTCAAGTCACTGCATTTAAATGTATTATCTTGTAATATACCTATAATGAATTTTACTAAGGAAACCCAAGCTTACTAGAATCAGTCCTATTTTTTTTTAATTAAACAACAACAACAACAAAAAAGGGTTTTGTAATCACACAGAACCGTGTTCAAATCCCAGTTCCGCCATTTACTCTTTTTTTGTTGTTGTTTTTTTTGGTTTTTTTTTTGAGACGGAGTTTCACTCTGTCACCCAGACTGGAGTGCAGTGGCACAGTCTCAGCTCACTGCAACCTCCGCCTCCCGGGTTCAAGCAATTCTTGTACCTCAGCCTCCAGAGTACCTGGGACTACAGGTGTGCGTCACCATGCCTGGCTAATTTTTGTATTTTTGGTAGAGATGGGTTTTCACGATGTTGGCCAGGCTGGTCTCAAACTCCTGACCTCATATGATCCACCCAACTCGGCCTCTCAAAGTGCTGGGATTACAGGTGTGAGCCACTGCACCTGGCCTCACCATTTACTCTTCAGGACTCGAGACAAATGAGCACATTTGGGAGTGTAAAGGGAGACTCTAAGGCATGGTTTCTCTGTTGTACATTGGAGAGCTACTCCCCACAAGCTTGTGATATGAATTAGTGAGATGAGGACACCTAAAATGTGCCAGACAAATCCTAGACATTCAATAAATTTTTTTCCCTTCCCTTTAATTCAAACATGATTTTTGCAAAAATGCTTCCTACATTTATTAATAAATACATTTATTAATAAGTGACTATAGTTAACATTGCTGATAAACACAATTGAATTTTTTTGCAATATTTGTCTTGTGAGATCATTACTCTGAGTTAAATACATAGCCACTTAACCTTAAGCACTATATTGTGTTGCATTTATCAACCAAAATAATTCACAGAGAGGGAGTTTATCCTAACTATGGTCTTTCAATCCAGTGACCAAAAAGTAGTATCAAATGTAAAATGGACTGTAACCAGGATTGTTAAAGTATTATGTATCATTCCTGTTCACTGAAGAGAAACAACAGAGAGTTGATTTTTAAATCACTCATACACCTTAGCACAGCAAAGAAAAGGTAAACAAAGGAAACCACCTAATAAACACCTGAAATATATGTTTTTTTAACTAATACTTTCCCTTTCCCCAATATGCTTCCAGAAAACCAAGCCCTTGAAGTTTTAGTACAGGCCCCTAATCAATGCACATTACCAAGTCTAATGTTTAAATCTGCCAGTGATGTTAAATGTTAAAAAAGTTCAAATGTAGGGGGGAAAAAAGCCTGGAATAGCAACAGATACTGTAGACCTCAAATACTGGAATCTGAGTAAGATTGAATAGACTTCAAAGAAAGATCAGAAGCAACCAGAATTTGCACGGGTTCTGTTCCTCCTTGATGGATCTGGATCCCATTCAGGCTTGTGATTCCAGCTTATTCTTGCTCTCTTGCATTTGGTACTTTGTAGCCATCTTTCCTTCCCCGCCTACACTGTATCCACAAGCTTCTGTACCAGACTTGAAGATGACAGCCTTCCAGATACCGCTTGACCAGCTACCACAGTTACAGAAAGTCACATCCCTATAACAAATCCCTTCATTTATGTATGCATATGTGTATAGATGTATGTGCGTGTATGCATCTGTACATATATATGCATAGTATATATGCATATATATGAAGGGACTTATTACAGGGATGTGGCCTTATATAATTGTGGGAGCTGGGGATAAAAATATATATATATATTCATCTGATAGAACCCTCACTGATAATAACACCTATATATTTAAAATATATTATTTTTCTTTCCTTCCTTTTCTCTAGATATCTCAAATCTTTTTGCCCTCTTCAACATGAGGTGAGGGCTAAATAATAAAACAAAACAAAAAAAAAACACCTCTCTCTCTCCTCTCTGTCCTTCAGTTTTTTCGGTCAATTAGTGGATAATTAGTGGCCATTATCATGGTGACATTACAGAATAAAGTATACCCCAAAGCCATTTTCTACCTTTCTTGCACACGCCACCACCATACCCAACTAATTTTTGTATTTTTAGTAGAGACAAGGTTTCACCATGTTGGTCAGGCTGGTCTCAAACTCCTGACCTTGTGATCCACCCGCCTCAGCTCCCGAAAGTGCTGGGATTACAGGCGTGAGCCACTGCACCCAGCCAGAGAGAGATCGTGATTAGTCCAAGCATTGACAATTTATTTTCTTTGCCAGGAATTAGGTTAGAAATGAGCACATGACATAATTCTGGAGAGTAAAATGATGGTAAAGCTTTAGGAAATTTTCCCTCACTCCTTCTTAAAAGAAGAATCGGCCCCTATTCAGTCCTTAGATGTTATTGTGTGAGGAGATGGTATCTGGATCTATGGTAGCTCTTATGGTAGGCAAATGAGCCCCACAGATGTCCTCATCCTAATCCTCAGGACCTGTAAATAATTAGGTTACATGGAAAAGTAAAATTAAGGATGCAAATAGAGTTACGGTTGCCAATCAGCTGACCTTAAAATAGAGTATCCTGGTTTATCCAGGTGGGCCCACTGTAATCACAAGGATCCTTAAAAATGAAAGAGGAAGGCAGAAGAGGAAAGTCACAGGGAGATGTCACTATGGAAAAAGGGCACGGAAAAATGCAACATTGATGGTCTTGAAAATGGAGGAAATGGGCCACAAGCCAAGGGATGTAGACAGCCTCTAGGAGCTAGAAAACCAAGGAAATGGATTCTTAGAGCCTCCAAAAAATAATGCAGACATAAGGACACCTTGATTTTGGCCAAATGAGATCCATGTCAAACATATGACCTACAGAAATAGAATAAACTTGTACTGTTTTAAGACACTAAATTTGTGCTAATTTGTTTCAACAGCAATAGAAAAGTAATAGAGTACTCTTTGACTATAATGCTGATCCAGTTGAATTCAAGAAATCATTGGCAGGAGTAAGATAAGGTAGAAGAGATTTGACTTCTCCTTGGGGTCCTAGTTGACCCAAATTCAGTACGTTCAAAATAATTACTAAAGTAAACATAGACTACATTACTAGCCCAGTGTAACACCCCTACTAAGTTCTGCACTTACGGATTGCTGTGTCCAGTTTTGAGAATCAGGTTGAAGAGGAATACTTTATAAACTAAAGTGCTCATTTGACATCACAGGAACATGACAGCCCTGAGGATGCTTGCCTTGGAGGAGACTTGAAGGAAGGCAGCAATATCTATAATCCTTATGAGGCTATCATGTGAAAATGGAACTGAGACCATGTTCTCCCTGGGACAGAAAAGAACTCATGGGTGGAAATCACAATATATGGAAAAGCTTTTTAGCAGTAAGAGATGAGCCCTGTTGGAGAGTGCTGCCTTTGAATGTTGAGTACTCAGTGTCACTGGAAGAGACTGTGGGTCTCAATTACCTCTTCTAAAATCCCTTCTAAATCTAAGGTTTTATCGATTTTTTTTTTAGTAGGAATTTTAGAGAGTAGCACATAATTATGTGCTGTAATCCCAGCACTTTGGGAGGCTGAGGCAGGCAGATCACCTGAGCTCAGGAGTTTAAGACCAGCCTGGCCAACCTGGCAAAACCCCATCTCTACTAAAAATATAAAAATTATCCGGGCATGGTGCACATGCCTGTAGTCCCAGCTGCCTGGGAGACTGAGACAGGAGAATCACTTGAACACGGGAGGCAGAGGTTGCAGTGAGCTGAGATCGTGCCGCTGTACTCCAGCCTGGGTGACAGACGGGGGCTCCATCTCAAAAAACAAAAAAAAGAAAAAAAAGAAAAGAGGTTTAATTGACTCACAGTTTTGCATGGCTGGGGAGATCTCAGGAAACTTACAATCAATCATGGCGTAAGGCACCTCTTTTCACAGGGTAGCAGGAGAGAGAATGAGTGCCAAGCAAAGGGGGAAAGCATCTTATAAAACCATAAGATCTCAAGAGAACTCACTACCACAAGAACAGCATGGGGGAAACCACGCCCATGGTTCAATTATCTCCACCTGGTCCCACCCTTCACATGAGGGGATTATTACAATTCAAGGTGAGATTTGGGTGGGGACACAGAGCCAAACTGTATCATTCTGCCCCGGCCCTTCCCAAATCTCATGTTATCACATTTCAAAACACAATCATGCCCTTCCAACAGTCCCCCAAAGTCTTAACTCATTTCAGCATTAACCCAAAAGTCCAAGTCCAAAGTCTCATCTGAGAAGACGAAGCAAATCCATTCCACCTATGACCCTGTGAAGTCAAAAGTAAGTTAGTTACTTCCCAGATACAATAGGGGTATAGGCATTGGGTAAACACACCCATTCCAAATGGGAGAAATTCGCCGAAACAAAGGGGCTACAGGTCCTATGCAAGTCTGAAATCCAATGGAACAGTCACTAAACCTTAAAGTTCCAAAATGATCTCCTTTGACTCCATGTCTCACATTCAGGTCATGGTAATGCAAGAGATGGGCTCCCACAGCCTTGGGCAGCTCCACCCCTGTGGCTTTTCAGGGTGCAGCTCCCCTCCTGGCTGCTTTCACAGGCTGGCATTGAGGGCCTGCGGCTTTTCCAGGCACAAGGTGCAAGCTGTTGCTTGCATTCTACCATTGCAAATCTACCATTATGGGGTCTGGAGGATGGTGGACCTGTTCTCACAGCTCCACTAGGCAGTGCCCCCGTGGGGACTCTTTTGTGGTGGCTCCAACACCAACGCATTTCTTCTGCACTGCCCTAGCAAAGGCTCTCCATGAATGCTCCACCCCTGCAGCAAACTTCTGCCTGGACACCTGTGTTTTTTCATACATCCTCTGAAATCTAGGTGGAGGTCCCCAAACCTCAATTCTTGATGTCTGTGCACTGGCAAGCCCAAAACCACGTGCAAGCTGCCAAGGCTTGGGCCTTGCACCAAGTCCAGAGACTGCACAAAGTAGAAAGGACCTGAGCCTGGCCCATGAAACCACTTTTTCCTCCAATGCCTCTGGGCCTCTGACATGCCCTGGAGACATATTCTCCATTGTCTTGGTGATTAACAAGTCAAGGTGATTAGCTCCTCATTACTTACGCAAATTTCTGCGGCCGGCTTGAATTTCTCCTCAGAAAATGGGTATTTCTTTTCTATTACACTGTCAGGCTGCAAATTTCCTGAATTTTTATGTTCTGCTTCCCTTTTAAACATAAGTTCCAATTCCAAACCAATCTTTGTGAATGCATAAAACTGAATCTTTCTTTTTTTTTTTTTTTTTTTTTTTTTTTGAGACCAGGTCTCACTCTGTTGCCAAGGCTAAAGGGCAGTGGTGTAATCTTGGCTCATTGCAACCTCTGCTTCTGGGTTCAAGCAATTCTCCCACCTCAACCTCCTGAGTAGCTGGGATTACAGGCACCCACCAACTAACCCAGCTAATTTTTGGTTTTTAGTAGAAACAGGGTTTCACCATGTTGGCCAGCCTGGTCTCAAAATCCTAACCTCAGGTGATCTGCCCACCTCGACCTCCCAAAGTGCTGGGATTACAGGCATGAGCCACTGCACCCAGTCAAAACTGAATGCTTTTAAGAGCACTCAAGTCACCTCTTAAATGGTTTGCTGCTTAGAAATTTATTCTGCCATAGACACAACTAAAAAAGAAAACATCAGGCCAATGTCTCTGATGAACATCAATGTGAAAATCCTCAGTAAAGTATTGGCAAACTGAATCCAGCAGCACATCAAAAAGCTTATCCACCATGATCAAGTAGGCTTCATCCCTAGGATGCAAGCCATGTTCAATATATGAAAATCAACAAACTTAATCCATCACATAAACAGAACCAATTACAAAATCACATGATTATCTCAATAGATGAAGAAAAGACTTTTGATAACATTCAAGATCCTTTCACGTTAAAAACTCTCAATAAACTAGGTATTGATGAATCATATCTCAAAATAATAAGAGCTATTTACGACAAATCCATAGCCAACATCATACTGAATGGGCAAAAGCTGAAAGCATTCCCTTTGAAAACTGGTACAAGTTCAGGCCAGGGCAATCAGGCAAGAGAAATAAATAAAGGGTATTCAAACAGGAAGAAAGGAAGTCAAATTGTCTCTGTTTTCAGACAACATGATTCTATATTTAGAAAACGCCATCATCTCAGCCCCAAAACTCCTTAAGCTAATAAGCAACTTTAGCAGTCTCAGGATACAAAATCAATGTGCAAAAATCACAAGCATTCCTATACACCAAGAATAGACAAGCAGAGAGCCAAATCATGAATGAACTCCCATTCACAATTGCTAGAAAGAGAATAAAATACCTAGGAATACAGCTAACGAGATGTGAAGGACCTCTTTGAGGAGTACTACAAACCACTGCTCGAGGAAATCAGACAGGACACATACAAATGGAAAAATATTTCATGCTCATGGATAGGAAGAATCAATATCACGACAATGGCCATACTGCCCAAAGTAATGTATAGATTCAATGCTATTCCTACGAAATTACTATTGACATTATTCATATAATCAGAAAAACTACTTTAAATTTCATATGCAACCAAAAAAGAGCCCATACAGCCAAAACAACCCTAAACAAAAGAACAAAGCTGGAGGCATCTTGCAACCTGACTTCAAACTATACTCAAGGCTACAGTAACCAAAACAGCTGGTACTGGTACTGGTTTTTGGTACCGGTACCAAAACAGACATAAAGACCAATGGAACAGAACAGAGATCCCAGATATAACACTACACATCTACAACTATCTGATCTTCAACAAACCTGACAGAAACAAACAATGGGGAAAGGATTCCCTATTTAATAAATGGTGCTGGGAAAACCAGCTAGCCATATGCAGAAAGCTGAAACTGGACCCCTTCCTTACATTTTATACAAAAATTAACTCAAGATGGATTAAAGATTTAAATGCAAAACCCCAAACCATAAAAATCCCTAGAAGAAAACCTAGGCAATACCATTCAGGACATCAGCATGGGCTAAGACTTCATGACAAAAATGCCAAAAGCAATTGCAACAAAAGGCAAAATGGACAAATGAGATCTAATTAAACTAAAGAGCTTCTGCACAGCAAAAGACACTATCATCAGAGTGAACGGGCAACCTACAGAATGGGAGAAAATTTCTGCAATCTACCCATCTGACAAAGGTCTAATATCCAGAATCTACAAGGAACTTAAGCAAATTTACAAGAAAAAAAAAAATCAAAAAGTGGGCAAAGGATATGAACAGACATTTCTCAAAAGAGACATTCATGTGGTCAACAAACATGAAAAAAAGCTCAACATCACTGATCATTAGAGAAATACAAATCAAAACCACAATGAGATACCATCTCATGCCAGTCAGAATGGTGACTATTAAAAAGTCAAGAAACGATAGATGCTGGCAAGGCTGTGGAGAAATAGGAAGGCTTTTACACTGTTGGTGGGAATGTAAATTAGTTCAACCATTGTGGAAGACGGTGTGGTGATTCCTCAAGGATCTAGAACTAGAAATACCATTTGACCCAGCAATCCCACTACTGGGTATATACCCAAAGGATTATAAATCATTCTACTATAAAAACACAAGCACACATATGTTTACTACAGCACTATTTACAATAGCAAAGACATGGAACCAACCCAAATGCCCATCAATGATAGACTGGATAAACAAAATGTGACACATATACACCATGGAATACTATGCAGCCATAAAAAGGAATGAGATTATGTCCTTTGCAGGGACATGGATGAAGGTGAAAGCCATCATTCTCAACAAATTAACACAGGAACAGAAAATCAAACACTGCATGTTCTTACTCATAAGTGGGAGTCAAACAATGAGAACACATGGACACAGGGAGAGGAACAACACACACCCAGGCCAGTCGGGAGTGGGGGGTGCTGAGGGGAGGGAGAGCATTAAGACAAATTGCTAATGCATGTGGGGCTTAAAACCTAAATGACAGGTTGACAGGTGCAGCAAACCACCATGGCACATGTGTACCTATGTAACAAACCTACACGTTCTGTACTTGTATCCTGGAACTTAAAGTAAAATAAATAAATAATTTTAAACGTTAAAAAAACAAACTTCTTCTGCCAGATACCCTAAGTCATCCCTCTCAAGTTCAAAGTTCCACAGATCTCTAGGGCAGAGGCAAAATGCTGCCAATCTCTTTGCTAAGGCATAGCAAGAGTCACCTTTATTCCAGTTCCCAACAAGTTCCTCATCTCCACCTGAGAACACCTCAGCCTGGACTTCATTGTCCATATCACTCTCATCATTTTGGTCAAAACCATGTGACAGTTCTCTAGGAAGTTCCAAACTTTTCCCTATCTTCCTGTCTTCTTCTGAGCCCTCCAAACTCTTCCAATCTCTGCCTGTTACCCAGTTCCAAAGTCACTTCCACATTTTCGGGTATCTTTATAGCAGCAACCCACCCTCTCTGGTACCAATTTACTGTATTAGCCCATTCTCATGCTGCTATAGAGTCTGGGTAATTGAGAATGGGTAATTTTTAAAGAAAAGAGGTTTAACTGACACAGTTCCACACAGCTGGGAAGGCCTCAGGAAACTTACAATCATGGTGGAAAGCACCTCTTCACTGGGTGGCAGGAGACAGAATGAGAGCCAAGTGAAGGGGGGAAGCCCCTTATAAAACCATCAGATCTTGTGAGAACTCACTATCATGAGAATAGCATGGGGGAAACAACTCCCCATGATTCATTTATCTCCACCTGGTCCTGCCCTTGATGTGTGGGGATTATTACAATTCAGGATGATATTTGGGTGGGGACACAGAGCCAAACCATATAATTGCCTTTGTTATTTCTCTCTAAAAATGCAGATAACTCTAGTTCAAAGTGGGGGTCAGAAGATAACATATTGATTGCTTTCCTAGTCGTGGAGAGACTGGGGCATCAAAGCTGAGTACTGCAAAAGGGAAAAGGGTGAAAAGGGAGAAAACAAAAATACACTGCACTACTCAAAACCACAGGGTTATCTGGGCTTCTCTTGTGATATCACAGCTTGCTAAGGAACAAATTTTAGAACAAATTTAGCTGACAAACCAATTCTAGAAACTCCTTGAGTGAACTCTCATTAATGGTCTGCTTCTCTCACATGGTGGATACTGCTCCTGGAAGCATTTTGTATAATGTGACTCTCCCTAACTGGACAAGAATAAGCACAATGTCTAAGCTGAACCAATCAGAATCCATTTACCAATATTTGAACCGAAGCAGTCAAGAAGGGAAAGATAGAGAGACAGACTGGCTTAGTCTCTTGGGATGCCTCCTCTAGTTACCATAAACATAACCTTGGGACCTGTGGGCTGAACATCTTGCACTTGCTATGTAGATCAAAAAGGCAGAGGAAACAGGCTTACAGAGAGAATGAAGAAGCTATGCCAAGAAGCAGCAATGGTGTGATTCCACGCTCTCCATAGGCCTGGATGCATTCTTGTTCTGGATTACTTGAGTTGCCCCTGTATCTTGAAAAGTACTTTTTCCTTAACTAGTTTTCAAGTCTGTTTACCGCCACCAAAACAATCACAGTAGTACACATCTTTAGTGGGCTTTGTAATGTATCGAATTGGCTATGCTGAACTACATTTCCCAGAATTCCCTGTCCTGCGTATTTCTGATGAGCATCAGAGACAGAATGATTCCTGTGGGCAATTTAGCGTGCAGAAATGATGTAGCAGCCATGTTTTGCTCACACAGGTTGCTGCTTTTCTCTGCTGTTTCACTTCATTGGTGTGAAGCAGCAGCTGGGCCTACAACTTGCTCTACTTTCCCATGGATCTTCCTTCAGCTGCTCCAATTCCTGGGCCAGGTGTATGTGTTTATCTGTGTGACAAAGAATTCTAAACATTACTTTTATCCACACATTATTTTATCCTGTTGATACCAGGCCCATCCCCCAACCTATCAAAATCATTTTGATTATCTGTCATTGTGTACATTAGCTACCTAAGCTTTGTTATATAGCTATAATCTGACTCCTTGCTGTCTTTCTCATACTCTTCTTATTAATACTTCTAGAGGCCTTCCATCTTCTAGCAATCTATTAAAGGCACTGGGCAATAATGAAATGAGATCTAATATATTGATGTACTGCCCCCTTCCTATTCATTTAAACAAGTGTTTCTGAAGATAATAACAGCTCAAAGTAATGACTTCTGCAGAAATGGAAATTGCAGTCACCAGATCAGGCTTGATGGCAAAAGGAGGCACCAAGGTAAATGTCCATCTATTGTGACTACTCTTATGGTAAGCTTTGGCCACCACACCAGAAAATGAGAAGCCCCAGCTTCTCCTATCTCTTAACATGGTGAACATCCCTGACTCTTTTACTTTCCTTTGCAGAACTGTAGGATAATGAGGTCAGGGAAAGTATCTGATTTGTTCCCAGCCTTATCCTCCACATCTTGCATATGCCTTTCACCAAAAGGCACTCAGTAATGTTTGTTGTTTTATGCTTGCATAAGCTTGCACAAAACCCATTTTGACATGAAGGACTCAGGAAATTTTAGCCAATCCTGAAAAACTTCAGTACAGACACCACACTCCAAGTCCACAGCAACAGACACATTTCCAGCACTGACTCATAACATTTGGGAGTAAGAAAGGGAGAAAAGAAAGGAAAGATGATATACTCCTTATCAAACACAAAAGTCCAACTTAAAACTAGAGGCTAGTCAAATAAATTGTCATCCTTAGGCCCTTTTAATTGGTCCTTGAAATTAATTTAAATTAAAATATACCACTTAAGAAAAATGAGTGTAGTATGTTAACCATTTATCTAAGAAGGGACAGGGAGATATAAGATATGTAGATACATATATAGAGATCAAAAAATACAAAGTGGGCCAGGTGTAGTGGCTCATGTCTATAACTCCAGCACTTTGGGAGGCCAAGGTGGGCAGATCACTTAAGCCCAGGAGTTAAAGACCAGCCTGAGCAACATGGCAAAAACCTGTCTCTATAAAAAAAAAAAAAAAATACAAAAAGTTAGCCTGGTGTGATGGCACATGCCTCTAATCCCAGCTATTCAGCTGAGGTGGAAGAATCACTTGAGCCATGGAGACTGAGGTGGCAGTGAGCTGAGATCATGCCACTGCACTCCAGCCTGGACATCAGAGTGAAACTCTGTCTCAAAAAAAAAAAAAAAAAAAAAAAAAAAAAGGCTATCTACAGAGGGAAGAAAGGAATAAAGTGGAGGAGACAAGAATAAAAGCTTGACTTCTTTGTATACACTTCATTGATTTGACTGTGGAATCATGTAAACATTTTATATCATTATAAGAAAAATACATATTTGTAAAAGCAGTCCTTTTATGCTAACAGTCTATACTTAAAAAGCTATATACTGTATGATTCCTTCTATATGACATTCTGGAACAAAGCAAAACTAGAGGGAAAGAAAACAGATTTGTGATTGCCAGAGATTTGAGGGCAGGGAGAGGAGTGATTACAAAGAGGCTCAGGGCAATTTTAGGGAGTGATAAACTGTTCTATATTTTGATTTTTGGTGGAAGTTATATTTATGCATTTGTCAAAACTTGTAGAACTATACATTAAGGCCGGGTACAGTGGCTCACACCTGTAATCCCAGCACTTTGGGAGGCCGAGGCGGGCAGATCACGAGGTCAGGAGATAGAGACCATCCTGGCTAACACGGTGAAACCTCGTCTCTACTAAAAATACAAAAAATTAGCCAGGTGTGGTGGCGGGCGCCTGTAGTCCCAGCTACTCAGCAGGCTGAGGCAGGAGAATGGCGTGAACCTGGGAGGCGGAGCTTGCAGTGAGCTGAGATTGCACCACTGCACTCCAGCCTGAGCAACAGAGGGAGACTCCATCTCAACAACAACAACAAAAGAACTATACATTAAAAAGCATTAGTTTTATGGCATGTAAATTATAACTTAATTACAGAAGTATGAAAAAGCAATCCTTAATAATAAAAAGTAAAAAAAGGAACCTAAATATATATACAGTTGGTGACATTACCATCAGAAACAAAGCATTTCAAGTAACTTTAAAACACAGTAATACATCTGGTCATTTTTTTGGTGACATACTCAAATTATAAAAATAACTGCAAACAATTTAAAAACTTTTAAACCAATCATGTTATTGGGAGTAGCATTTGTAACATTACTCTGAGATACCTGTGTGTTTAATATGGGATAAGGAAAATACATACTTACATTGATGTTAAGAACAGATTTCAATATAGAAGAAAGGAAATATGGACCAACAAAATTAAGCATAACCCATATTTTGTTTTAATTAGAAGCATCAAAGCATTTTATCTTAAAAAAATTTTTCCTCTATCTGCCCACTGAAAAGACCTAGAAATAATGACCAAATTAGATAGAGGCCACAGGTAACCACTGTACCCAGGTAGTGGTCTCTGAAATACTTCAGTACTCCCTGGAGAAATGGCAGATTCTAGAGCAGGAAAGGTAAAAGATGAGCCTGGAACAACTTGTTACATCAGCAAATAGGCAAGTCATCAAACACTACTAGAGTTGTAGTTAAAGGACCCAGGAGCCAACTTGAATGTTCCCACTGGCAAAATATGGGAAATTTAGGCACCAATAAGGATTATACCAGCAATGGATTAGAACAAGACACGTATGTTTAAATCTGTAAGTTCATGAGGATACTTTAAAAAGCTCTGGTGATTACTGCTGCGTGCTAGAGAACCACTTCATATTTTTAAAGCTGGTCAATAAAGGGAAAGAATCAAGCATCTCTCCTGCCTTTCCTTTGTGAATTGTAGCTCAGAGAATGCTAGTAGTAGTAATTGAGGGGAAGTTTTTCTTTAGCTATAAGTATTCCAACTAATAAAGGAAGAAGTAAAAACAGAACATCTCCCTTTGGAATATGGGGGATATGCCTTATGAAAGTAGAAAATAAGCATCAGCAGTTGCTGACACCCTCAAAAGGGTCAATATCAAATGTTATATACCTCCTGGTAGAGTACCCAACACAATAATCTATGAAATATCTGAATCTGATCAACCACTAAATTTAACTACCAATTTTATTTTTTGAGACAGTCTCACCCTGTCACCTAGGCTGGAGTGCAGTGGCACATTCTCAGCTCACTGCAACCTCCACCTCCTGGGTACAAGAGATTCTCGTGCCACAGCCTCCCGAGTAGCTGGGATTGCAGGCACGCACCACCATGCCTGACTAACTTTTGTATTTTTAGTAGAGACAAGGTTTCACCATGTTGGTCAAACTGGTCTCAAACTCCTGACTCCAAGTGATCCACCTGCTTCGGCTTCCCAAAGTGCTGGGATTACAGGTGTGAGTCATCACACCCGGCCTTAACTACCAATTAATAGTAAAAACAGGGCACAGAGGGGTACATGCCAGCAACACCATGGAGATGCAATCAGAAAATACAGACCATGGGAATTCTTCAGGCCTGATTACTTCAACAACAAGAAAATTGCAAAGAGAAAAAAAGACATGGAGGTGGGTGGGACCATAGATTAAAAGAAATGTAAGAAATGCAATTACCCCTAAAAGAAGCCTAATACCCATTAGTGGTCATTATCATCACTCCCTCACTGCCACCCCAGCCCTAGGCAACCACTAATCCACTCTCTGTATTCTGGATTTACCTATCCTTTACACAAATAGAATCATATAATATGTGTTTTTTTGTGGTATCTGGCTTCTTTCCCCTAGTATATTTTCAAGGTTCATCTATGTTGTATTATCAGTACATCCTTCCTTTCCTTTTTAGGACAGAATAATATTCCATTGTATAAATATATGACATTTTATTTACCTATTCATCAGTTAATAGGCATTTAGGTTGTTTCTACCTTTTGGTTATTATAAATAGTGCTACTATAAACATCTGTGTGTAAGTTTTTGGGTAGATATATGTTTTTACTTCTCTTGTTTATATACCTAGGTGTGGAATCTCTAGGTCATGTAGTAATTCTATGTTTACACTTTCGAGAAACTACCAGACTGTTTTTCCAAATGTTTGCACTAATTTACATTCCCACCAACAGTGTAAAGAGTTCCAATTTCTCTATCACCTCACTAACCCTTATTATTATCTGTCTTTTTTATTCTAGCCACCCTAGTGAGTGTGAAGTGGCATCTCATTGTGGTTATGATTTGCATTTCTAATGATAACTCTTTAGTGTGCAGAGAAATCATTTTTCTTGAGCTTTTATTGCTGAAAGTGAGGAGAGAAGATACTTTTGAAGTGAGAACAAATTGTTTCACGCTTCAAAAAAATTAGGTGAAATTTTTTGTGTGGGAGGGACAGTCAAGATGGTTTTTGGGAACAAGAACTTACTTAAGAATCTATCCTGTAAAGAAAAAAGGATGAAGAACATGAGAAAATAGGGTAGGTATGTCTTTTGGTCATAATTTGACACCAAAGAATTACAATGAATAAAACCTTTTACTCCCAAGAACTGATTTTTCAATCAAATAGTGTCAGAATGAGCAGAAAACTCCTAAATTTAACTGACAGAAACAAGGGACGGAAGGAATTGGTGGGTAGGTGGATAGGTGTAGTGGGTAACCTTTGTGTTTTGAAACATTTCTTACTAAAGTTGCAACTGAGGAGTCTGAAACTGGATTAACAGAAAGGAGATACCATCAAAACTCTCAAGTTGACTAGAGAAGAGAATTCCAAAAGTGTCACTATAATGTCTTGATGTACTAAAAAGTTGGAAAAGGACTTGGAGAAAATTTTAAATCAATATTTAGCGAAATTTAAGAGATTAACTATAACATAAATTGTCTAATTCAGATAAATTCACAGAACAAACTCAAACATCCCAAGACCACCAGATTTTGACATTCTTGATGCAGTGCAACTAGGTGAGCCTCTCTAACATGAGAATATGGAGTAAGCCATCTGGTCTCACCAAAAGAGGAGGCAAACTTTGAAAAAAATCAGTCTTCACAAGTGACTGTTTATATACTCTCCCTTTTTTTTTTTTGAGACAGAGTTTTACTCTGGTCACCCAGACTAGAGTGTGATGGCACCATCTTGACCCACTGCAACTCCACCTCCCAGGTTCAAGCAAGTCTCCTACCTCAGCCTCCTGGGTAGCTGAGATTAAGAGCATGCGCCACCATGCCTGGCTAATTTTTGTATTTTTAGTAGAGACAGGGTTTCACCATGTTGGCCAGGCTGGTCTCAAACTCCTAACTGCAGGTGATCCACCTGCCTCAGCCTCCCAAAGTGCTGGGATTACAGGCATTAGCCACCACATCCTGCCTGTTTATATACTCTTTAAGGAAAACTAGAAAATAGAATTTAAGAAAAGGGACCTACCAGAGGCCCAGAGAAGAAGTTATGTTAGGGTCATATTCCTAGAATAAGAGGAGAAATCTCTGGCATTTTGTGTTAGAATCACTCTTCTGATAAATCAAAGATAATTCAGAAAGAGGAAAGTTTTGTATACTCCATGAAGAAGACAAAAAAGTAAAAAGAGAATAAGATAGAATTAAAATAAGTGAGACACCCAGAAAGATGAAAAAATAAAGTTTCAGTAAAGAATATCTTTCTTACGAATATAATAGACTAGACAACTCTTTGAAATCTATTGAAAGATTTTCCAAATATAGAAATCAACGAGACCAAAATATTTCAACAAGAGGTAGGTTAACTATGTATCAGAAGGAAGAAAGGAAAGTGAAAATAGGATGTTGTCTTTGGAGACAGGAGCCAAAGAAGAAAAGATGGGAGCAAAAAAAGCAAGGGTATGGGGAGTAATTTGAGAATCACTTGATTTACTCAAGGAAAGGCTGACATGAGCTTCTACAGTTTTTTAAAAGTTAGAATATAGACAATAAATGTAGAAATGTCACAAAATGATAATAAAATATAGGTGAAGAAAGTGTTTTGAGAAATTATCACCTTGAAGAAGAAAGGGAAAGAACATCAATGAAAACCATCATTAAGAAAAAAGGTAGCCAATCTTTTGGAGGTAAATAGAAATGAATAAAAATGGAGGCTGGGCACAGTGGCTCATGCCTGTAATCCCAGCACTTTGGGAGGCTGAGGCAGTTGGATCACTTGATGACAGGAGCAGGAGTTCGAGACCAGCCTGGCCATCATGGTGAAACCCTGTCTCTACTAAAAAGTACAAAAATTAGCCCAGAGTGGTGGCACACACCTCTAGTCCCAGCTACTCAGGAGGCTGAAGCCAGAGAATCATGTGAGCCTGGGAGGCAGAGGTTGCAGTGAGCACAGATCGTGCCATTGCACTCCAGCCTGGGCAACAAGTGAGACACTGTCTCAAAAAAAAAAAAAAAAAGAAAAAAGAAAAGAAAAAGAAAACAGGAAAAAAAAGAAAAGAAAAATGAATAAAAATTGATAGTTTAAAGCAAATAATAATTGTCACTTAGAGGTAAAAATATAGATGTTTTTATCAAACTTTGAATTCTGACAATTTTTTAAAAACTTATTTTTCTTTCAGCAAAAAAATCAGGGGAAAGTATAAATACAGTTCCTCACTACCACAAATTATGCAGGCTGACAATGTTTATTCTTCCCCTCAATTATACACAAGGCTTTTTTCCTTTCCCGCCAAAAATCTTCAACCAGTTCATTCTGTTGATTGTTTCCTTTGCTGTGCAGAAGCTTTTTTGTCTGTAGTCTCACTCACAGAAGGAAATACTGTATGATTCCACTTATGTGGGGTATCTAAAATCGTCAAATTCATAGAAACAGAAAAAATGGTAGTTGCCAGAACTTGAGAGGAGGAGGAAATGGGTAGTTGCTGTTCAGTGGATACAGAATTTCAGTTACACAAGATGAGTAAGTTCTAGAGATCTGCTGTACAACATTATGCCCATAGTTAATACCGTATTGTACAGTTAAAATTTGTTAGGAGAATACATCTCATGTTAACTGTTCCTACTGCAACAAAAATAAGAAGAATTTTCAGCCAAAAGAGGTATAAAAACTATTTCCCTCAAAGTTAGAATTAATACAAGGTAGGCAATTCCTTCTGTCTGCCCTGTTCAGGAGAGATCTGAGAACTATGATCTCCACAAATGGAGAGATACCCGTATTTATAATCCAGGCAAGTACATGATAGGCACTCAACAAACAATGAATAAGAAATCAAATGAATAGAAAAACAGACATACACCTAAAATGCTACTTTTTCCTTGAGATATCACTCAAGATTTCTGTCACATCAAAGAACACCAAGAACTATTTTTAAATTCAACTAAAGGAAAATATAATTCAATTAAACAAAATGCAAAGCTTATCAGACATGGATTGGTTTTTTAAAATATTCTCTTTTGACAGATCATGAAAAGAAATATCAGAATTAAAATCCTGGCTAGTACTGAATAGGAATACAAATACCCATTTTCTTACCTAAGATTAGAAATAGGATACCACCTAATTCATTTTTATCTTTCACTGCATTCACCAGCCTTAGTTAAATTCTGTTTAGAGGCTCCTTCTTGAACAATGCTGCTGGGAGCGCTTTTTATGACAAGTTTTGTAAATTGACCTGGAGACAATTAGGTCTAGTCAGAAGCTTGCACAATGACCATAATTTTTTATCAATAGAAATCTCTCTGCATTTTTAAATAGGTTAATCATTATATTCCAGATAAAGGTATCTTTTTTTATCTGACATCTACTCTGTTTGGTTACATACAATGTGGGGGAAGGAAGATTTTAATTCTAAGTATGACACTTGAAATAGGCTTTCACGTGACATCAAAAAAGTCTTCTTGTACTAAATGAAGCAAGATAAATCTACCTGTCCCTATGGTCATTCACGAGCATCCATCCCTTACCTTTACCGTACAACAAGGGGGATGACAGAAAAAGATAATCTATGGCATGTATTTGCCTGCCTCCAGCCACTAGACTCTGAGTCCTTGAAGGCGCAAACCAAACATGATTCTCTTTGATCTTGGTCCTGACAAAAGACCCTGACAAAATGATGCTTTTTATTTAGCTTGGGTGAAAGAAGATTGGTCAGTTTTGAATACAAGATTCAAACTAGACATTAATTTGTGAGGACATTTGTTGTGGTCCCAGGCAATCGGGTTTAATACTCTATTTAGTTTCCTAACCTGGAAAGCCTGTTCTTTCACCCATCAAGCGTTAAGCATCTTCTAGAACCAGGCACTGTTACATTGCTTCAGATACATAAGATAGTAAAATTCCTTTCCCTCATAGCCTACATTCTATTGGAGGAAGACAGATAATAAAAATTAAGTATAATCATTTATATCCTATGTTAGGTAATAAGTGCTATGGAAAAAGAATGGAATAAAGCAGGTTAAAGGGCATCAGGTTTGCAGAGGAGAATGACTGTGATTTTAAATAGGTTGGTCAGAGTAGGCTTCCTTAAGAAGGTCACATCTGAACAAAGACACAGAAAAAGTGAGAGAATGCACTATTAGAATATTTGTGGGAAAGGTAGCAAGAGGAAACAGTTTCTGTCTTCTGCATATGGCTAGCCAGTTTTCCCAACACCATTTATTAATAGGGAATCCTTTCCCCATTTCTTGTTTCTATCAGGTTTGTCAAAGATCAGATGGTTATAGATGTGTGGTGTTAATTCTGAGGTCTGCTTCTGTTCCATTGGTCTATATATCTGTTTTGGTACCAGTACCATGCTGTTTTGGTTACTATAGCCTTGTAGTATAGCTTGAAGTCAGGTAGCATGATGCCTCCAGCTTTGTTCTTTTTGCTTAGGATTGTCTTGGCTCTATGAGCTCTTTTTTGGTTCCATGTGAAATTTAAAGTAGTTTTTACTAATTCTGCAAAGAAAGTCAATGATAACTTGATGGGAATAGCATTGAATCTACAAATTACTTTGGGCAGTATGGCCATTTTCACAAGACCGATTCTTCCAATCCATGAGCATGGAATGTTTTTCCATTTGTTTGTATCCTCTCTTATTTCCTTGACCAGTAATTTATAGTTCTCCTTGAGGAGGTCTTTCACATTGTTGTAAGTTGTATTCCTAAGTATTTTATTCTCTTTGTAGCAATTGTGAATGGGAGTTCACTCATGATTTGGCTCTCTGTTTGTCTGTTATTGGTGAAAAGGAATGCTTGTGATTTTTGCACATTGATTTTGTATCCTGAGATTTTGCTGAATGAAGCTGCTTATCAGCTTAAGGAGTTCTCGGGCTGAGACAATGGGGTTTTCTAAATATACAGTCCTGTCATATGCAAACAGAGACAATTTGACTTCTTCTCTTCCTGTTTGAATACCCTTTATTTATTTCTCTTGCCTGACTGCCCTGGCCCAAACTTGCAATACTATATTGAATAGGAGTGGTGAGATACGGCATCCTTGTCTTGTGCTGGTTTTCAAAGACAATGCTTGCAGCTTTTGCCCATTCAGTAAGATATTGGCTATGGGTTTGTCATAAATAGCTCTTATTATTTTGAGATATGTTCCATCAGCATCTAGTTTATTGAGACTTTTTAGCATGAAGAGACATTGAACTTTATCAAAGGTCTTTTCTGCATCTACTGAAATAATCATGTGATTTTGTCATTGGTTCTGTTTATGTGATGGATTACGTTTATTGATTTGCGTATGTTGAACCAGCCTCGCATCCCAGAGATGAAGCTGACTTGATCGTGGTGGATAAGCTTTTTGATGTGCTGCTGGATTCGGTTTGCCAGCATTTTATTGAAGATTTTCACATCAATGTTCATCAGGGATATTGGCCTGAAATTTTTTTTTGTTGTGTCTCTGCCAGGTTTTGGTATTAGCATGATGCTGGTCTCATAAAATGAGTTAGAAAGGAGTCCCTCTTTTTCTATTGTTTGGAATAGTTTCAGAAGGAATAGTACCAGGTCCTCTTTGTACCTCTGGTGAATTTGGCTGTGAATCCATCTGGTTCTGAGCTTTTTTTTGGTTGGTAGGCTATTAATTACTGTCTCAATTTCAGAACTTGTTATTGGTCTATTCAGCGATTCCGTTTCTTCCTGGTTTAGTCTTGGGAGGGTGTAGGTGTCCAGGAATTTATCCATTTCTTCTAGATTTTCTAGTTGATTTGCATAGAGGTATTTATAGTATTTTCTGATGGTAGTTTGTATTTCTGTGGGGTTGGTGGTGATACCCCTTTGTCATTTTTTTATTGTGTCTATTTGATTCTTCTCTCTTTTCTTCTTTATTAGTATGGCTAGTGGTCTATCTATTTTGTTAATCTTTTCAAAAAACCAGCTCCTGGATTCATTGATTTCTTTTGAAGGGTTTTTCATGTCTCTATCTCTTTCAGTTCTGCTCTGCTCTTAGTTTTTTCTTGTCTTCTGCTAGCTTTTGAATTTGTTTGCTCTTGCTTCTCTAGTTCTTTTAATTGTGATGTTAGGGTCTCAATTTTAGATCTTTCCAGCTTTCTAATGGGGGCATTTAGTGCTATACATTTCCCTCTTAACACTGCTTTAGCTGTATCCCAGAGATTCTGGTATGTTGTCTCTTTGTTCTCATTGGTTTCAAAGCACTTCTTTATTTCTGCCTTAATTTCATTATTTACCCAGTAGCCATTCAGGAGCAAGTTGTTCAATTTCCATATAGTTTTATGGTTTTGAGTTTCTGAATCCTGAGTTCTAATTTAATTACACTGTGGTCTGAGAGACTGTTTGTTAGATTTCTGTTCTTTTGCATTTGCTGAGGAATGTTTTACTTCCAGTTATATGGTCAATTTTAGAATAAGTGTGATGTGGTGCTAAGAAGAATGTATATTCTGCTGATTTGGGGTGGAGAGTACTGTAGATGTTTGTTAGGTTCACTTGGTCCAGAACTGAGTTCAATTCCTGGATATATCCTTGTTAATTATCTCTTTCATTGATCTAATATTGACAGTGTGGTATTAAAGTCTCCCACTACTATTGTGTTGGAGTCTAAGTCTCTTTGTAGGTCTCTAGGAACTTGTTTTATGAATCTGGGTGCTCCTGTATTGGGTACATATATATTTAGAATAGTTAGCTCTTTTTGTTAAATTGATTCCTTTACCATTATGTGATGCCCTTCTTTGTCTTTTTTGAACTTTGTTGGTTTAAAGTCTGTTTCATCAGAGACTAGGATTGCAACCCTTGCTTTTTTTGCTTTCCATTTGCTTCCTAAATATTCCTCCATCCCTTTATTTTGAGCCTATGTGTGTCTTTGCATGTGAGATGGGTCTCCTGAATACAGCACATTGATGGATCTTCAGTCTTTATCCGATTTGCCAGTCTGTGTCTTTTAATTGGAGCATGTAGCCCGTTTACATTTAAGGTTAATATTGTTATGTGTGAATTTGATCCTGTCATCATGATGCTAGCTGGTTATTTTCCACATTAGTTGATGCAGTTTCTTCATAGTATCATTGGTCTTTATATTTTGGTGTGTTTTTGCAGTGGCTGGTACTGGTTTTTCCTTTCCATATTTATTGCTTCCTTCAGGAGCTCTTGTAAGACAGGTCTGGTGGTAACAAAATCCCTCAGCATTTGCTTGTCTATAAAGGGTTTTATTGCTCCTTCGCTTATGAAGCTTAGTTTGGCTGGATATGAAATACTGGGTTGAAAATTCTTTTCTTTAAGAATGTTGAATATTGGCTCCCACTCTCTTCTGGACTGTAGGGTTTCTGCAGAGAGATCTGCTGTTAGTCTGATGGGCTTCCCTTTGTAGTTAACCCGACATTTCTCTCTGGCTGCTCTTAACATTTTTTCCTTCATTTGAACCTTGGTGAATCTGATGATTATTGTGTCTTGGGGTTGTTCTTCTCAAGGAGTATCTTAGTGGTGATCTCTATATTTCCTGCATTTGCATGTGGGCTGTCTTGCTAGATTAGGGAAGTTCTCCTGGATAATATCCTGAAGTGTGTTTTCCAACTTGGTTCCATTCTCCTCATTACTTTTAGGTACACCAATCAATTGTAGGTTTGGTCTTTTCACATAGTCCCATGTTTCTTGGAGGCTTTGTTCATTCCTTTTTATTCTTTTTTCTCTAATCTTGTGTTCATGCCTTATTTCAGTAAGTCGATCTTCAGTTTCTGATATCTTTTCTTCCGCTTGATCAATTCAGATATTGATACTTGTGTATACTTCACGAAGTTCTCATGCTGGGTTTTTCAGCTCCATCAGGTCACTTATGTTCCTCTCTAAACTGGTTATTCTAGTTAGCAGTTCCTGTAACCTTTTATCAAGGTTCTTAGCTTCCCTGCATTGCATTATAACATGTTCCTTTAGCTCAGAGTAGTTTGTTATTACCCACCTTCTGAAGTTTACTTCTGTCAATTTGTCAATCTCATTCTCCGTCCAGTTTTGTGCCCTTGCTGGAGAGGAGCTGCAATCATTTGGAGGAGAAGATGCATTCTGATTTTTTGGAATTTTCAGCGTTTTGACGTTGGTTTTTCCTCATTATCGTGGATTTGTCTACCTTGCATCTTTGAGGCTGATGACCTTTAGATGGGGTTTTTGTGTGTGGGTCCTTTATGTTGATGTTGATGCTTTCTGTTTGTTAGTTTTTTTTCTAACAGTCAGGCACCTCTTCTGCAGGTCTGTTGCAGCTTGCTGGAGGTTCACTTCTGACCCTGTTTGCCTGGGTATCACCAGTGGAGGCTGCGGAACACCAAAGATTGCTGCCTGCTCCTTCCTCTGGAAGCTTCCTCCCAGAGGGGCACTGACCTGATGCCAGCCAGAGCTCTCCTGCATGAGGTGTCTGTTGACTGCTATTGGGAGGTCTCTCCTGGTCAGGAGGCATGGGAGTCAGGGACCCATGTGAGGAGGCAGTCTGTCCCTTAGCAGAGCTGGTGCGCTGTACTGGGAGAATCCCTCTTGTCAGGACCAGCTGTTCTCTTTAGAGCCACTGAAGCTGCTCCCACAGCCGCCCCTTCCCTGAGGTGCTCTGTTCCAGGGAGATGGGAGTGATATCTGTAAGCCCCTAACTGGGGCTGCTGTGTTTCCTTCAGAGATGTCCTGCCCATTGAGGAGGAATCTAGAGAAGCAGTCTGGCAA
This sequence comes from Theropithecus gelada, assembly GCF_003255815.1. NCBI lineage: Eukaryota > Metazoa > Chordata > Mammalia > Primates > Cercopithecidae > Theropithecus > Theropithecus gelada. Next base: position 33,287,404 of record NC_037675.1, on the reverse strand, counting down.
TAGCGACTTTGCTGTGCTGTGGTGAATCCCACCTAGGCCAGACCTCCCACCCTCTTTAGCACTATCAGGGGAAAACCACCCAACGCCTCAGTAATGACAGATGCCCCTCCCTCAAGCTCGACCACCCCAGGTCAACTTCAGACTGCTGTGCTGGCAGTGAGAATTTTAAGCCAGTGGTTCTTAGCTTGCTGGGCTCCATGGGAGTGGGACCCACTGAGTGAGACCACTTGGCTCCCTGGCTTCAGCCCCTTTGCCAGGGGAGTGAATGGTTCTGTCTTGCTGGGGTTCCAGGCACCACTGGGTTATAAAAAACCTCCTGCAGCTAGCTCACTGTCTGCCCAAACAGCTACCCAGTTTTCTGCTTGAAACCCAGGGCCCTGGTGGTGTAGGCACACAAGGGAATCTCCTGATCTGCAGATTGCAAAAACTGTGGGAAAAGCGTAGCAACCAGCCAGGAAGAACAGTCCCTCACGGCTTACCTTGACTGGGGGAGGGAGGTTCCCCTGGCTTCTTACACTTCTCAGGTGAAGCAATGCCCCACCCCATTTCTGTTTGCCCTAAGTGGGTTGGACCCACTGCCCAACCAGTGAGATGAACTGGGTACCTCAGTTGGGAAATGCAGAAATCACCCATCCTCTGCATTGGTCTTGCTGGGAGCTGCAAACTGGAGCTGTTCCTATTCGGCCATCTCCTTGCAGACTTTTTTCCTGTTATTGTTTTCTTGATTTCATTTTTGGATGCTTCATGTGTATGTTGATTTTGTATTCATTTATTGGTTATAACTGTTTATTTGTTGAGTCTTTAAAGTTTTCTACGTATAAGATTATGTCACCTGCAAATAGAGATAATTTTACTTCTTCCTTTCTTATGTGGATGCCTTTATGTATTTATTTATTTTATGTATTTATTTTTGTCTTACTGCTCTGGCTAAGGCTTCCAGTATTACATCAAAAAATAAGTGGTGAGAGTGGGTATCTGTACCTTGTACTGGATTCTAGAAGGAAAGCTTTGTTTTCCTCCATCAATGATAATGCTAGCTGCAGGCTTTAGATATGTCACCTTTATTGTGTTGAGGTTAGTTCCTTCCACATGTATTTTGTTGAGAGTATTAATCATAAATGGATGTTGAACTTTGTCAAAGGTTTTTTCTGCCTTTGTTAAAGGCATTTTTGTGTCTGTTTAGATGATCATGTGTTTTTCTTTCTTTGATTTTATTAACATGTTGTATCATGCTAATTTGTGTATGTTAAACCATCCTTGCATGTCAGAGATAAATCCTATTTGGTCATGGTGTATGATCCTTTTAATGAGATGTTGAATTCAGTTTGCTAGTAAGTGCTTGAGGATTTTTACATCAATGTTCATCAGAGATATTGTCCTGTAATTTGCTTTTCTTATAATGTCTTTGTCTGGTTTGGTATCAGGGTGATGCTGGCCTCATAGAATGAGTCTGAAAGTGTTCCCTCTTCTATTTTTTAGAAGAGTTTAAGAAGGATTTGTATTAATTCTGCTTTGAATGTTTGGTAGAATTCACCGGTGAAGCTATCTGATTCTGCACCTATCTGGGGAGATTTTCTTACTACTAATTCTATCTCCTTATTTGTGATTGGTCTTTTCAAAATTTCTATTTCTTCTTGAATCAGTTTTTGTAAGTTGTATGTTTCTAGGAATTTTTCCATTTCTTCTAGTTTATCCAGTTTGTTGGTATAATAGTATCTTATGACCCTTTTTATTTCTGGGGTATCCATTGTAATAACACTCTCTCTTCTTGAGTCTTTTTTTCTTAGTCTAAGAGTTTGTCAATTTTATCTTTTCAAAAAAAACAGCTCTTAGTTTTGTTTTTCTATTCTCAATGTATTTGTGCTCTAATCTTTATTATTTCCTTCTTTCTGCTAGCTTTTGGGCTTGGCTTATTCTTCTTTTTCCAGTTCCTTGAGATGTAAAGTTAGGTTGTTTATTTAACGTCTTTTTTTTTTTTTTTTAAATGTAGGCATTGATTGCTATAAACTTCCCTCTCAGTATTGCTTTTGCTGCATCTCATAGGATTGGTATGTGGTGATTTTGTTTTCACTAGTCTTGAGATACTTTTGAAATTCTTTTTTTTTTCCTGTTTGACCTAATGGTAGTTCAAAAGTATGTTGTATAGTTTGCATGTATTTGTGAATTTTCTAGTTTTCTTGATGTCTTTTCATTCCACTGTGGTCAGAAAAGATGTCTCATATTTCAGTCTTCTTCTACTTGTTAAGATTTGTTTCATAACAAATGGTACATGTTATACGCTAGCATGTAATATATCCTTGAGAATGTTCCATGTGTGCTTGAGAAGTTTATTCTTCTGCTGTTAAATGGAAAGTTCTGTGTATGTCTATTAGCTCCATTTGGTCTACAGCATTGTTCAAGTCAGCTGTTTTTTTATTGATTTTCTGTCTGGGTGTTCTATCCATTAGCATAAGTGGGGTAGTGAAGTTCCCTACTACAATTTTGTATTGATGTCAATTTTGGTTTTCAGATCTATCAACACCTGCTGGACATAATTAGGTGCTGTGATGTTGGGTGTGTATATAATTAAAATTGTTATATATTCCTGTTAAATTGATCCTTATATTATTTAATAATGACCATCTTTTTCTCTACAGTTTTCTACCTAAAATCTACTTTGTCTGATATAAATATAGCCACCTCTGCCTTATTTTGGTTACCATTTGCATGAACTACATTTTTCCATCCCTATAATTTCAGTCAAGGTGTCTTTCAATCTCAAGTGAGTTTCTTGTGGATAGTGTATCTTGTTTTTCAATCCATTCAGCCACTCTATGCCTTTTGAGTGGTGAGTTTCATGGATTTACATTTAAGGTAATTATTGATAAGTGAGGACTTACTATTACCATTTTGTTAATTGTTTTCTTTTTTGCTGTTATTTTCCCTCTTTTCCTCTTTTGCTTTCTTCCTTTTCTTTCTTTTTCCCCTTATTCTTTGTTTACCTATGGTAGGTTTTTTTCGTTATGGTTAGCTTGAAGATTGCATAAAATAAACTTGTAGTTATACCCTTCTAGTTTAAGTTGATAACTTAATTTCATTTGCATACAAAAACACTACAAATTTACTCCCCTTCTCCCCCACACACTGTGTTTTATAGTGAGAGTTAGTTTCTTTTTGTATGGTGATTCCATTAACAAATTTTTATCTTTTAACTTTAATATTAGGGTTAAAGGTAAATTATGTACCACCATTACATATGTTAAAAATGTTAAATAAATATTTGTATGTCTATATATTTATACTTACAGTGAGATCTATGCTTTCATATGATTTTGTGTTGCTGATTGGCACGTTTTCATTTCTATTTTTAAAACTCCCTTTCGGATTTCTTGTAAGGTACATCTAGTGGAGACAAACTCAATTTTTGTTTTTCTGAGAAAGACATTAACCTCTTCTTTTTTAAAGGATAATTTTCCCAGGTATAGTATTCTTGGATGGCAGTTTTTCTTCTTTCAGTACTTTGAGTATCCCACTCTCTCTCAGCTCACAAAGTTTCTATTTAGAAATCTGCTGCCATAAAATTTTATGGAGATTTCCTTATTTATGAAGAGTTGCTTTTGTCTTTTTGCTTTAAAAAATTATGTGTTCTTAACTTTAAACAATTCAAGTATAATGTGTCCTGGTAAAAATCTCTCAATGTTCAGCCTATTTGGGATGTTTTAGGCATCATGGGTCTAGATGTTCATTTCTCTAATCAGATTTGAGAAATTTTCTGCCATTACTTCCTTAATTAAGTCTTATGCCTCTTTCTCTGCTCCTTCTGGAACTCCCATAATATGCCTATTGTTTGCTTAAAGTTGCCCTAAAAGTCACTTCAGATTTATTAATTCTTTTTTTGTTTTGTTTTGTTCCTCTGACTTGGTCATTTCAAATGATCTGTCAAGTTTACTGATTCTTTCTTCTACTTGATAGAGTCTGCTATTGAAGCTCTTTATTGAATTTCTTTCTTTAATCACTGTATTTTTCAGCTCCAGAATTCATTTTGTTCTCTTTTATGGTATCTATCTCTTTGTTAAACTTCTCATTTTGTTCATGTATTATTTTCCCGATTTTTGTTTAGTTGTCTATCTGTATTCTCTTGTAGCTCAGAGTTTAAGATGACTTTGAATTCTTTGTTAGGTAATTTGTAGATCTCCATTTCTTTGGGGTCAGTTACTGGAAAATTATTGTGTTCCCTTGGTGGTGGTATGTTTCCCTGCGTTTTTGTTTCTTATAGCTTTGCGTTGATGTCTATACATTTGAGGGAGACATCACCTCTTCCAGGCTTTGGCTGGTTTCAGTGGGGAAGGACCTTCACCCATGGATGAGTGTGAGGGTATTGTCTGGGTGGGGCATAGCAGTTCTAGCACTGAGGAGGTCATAGCACTGTAGTCTCTTGCAGCTCCATCACCTGAGGTCAGTGTCAGCTAAGATTGCAGGTGTCCTCAATGGCAGCAAAGGCTATTGAGATCTTCAGTGGTGAAGGCTGCTGGAGTCCTCCTGTTCTCTTTATGCCCCCTGGCCAAGGGAATCCTTGGAGCCACACCCAGGGTCTGGAACAGAATCATGCATGGTGTGATTGTGGCTCTGGAATCCAGGGCCCAGGTATGCCCACTACAGTGGTGTCACCAGTGTGTGAAGCACAGGTACTCTTAGAACAACTATGAAGCTGAGGAGTGCAGGCACACCTGCTGTAGCAATGGTACCTGTGTCCAGGGTGTAGGCATGTCCATGGCAGTAGTGATGCTGGTGTGCAAGACACAGGCACTCATGGAGCAACTGAGAGTCAGGGTCTGGAGCACAGGTGTAGGCAGAAAGACCAGGGTACGGGCATGCAGTTGCCAAGGGGGTGGAATGGTGTCTCCAGCCTGAGTGGTGCAGCAGCAACTCCTTCTCAGGGGGCAGGAGGGCAGGCCTGCAGCAGTGTCTCCTTCTCCTGGGGGCTAATAGCAGCCGTGATGGTTGCTGAGGTCCTTTGCAGAGCAGTCCACTGGGAACCATGGTGGCACCCACTCCATGGCTGATAGTGATATTGATAGCCCCCCACCCTTCTCTTTTGTTCTTATCTGTCTCTAAATGTCTCAGTTATGCTGATCTCCTCAGCAATATTAGTGGAGTGGTACCAAAGAAGGCCCTTTAAGCAGTGCCTCAAAAAGGCTGGGGACACAGGTTGCTCACCCTGCTCTACTTTGCTCCATGAGGGGAACTCACAGGCCTGGGAGTACTCTCTTGGTGATGAGCTATGCTGGCCTGGGGGATGAAATAATGCAGGCAAAATGAAACTGTTCTTCCTAGCCTTTCTGTGCAGTGCAGTTATTCTCATACCACCATTGTTTTTTTTTTTTAATTCTCCACCATGTTGCTGAAGCTTCTTAATTGGACTCCTGGGCTCTCCTAAAGCTATTTTCATTCATGGATAGCTGTCTAATTGTTGTGTTGTGGAAGGACTCTGCCATCTTGCTGACATGACTCTCCACTCTCCCCCAGTAAATCTCTTGAAATTCTAATTCCATCTTCGCATATATTCCCAAGAATCTGAACTGATACAGAAAGGGAGATTTAAAATTCAGTTTTAGAGATGGTAATTTTGAGATACCTACTAGACATACAAATGGAGATGCCAAGTTACATATACAAGTAGACTTAAGGAGTGATGTTTGCTTCAGTAATATAAATTTAGGATCCATCAACACATAGGTAGTATTTGAAGCCATAAGAGATCACAATAGGAGTGGATATAGATAAAGAAGCCTTAGGACCGAGTCCTGAGCACAACAATTTATTATACCTGATGTAAATGACGAGTTGATGGGTGCTGACGAGTTGATGGGTGCAGCACAGCAACATGGCACAAGTATACATATGTAACAAACCTGCACGTTATGCACATGTACCCTAGAACTTAAAGTATAATAATAATAATAAATAAATAAATAAATAAAAAGAAAAAAAAAAGAGTTCAATGAGAAGAGTAATCAGCAATGGTGACCAAAAACAGTGACCAGTGAGGTAGGAGAAATCCAAGAATGTGAAATCCTGAAAGCCAAGTGAAGAAACTATATCAAGGAGAAAGGAGGAATTAATCATATAAAATGTAACTGATACATAAAATTAGTTGGCAACAAGGAACTAACCATTGGATTTAACACATTGGAAACTACCTGTGATCTTGGCAAGAGCAGTTTCAATGGTGTGGGCCGTGGGGAGAGTGAAAAACTTGAATGCAGTTTTTAAAGAACAGAGGAAGGGGAATCAGAGACCACCAAAAGTAGACAACTTTTCCTGGGAATTTTGTGGCAAATGGGGAGCCAAGAAAAGGAATGATTTCTGGAGTGGAAAGTGACTCAAAAAATGATTTTTTAAGATGAGAGACAAGTTTGTGTACTGATGGAAGTGTCCTACTAGAGAGGAAGAAACTGATGATGTATGAAGAGAGGAGAATCTCTGGAGCCATGTTCTTGACTAGGTAAGAGGTGGTGGAATCCAGTGCAGAAGAGGAGGAACTGACTCTTGACAGGAGAATGAACAGTTCATATGTAATAGAGAAGTGAAAACAGAATGCAGGGGTACAGATGTTGGTAAGTACATGATTGACAGCTTGAGTCTGTGGGCATCCTTCCTGACTGCTTCAGTGTTCTCAGTGAAATAGGAAGCAATGTCATGAACTGAAAGCAAGGATGAGGAAGGGAAAGTTAGTAGTTTGAAGAGATGTAAATGGTTGTTTTATTGACAATACATAAAATGTATAATAGACGATATCCAAGGTATTCTTAGCTTACTTTGTATATCTCCTTAACTCTCTTGCCTGTGAGGAACTTTCTATTTTTCATGAACATTCAGTGGGACTAGATTATCCAAATAATACCATCTGAGGCACCATCCCATGGAATCTACCACAGCCAACATTAGAAACCATTTGATTTAGTTTATCTCAATGCTGCTGGATGAGAGCTTACTAGAAAACTTAAACATGACTGCTCCTCTATAAATGTAGGTCCTGAAGCCCCTCTTTTCCTGCCCTTCCCTGACATTGTGAAATACTCTCAGGGAACCAGGTTAGTGACAATAATAATGGCTGAAATATGACCTTAAGAATTCCTGAAGGTAGATGTATATATGCATCAGAGTGTGTCTGTCTGTCTTTATATCAATGCCCAGTTGCTATAGGGCGTGTGTGTGTGTGTGTGCGCGCGTGTGTGTGTGTGCGTGTGTTTATACCAATATCCAGTTGCTACAGGGCCTACCATTCCTTGCCATCTTACATCTGGCGTGGTTCACTAGGATGTTAACTGCATGGCCCATTAAGGTACTTAAAGTCACAAGACTTCTTTCAAGGGATAATAGAGGGAGTTAAGAAAAACTAAAATAGGCCAGGTGCAGTGGCTCACACCTATAATCCCAGCACTTTGGGAGGCCAAGGTGGGTGGATCCCAAGGTCACGAGATTGAGACCATCCTGGCTTACACAGTGAAACCCCATCTCTACTAAAAATACAAAACAAAATAGCTGGGCATGGTGGCACACACCTGTAGTCCCAGCTACTCAGGAGGCTGAGGCAGGAGAATCGCTTGAACCTGGCAGACAGAGGTTGCAGTGAGCCAAGATCGTGCCACTGCACTCCAGCCTGACAAAGCGAGACTCCATCTTTAAAAAAAAAAGAAAAGAAAAGAAAAGAAAAAGGAAAAGGAAAACTAAAATATTTGTAATCTTTAATATAAACGTCCATATATTGGATACCTGGTTGTAACTGTAGTATAGTTCTAGTGTTAACTACCCACCCCACCTCACATAAATAGTTGCCTATTCTCCAGCCAAATGTTGCAAGTCTTGATCCTCTCTTTCATCCTCCTGGTGATGCATGCATCTTCTTGCTCAGTTTCAAACTGATTTGTTCACTCCTTGATCCCATATTGGTCATTTTCTTTGGTATCACATGTAACCTTCTAAATATAGAGCCCCTCATTCCCCATCTTCAATTTGGGATTCAAGACACAGGCAAGACATTACCAATTACATTTCCATGGCTCATGACTGAATAATGTGTACAATACAGAAATCTCATGTTTGGGGTCCCTTTTGCACCTGGTTCCATCAGTAATTTATAATATGTTTGGGCATGAAGAGATTATCTTCTAGTTTACATGCATGCTGCTTACAAAACTGCCAAGTTACTTAAACTGCCCTCCTCAAGGACTGTTTCCTGTAAAAGTCCCAGTTTAGAGAAAGATCAAAAGAACCACCTGCTGCCTGGGGCCAGAACTGAGTTGGTTGCTGAGTCATAGCTTATCTATTTAACTCTTTCCCATTTGCCAGATGTGAGTGACACTCCCTCCTCTCTTAGGAAGCAGAAGAGGAAAGATGGCATGATAATGAACATCTGAGACATTTAAAATAATGAGCTTTTGCTATAATGAATGGAATGTTAGAGATCATGTTCTTAATATGCAAAAGCTAAAATGAAAGGTCAGTTTTTCTGTATTGAATTAGTAAGTGAGAAGATGTTTTTTGACTGTGGTATTATAAAGAAGACAGCATTCTGACCACACTCTTCCACCTCCTAAAGCTCTAAGAACACTTGTCATATTTTGTTGTGGTGGGTGGCTAAGATATTTGAATTTTCAAGTCATAAGGAAATTGAAGAGTTAAATCTCAGTAGCTCATAGAACCAAGCAGAAAGATAAATGCAGAGTTTAAATGTCTTTTCTCCTTCTAAAACAAACAGTGCAGAGTCAGGCATTTAAGGCACCTTCCATTATGGTGAATTTTGTACAAACAGGGTCTAGAGTATGTGTTCTACGAAATTATTTGTTTTAGAAAATTCATAATCAACAAAGTAACAATAGATGGCTACTACGATGCAAAAACAGAAGCAGTCCAGAAAGGATCCCCTTTTTGGAACTAGCTTTGTATCCAAACAGAATTTCATATTTACAGGCCAAGAGTCTGAAAGAGAAAAGCTAAGTTTCTAAAGATAAATGGGTTAAAAGATGGGGAGTCTGGATGGCATCCCCTGAGATACCATTTACTTGGCATCAGGAATGTTCAGTTTTTGAGTCAAAGCTATGTCTGTGGTATGAGACAGACAGTTGTTGGTTTTAAGGTCCTTCAGCAGAGGTTCAATTTCCTGGAATGCCAAGGGAGGAAACTTCAGGCCAATCCAGCTTGTCTTTACAGACAGCTGGCCAAACTCTAGTGATGATCTGATTGGGATAGCCAAGAAGTCTTAGTTTTGATCTTTTGTAAGGAAAAGTTGAGACTCTGCCCAAGTCAACAGAAAAAGGAAGAGGCCACGGTGGGAGTAAAGCTTATGAGATGATGCCTGCCTATACACTGTGCAGGCGTGTCCAGTTTGAGGCCTCTGGCTTGCCTGCTTACACTTTGGGCAATTACTGAGCTGCTGTTTACTAAGCCTTTACATAGAGGATATATTCATTTATTGTGTCTCTGACATGCTGTTTTAAAACATCTTAGAGAGGGGTCTTACCAGTGATAGATGACCCTGAGCTCAAGAACAGGGTCCTATCGCTTTTCCAGAACCCTTTCCTGGGAGGTCTAAATGAACCTTTTGCTTCTCTTAATGTCAGAAATAGGAGGACAGTAACCAGGCTGGGAGCCCAGTAAAAGGCAGCTGGCTTCAACTGGCCTGTGGAAGTTGCTTTCTCTGTAGCATACAACTGGACCGACATATGGTGTAACAGTTTAAAGCACAGACCATGAAGTCAGAGATGGGTCAGTTCCCAGTTCTGCCACTTTCCAGTTTTGTAAACTTCAGTAATTTTTAAAATCTCTGTAAGTCGGCTGGCCACAGTGGCCCACGCCTGTAATCCCAGCACTGTGGGAGGCCAAAGTGGGCAGATCATGAGGTCAAAAGATGACCATCCTGGCCAACATGGTGAAACCCCATCTCTACTAAAAATACAAAAATTAGCTGGGTGTGGTGGCACGCGCCTGTAGTCCCAGTTGCTTGGGAGGCTGAGGCAGGAGAATTGCTTGAACCGGGGAGGTGGAGGTTGCAGCAAGCCAAGATTGCGCCACTGCACTTCAGCCTGGCGACAGTGAGACTCCATCTCAAAAAATAAAAATAAAATCTCTGAAAGTCACTCTCCTCATCTGAAAAAAATGGGAATACACCTATCTCACAAGAAATAATAAAATAATACATGTAAAGTGTTTTGGCATTAAGTAAGTTGTTAACATCTGTGTTATCCTTATTACCAGTAGAACAATGAATTGAGAAAAAGGAAGACAGGAAAGTCATTCTTTATCTGTGACTCTATTTCTCAAGTTTTAAAACAGGAACATGAGTACTCTACCCATTTACCTTTACCCATGAGTTCTTTACCATTTACCTGAGATGACAGAAGTGAACTTAATTAGGACAGAAATACAAGATGATGTCATTAATTAGGTTATCACCTGAGGAAACCAAGATAATGTCATTAACAAAAGGCTATCATCTAAGGAAAGATAGCCTTGATATTTGCTTTCTAATTTTCCTACTACATGAGAATTCACATTTTCAGTTTATATTTGTCACATGCTGAGATTTTAAATGATATCAAAATGTCTCTGTAAAGAAATAAATTTTTAAGAAAAGGAAAAAACAACAGGTGATGAAAAATGAAGCCTCCACATGACAAGACTTTGCTGAGTCACTAGGCAAACTTTGATCAGGTCAACCTCAGTGAAAGAGAATTTAAACTGACCTAAATCTATCTGAAATGAGATCTCTTTTCTCCCTCTGGGGAAAAAACAAAACAAACAAACAAACACCAAAACTGGCCAGGCGCAGTGGCTCATGCCTGTAATTCCAGCACTTTGGGAGGCCGAGGTGGGAGGATCACGAGGTCAGGAGATCGACACCATCCTGGCTAACATGGTGAAACCCTGTCTCTACTAAAAATACAAAAATTAGCTGGGCATGGTGGTGGGCGCCTGTAGTCCCAGCTACCTGTAGGCTGAGGCAGGAGAATGGCGTGAACCCGGGAGGCGGAGCTTCCAGTGAGCCGAGATCGTGCCACTGCACTCCAGCCTGGGCGACACAGCAAGACTCCAAAATAAAATGAAATAAATTTAAAAAAAAAAAAAAAAAACCAGCCGGGCACAGTGGCTCATGCCTTGTAATCCCAGCATTTTGGGAGGCTGAGGCGGGCGGATTATCTGAGGTCAGGAGTTCAAGACCAGCCTAGCCAACATGGTGAAACCCCATCTCTACTAAAAATAAAAATAAAAATTAGCCGGGCGTGGTGGCACACGCCTGTAAACCCAGCTACTAGGGAGGCTGAGGCAGGAGAATTGCTTGAGCCCAGGAGAGGGAGGTTGCAGTGAGCCAAGATCGTGCCACTGCACTCCAGCCTGGCTGACAGAGCAAGACTCTGTCTCAAAAACAAAAACAAAACAAAACAAAACAAAAAAACCCAAAACCAAAACAAACACATTATCTTACCAAAGTTCTGATGCAAAAGCTAACAACCCCACAGTGTTTTGTTTTTGTTGAAAAAAAATTCTACAGTTTATTGCCTTTCCTTGAAAATAACACACACAAGGTCTTAAATATTTACCAGATGATGCAGATTTGCCAGGGTTTTCAGCCAAGTTTCAAAGTTTTATGAAGTCACTTCTTGGACATATTTCTAACAATCTGGCCTATGAAAATTAACTGGGGAAGATCTTTCTACCTTCTTCATATGGCCTTTAGCTCACAATCTCCATGCTTGCCCATAAGAAAACCACACCCTATAATCATAAATGTCCTAGCTCACTCAAAAGCAGTACACACACAAAAAAAGTTTATTCTTTGGGAATATTTATTTCCAGTGAAGACACCATGTGTTCTGGCTTCAGTACAAATTCATTTTCCCAGCCTCTACCTACTTAGATCTCAACTATCTGCTCTCTTTAAGTATCTTTTCAAAAATAAATCTCAGTTCAGGTTTTCTACACTAGCAATTTTCAATTTAGACTCCACAAAGCCAAACACAAAACCTGTCTCAATCAGAGTATATCTACTTTTTTTCTTTAAACTTTATAATTTTATTTAAATTGAGGCTGTAACATTTTTTAAAAATAATACTCTTCTGTAATTATATCTCTTAATACAGAAGAAAGTCTGTGTCATTACCTCAGTTGATAAAATTTTTTAAATTAATCATAGATATTAAAATGTCTTATTCCCATTTAAAAATCTTTCAAAAGTATTGTGTGCCTCTGAGAAATTTCAAATAACAGGCAGGCCGAGCCTCCACATCCTGTCCCAGTTGCCTTGAGGGTCTGGCTGCCAAAAATCTAAGTCTTGCCCATGGGAGTCCCACATACACATCCATCCAGGAAGGTCACATTCCATCCAGAACTCCAGAGGAAGAAAATGATCCAAAGGGGTGCAAAACCAGGCCAACCATTTACTCTAGACCAAAATTTATCCATAAAGCAGTGACCCAGTTAGTGAAGAAACATTATCCTCATTCCACCACACTATTATTTTTGTGTTTCTATGTGGGTCACAGCACAGAAAAATCCATGGAGAATTTGACAGGGAAAATAAGGAAGTTACAACTGAGGATTGTTGACCCCACTTTTCTGCTCAAGTTGTCAAATAAAGGGAAAGGTAAGACCGACCACAGGGAGTAGCAAACTGCATTTGGCCAGATTTTGGCATTTTACAGATAGGAAAATATTTTAAAAGAATTAGGGAACTGATTTACATTTCCTTTTTCTTTTGCCAAGCAAATATATGTTTACAGTGATAACCCTCATCTCTCAGCATCATTTTGTAAAAAGGCATTTTAACACTAAAAAGGAAGGAGACTATAATCTCAGGAAAAAAGGCCATTCCTTTCCTGAATAGGTCAGTTGGTCCTCTTATAGATGTCACAACAAAGGTGGCCACCCTGTCCCCTACTTTGGATTTAATGTTTTGTTTTGTTTTGTTTCCACTTTCAACCAGTGAAAAGTATTTCAAGGCAATCCCAGTCAACACAGTGGATACTCAGAGGAATGAGGCCAGAGCATGATGTGAGCGGGGCTCACAAAGTAGCCTGGGCCTGAGGTGGCTGGCCGTGAGCTCAGCAGGCTGAAGGGGAAATCCCTGTGGGATAACTCTAGTTGCCAGTTAGGGAGATCCAGCAGAAAACCAAGCATACCACAGCATTTTGTGAGTTTTCCCGTATTCTGCCTTGCCCTAGAAGAGGGCTGAAGAAGCCAGATTACACACCCTCCACTGCTTTGCCAGCCAGCTTCCCAAGCGTGGTGATCCTTTTCCAGCAGGTGGCAGAACACACACGTAGAAAATTACAAAGCTACCCAAGGTTTCCGTCTTTCAGTTGGTCCACTGTGTTATTTCTTTAAAAGTTAGCCATGTACAGTAAGAAATTTTGCAAACAAAAAACCTACTCATATTCCATCCTGGAATCCTGTTTACACAGGTACTTTGGTCTTCACAGAGAGGCTGAAACCCTGCAAAGAGGAGGACCACAAAATAAAGAAAAGCCTGGCCAATAAACTATGAATACCAGAACCCACATCTTCCAGCTGTTAAAGAACCCAGCAAATAACTCGTGTTTCACTTTGTCGCCCACATTGGAATGCAGTGGCATGATCGCAACTCACTGCAGCCTCAACCTCCCAGGCTCAAGAGATTCTCCCCCCTCAGCCTCCTGAGTAGCTGGGACTACAAGTGTGTGCCACCACTCTCGGATAATTTTGTATAATTTTTTTGTGATGAGGTCTCACTAGGTTGCCCGGGATGGTCTCAAATTCCTGGGCTCAAAAATCCTCCCGTCCCAGCCTCTCAAAGTGCTGGCATTACAGGCGTGAGCCACCGCACCTGGCCTCCTGCATTTCTAAAATTTCTAAATCCAATGAAAGCTTTCACTAATCTTCATCACATGAAGGGTGTAGTTACAAATTGTCTTTTCTAAAGAAACCTATGGATTTTACATCGCCTCTTTCCAAGGAGAAAAGTCATACAGTATCCAAAGTCACACAACAGGTCAGGAGAACAACCCAGAACACCTGTCAGTACCTCTCTATTGAAGTGTTTATTCACAAAAGCAAAGTCATGTTTAAAGCTGAAAAAGTATTTCCTAAAATATACTCTAGTTGAATATTTCAGGTACAATAGTAAGTAGGTCACTTGCTCTCTAGGATTCAAAGAATATGGGCCTGCATTACTCTGTTTCTGCCCTGAACATGAAAGTTAAAAGGAAACACTGCACAACAAGAAAACTCACAGCACACAGCTCTTTAAGCAGCTGAGGCTTGGGGGTCAGGTCTATCACTGGAAGCTTTATAGATAATCTTCAAAACTAATGTGACCCACAAAAGTAAAACCAACTGGGCTTTCCCAAAAAATCTGCTACAACCATATTCATAGTACCACCCTCCCTTCCAGATAATTTATAGTCAGAAATTGAACCCAAGAATAAATGCCCTAGAAATATTTTTTTAAATAGCCTAAATTTGACTGTCAAATCATGTTCCTTCTCCATGGTTTTTTTTTCAGTGTCTAATCTGGTCCTACTCCTACCCCCAAATGATTTTCCAGGGGTCCCAGGGGTGCTCCATGTTCTACACCTTTTTTTTTTTTTTTCTAAGATGGAGTTTCGCTCTTGTTGCCCATGCTGGAGTGCAATGGCATGCTCTTAGCTCACCGCAACCTCCACCTCCTGGGTTCAAGCAGTTCCCCTGTCTCAGCCTCCCAAGTAGCTGGGATTACAAGCATGCACCACCACGCCCAGCTAATTTTGTATTTGTAGTAGAGATGGGGTTTCTCCATGTTGGTCAGGCTGGTCTCGGACTCCTGACCTCAGGTGATCCGCACGCCTCGGCCTCCCAAAGTGCTGGGATTACAGAAGTGAGCCACCGCACCCAGCCCTACACCTTCTTGGATGCTATCTGCCACACAAAATAGAGTAAGAGCTAGAAGGGACCTGACAGGAATACAGCTATTTCTACAGATAAGGAAAACTTCGTCCTGAAATAAACTCACCAAGACTACAGCTTGCTAGTCCCAATGTTGTAACTCCACCCCTCAGTGTCCCATCCCTCTAGGTCTCATCAGGTCATTCATTTTCACTAGAAGTAAGTATGGGTCAAAGCAACTGGATTCATTATTACTCCTCTCAGAAAACATAATGAATGAGGGGCTTTGGTTGATAAATTTCGGAAAAAAACTGGTTGGTTGGGGGAAGACAATTTTGAACAATGGGTACTTTCTATGTCCTCAAATCACATTCTGCCTGTAAATAAATCACACTTCAAAAATACAAGCGTTAAGAACTGATCCGTGGTGACCCACTTATTGACAACTGTAGAATGTAAGCTCCATGAGGACAGAAACTCTGTTTTATTCACATCTGTATTTGCAGTATGTAGAACAGAAGCTGGCACTGAATAGCAGCTCAACAGCAAATATTTGTTAAAAGAACAAAATGAAGAAAGCATCCCTATTTTCTTCTCTCTATAGTCCATCTCCACCCCCATTTTGTTCCCTTGAGGCCTAGTTTCCTTAATCAAAACTCTGTTATGAGGCAAATATCTACCTGTCATTTATACTTTTGTAGCCTTTAAGTCACTGCTTGGAGTGTCTGGAATTTCAGTTTCACATCTAACAAAAGGCTTTGAACCCCCCATTGCAGGTCCCCAGTCTCAGCCAACAATGCAAGGCCTTTGTGGCCAGGTCTTTCTGTGCATATGGCCAAGCTTTGGATTCTTTGGAAGAATAGCAAACCATTCATTGGAACAGCTCCCTTCCCCAGTGACCTCTTGATTCCCTCCTGTGGCTCTCCCTTAGCCTTCATATCCTTGTAAAGTAATCTAAAATCCTATCTTCCCGCTGTCTTTATCTTCCTTTCTCAGCTCTCAAAACCTGGAAGACATGCTGCTGTTGCATATTTAGCCTCAACTATATTGTTTAATAAATGCCAAGTTGCCAGTTTCTCACACTGTACTCTGTGAAGCCAGAACACCTCACCTTACTGTTAACCAGGAACACATCCTCACCCTATAATACACTAGGGGGTGCTGTTGCTATATCCAGATCCAGTTGCTATACCCCGATTGGAACCAGGAAAAGGAAACAAGGGAGCCTTCAGGGTCCTGAGAGACATTTCTAGATGGGCCACTCTCTGCACAAGCCCTTAGCACAGTTCCTCAGAAGCAAAGAACATTATACCTTACCAAGCCACACAATTCCAGAATGAAGCTCACAAATGGTACAAAAAGAAGGGAGGGCCGAAGATCTCCAGGCAAAAGGCTCTATTGTAAGACTCATTAACATACATGGGCCTACACAATCATATTTATGACAGCTGCTAGATGTGAATAATTAATGCTCACCCTGCTACCAGTTAAAACTCTGTTTAGACAATCAAGTGGCAAATATTGTCAGGCAGAATCAGATACATCAAATGCAACCATAACAGCTGAGAAATACTTGAGTTTATCCCTGCTTTTCACAATCATCTTTCCTGGTATGTGATATCTAAGACTTTGGGAATGAAAGTTTTATATACAAACAAATGAGTATCAACCTCTCTCAGCCCGCAGCTTGGCTACTACACAAAGCTTCCAAGCTGCCAGAGAAGCCTCTTTGGCCTCACTTAACTCTGCTCAAATGACTGGTAGACCCACATGACAGGGAAAGCTCTCACATACATCAAAAAGCCTTTTCAAATTTCTGAACAAGTCATCATGGAAAAAGAAGTATTTTGTTGGACTTGTGGATTTTTTAAAATAAGTTTTAAAATGTGTATTTTTAAAAAATTATCTGAACAAGACCCTCACCTAACAGTTTGAACATTAAACATTCCCACACAGAGAAGAATGGATCTGCACCAAGGGAAATATGTCTGGTATTAATCCAAGAAGAAACAATTCAGCTCACCCTCCCTGCCCCCCAAGCTAGGGTTTCACACCCTTTGTGGTGTGATTTGCAGTACTCCTCACAAAATGCTAGTAAGAACTCACTAATGCTAATAATTGAATTGGAACTATCTTTGGCTCCAAAGGCAACCCAGTCAAGCTTGAAACTTGAAGGATCCCAAAGTAAATCAAGAGGAACTAAGACAAAGGTGCCATTCTAGGGCAAATCTTCACAGAATGGTTTCCCTTTTGCCGTGAATCCCATCCCTAAAAGAGACCGAATCCAGCTGTAGCTGTATCATACTTTCAAATGAAATGCAAGGAATTTCTGAGCCCAGGTTTTTCCTCAGCGACTAGCCTGACATTTCCACATAAAGCTCTAAAAACAAGGATTACTATGTCACACTTAATAAAGAGTCAAGGGAACTTGTGGCTCTCAACACAATTTCTGCCTTCAGATACCCAAAAGATACACTCCATCAGCTACCAGGGCTGATTACTTCAGTTACACAACCCGGGCCCACACTAACCTAGAGAGCAGATTACAATGGGGGAGGTTGGTGGGTGTGCTGGAAGGTATAGTTTGAAAAAATCTTAACTCTGAAATAGCTACTCAGAAAAGTCCTTTGGGGCACTCTGCTCAACTTCGTTGGGAATCACTAAGGTTAACATAATCATACACCAAAGAGAGCACACAGATGGTTAACACCAATATATTCATGATCCAAGGTCCTGATAAATGGCAAGTAGTTATTTCCAGTCTTAGTGCTAGAGTATGTAGCTAGGCATACATGAGCAGAGCAGGAGAGGTCCCCCCCCGCCCCGCCCCACTCCCAAAGTCAGGCAATTGTTAAACTGTCTCTCTGGAAAGGCAGTCTCCCAGTAGATTAAAAACACCTGAAGCCGGTGATGAGCAACTTCCTGATAAGATCTCAGGAGTTGGGCAAGTGGGCTCAAGCATTTGCACTAAGAGGCAAATGGCAGAGTTTAACTGATACATGACCTTCCTCTAGGAACTCTCAACTGGTAAGGCCTCAAATAAGCATGTGCATGACTTCGGTAAACATACTGCACGTGGCCCCTCCCAAGTGCTGGCAGGCCATTTCACATGTGGACAGCTCACCCCAAGGAAAACTCAAGGGAGGGGAGATGCACCCCAGAAGCATGCCAGTGTATAAAACCCCAAGTCAAAGGTCAAACAGGGCACCTGGATCTCTCAAGTTGCTCGCTTCGCCCTCTTCCAAGTGTACTTTACTTCCTTTCGTTCCTACCCTGAAACTTTTAAAAAATTTTTCACTCCTGCTCAAAAACTTGCCTCAGTCTCTCACTCTGCTTATGCTCCTCGGATGAATTCTTTCCTTTGAGGAGGCAAGAATCGAGTTAGTGCAGACCTGTATGGATTTGCCATGGCTAACATACTTTGGTGTGTGACTCAGATATGTTCCATAGTGGTAAGACACCTCTATGCCTCACCTTCTTTGGCTGAAGGTGTTCAACTCCCATACATGGTTTCCCTCTCCTCAGTTTCTCTCTCCTGCTTACTAACCAACCCCCAGAACAAGTCCTCTCAGCCACAGAGGCTCTGCTCCTCACTGGGCTGATCTCTCAGCTCACCCTGATGGGTGGCTCATGGGAGTGGGAAGAACCTTGGAGTCTGCACCAAGTAGACCTGAGATACTAAAGGCCTTCCTGAACAGGAGGCTTGCAAGAGTCATAGGGCTAAACCCTAAGATTGTGCAATGTCTGGGGTTTCCTCTGCTTTTTCAATGAAAACTGGCTGTTTTCCAAAAGCCTGCACCACCTACTCTCCTGTTTTCTGTGTGTATATTCTGAAATGGCCTTGTACACCTACAGGACTGCCCGCCTTGGGGGCAAGTCTGTCTCTTCTCTGTTTTCACTTCACATGCCACATGACTTCCTTCTCTGCCTTAAACACACACTCCTTATTATTCGTGCATCCGTGGCTCTTGCTGTGTTTGCACAGCAGCAAAGAAATGGGCTCCCTTGTAGATGTCTGTTGGCTCATTGATGGGACAGACACTAATTGGAACCCCAGCTCTGCCAGCTACTTATGATTTACCATATGCTTGTCATTCCTGTTATGCTCCAGGGCCAAGTTTCTGGTGGCTTTTCAAGCAGTCCTGTATAGGACCTCACTCTGTGGCACTTTAAGGACCCCACCTACTTGCTTTTTTTGAGTTAGCAACCCTTTGGAATGAGGGAAAATTCTTCCTTTGCCATCTGTGAGCCCTTATCCCAACCCCTACGTCCTCCGGAGGTTCCTCCTTTATCTCAAGAAGGTACATAAATATTGCCCTCTCAAATTCAAGGGCTGCTGTTTTTGTGAGCATATGAGGCTTTCCGTGAGTATCTCCCTCGCTTCCTCCTGCTTCCTCCTGGAGCAAAAAGATTGTCCTATCTGCTTAAGCATTTGTTCTGCATATTACCCTGGGAGGATGAAAAACCCCAAATATAAATTTTCCTCCATTTCTCTAATCACTTTCACTCTCTCAATATATATCAAGACCTTCAAGGTCATATTCGAAGAAAGGGAAATTCAGCCCCCTGTAGTAGTTAGCTGAAAAACAGGTTTCTCATCTAATAAAAAACATGGGAAATGGGATTATAAGAAAAGAGATAATCATTTTGTGCTAGCATGCTCCAAGTGAGAGTCACTGTAAGGTCATGGAGACAAGGATATAGGCCAGCTTAAGGTCGTAGGTACAAGAGACAAAAGTACACATAGGACAGAGACAAAGGCTGGTCCTAGGCTCTAGGCACAGAACAAATTATCATTAGAACAGAGGTGAAGTCAAGGTTAGCAGTACCTGGTAAGAACAGTTCATTCCAGAACCCCAAAGATGAATAGGGGGTCCCTATTTCCTCTGCTATCTCTTCTATTCTCAAGTGGGTAATCGTGATGAGACGGGATCAAGGTTAAGGGTACCTGGTAAGACTGGTTCATTTCAGAACCCTAAGGATGAATGGGGATGCCCTGTTCAGGAAAGGAAGACAAGGAAATAAGACAGTACGCCTTCTTTTTCCTTCTTGTCTCCTCTGTTCTCTCTTCACAGATAGATAACCATGTCTCCATACCACAGGACACATCCCTCAGAAACATCCTCAAGAACAGGAAAGAGTTGGACCCTCAAACACTAAAGGTTTGGTTTATATTTTTCTGTAACACAGCCTGGGTTGAATAGAAGCTCCAGGACTAGGAATCTTGGCTACAAAATGGAAACATATGTTTTAGTACAATCTATCAACTAGATTTGTTTTGCCACTAACAGGGAAAATGGACAAAAAATCCCCTACGTACAGGCCTTCATGACTCTAGGAAACAATCCTGACCTTTGTTGGGCTTGTAAAATGGATCCAGCAATGACAGCAGCCGTAGTCAGGCAGCCCCCTCTGGTAGATTTGGGAGACCCTTTATAAGGTTTACCCAGGGTTCAAGCACCAGAGGAACCAAGGGCAGAGCTTAGCACAAACCCCACTGCCCCTTCTACTCTATTATATCCAAGTCTCCCAGCCCTGGTGCTCTCCCCTCCCTACCCAGGGCCATCCTCTGGACCCCACCCTCAAATTATACCCCCTTCAGGAGGGTAACAACCCTAGTGTACCCACTAGAGTCCAGACTCCATTCACTATGCAAGACCTGAGCCAAATTAAAATGAAACTAGGGAAGTTTCTGGAGGACCCTGATAAATACATCAAAGGGTTCCGTAAACTGGGCTTAACATTTGAACTCACCTGGAGGGACCTCTCAGTCATACTAGGGCAAACACTGTCTAAGGGAGAACACGACTCCATTATGGAGGCAGCCCAACAATTTGCAAACACGATGTACATGACTGACTCTGGTGGCTACCCTGTGGGGTCACCACAGTTCCCCAGGTCAACCCCAATTGGGAATACAATAACCAGTGGGGTATATGGGCAAGGAACCACATGTTCCTCTGTCTGGTAGAAGACTGAAAACCAGCAGAGCAAAGCCTGTGAACTATACTAAATTTGCCTTAATAGATCAAGGCCCTCTTGAAAACCCCACCACTTTCCTAGAGGCTACGAGAGGCCCTAGTGAAACATACTAACCTAGACCTAGAGACACAAGTAGGGTAACTGGTCCTAAAGGGCCGTTTCCTAACTCAAGCAGCCCAAGATATTCAGAAGAAACTAGAAAAACTAGCACTAGGCCCCAACACCCCTACGCCTGACATCCTTAAAATAGCTTCCTTGGTCTTTTACAACCAGGACCAGGAAGAAAAGGAAAGGGCTCGGCAACATGAGAGGCAAAAGGAAAAGCTCTACTGGCTGCCCTATAAGTGCGCCAGCCCTCTCCAGGTTGCACTCAGAATACTCTCCCAGGTAACTGCCATCAGTGTGGGAAGCCAGGCCACTGGAAGGCAAACTCCCCGATGGGACAGAGGGGAGAAGCCCTGCACGGCTTGTCCCCTCTGCCACAAGCTCTGCCACTGGAAACAGAACTGCCCTGAGGGCTGAAGAGTCCCAGGGACAGAATTCCAATCCTGATGGCCTTGAGCTAAAGGGGCCCTATGCTCTGGTCTGCTCGCGGATTGAACATCACTATTGAAGGGACAGTGCCAAGGGCTGCTTTGGACATGGCAGGTAGTGCTATAAGTTTTCTTTTGGACATGGAAGTGGCCTGCTCGGTGCTTACCCCTTTTCCTGGGCAAGTATCCTCCAAATCCTCCAAATCTGCCAGCTGAAGGGGGTAAATGGAGTACCCATAACCCAGAGGTTTACTCTTCCTCTGTGCTGCCTATGGGGGAAAACTGTCTTTGCTCATTCATTTTTAGTGATGCCAGAATGTCCTCTGCCCCTTTTGGGTAGAGATATTTTGCATAGACTCAGGGCTTAGTTAATCTTTCCTCCAGGGCCAACACTCCCTTTTCCAAATGCAATCTTATGCCTCAAGGAAACCACGCACGAGGATGAGCTAGCTGCCCACAGACCTTCCCATTAATCCGGAGGTCAGGGCCCCAGGAATACCAGGAAAGGCCATAATGGCAATGCCTGTAGTAATTCAGCTCAAAGATCCTTCTAGCTATCCTTGTAGAAGTCAGTTTCTTCTTTGGCAGGAGGCCAAAGAGGGACTTTGGCTGCTGATTGAAAAATTTCTAAAACATGAATTATTAATACCCTGTAATTCATCCTGTAACATGCCTATCTTACCTGTTAAAAAGAGCAATAGAGAATACAGGATGGTCCAGGGCCTGCAAATCAAAAATGAGGCAGTAGTCCCTATATACCCAATGGTCCCCAATCCATATGTAATTCTAGCAAAAGTCCTTCAGATGCTCAGGGGTTTTCAGTCTTAGATCTCAAACACATATTCCTTTGTACCCTCTGAGACCCATCTTCCCAATTTCTATTTGCATTTGAGTGGGAAAATGAAAAAGGAAGGAGTCAACAGCTCACCTGGACAGTCCTTCTACAAGGCCTCAGAGATAGTCCCCATTTGTTTCGGCAAGTCTTAGCTAGAGATTTGCAGGACCTAATTCTTGAGGTGGGGAAGCCATCTCCTACAGCACATGGATGACCTATGAATCTGCTCCCCTACAAGAGAGTTAGGACTCCAACATCTAGTCCAGACACTAAATTTCCTCACAGACAGAGGGTATACAAGGACAAGGTATCCAAGGCCAAGGCACAGCTACCAAAATAAGAGGTCCAACACCTGGGAAAAATACTGACCCCAAGGGAACATAAACTCTCCCCAGAACAGATACAGGCCTTCCTTAGAATACTTACCCCAACCACCTGACAGTAACTTTGCACTTTTCTGGGGATCACAGGATATTGCAGACTTTGGTACTGGGATATGGTGGAATTGTTAAGTCTTTATATCAGGCGCTAAAAGAAGGGACTGATAAGGATCCATTTCTCTGGGAAAGGGATCAAGAGCAAGCCTTTAGACAGCTAAAAACTGTCCTCTCACAAGACCCAGTCCTTGGGCTACTCATACTAACCAAACCATTTCAGTTTTTCATCTCTGAAAGGCAAGGTGTAGCCCTAGGAGTTATAACTCAAACCATTGGGCCAATCAAACATCCTATAAGTTACTTTTCAAAGAACCTAGACCCAGTAGCACAAGGATGGTCACACTGCCTCAAGGTAGTGGCTGCAGCAGCCATCCTACTCCAGGAAGCCCTCAGAATCACCATGGGACAGTCAATCCCGCTCCTGACGTCCCACCAAATAGACCCCTTATTGGACATAAAAGGACCACGATGGCTCACTGACAACAGACTGCTAAAGTCCCAAGTCTCGTTGTTAGAAAACCCACAGTTCAGTGGTGCCCCATCCTTAACCCGTGCTCCTTACTGCCACTACCAGGAGAGGATAACTCAACACATTCATGTTGTGAGATACTTAGTCAAATGTATGTTAGCCGGGAAGACTTAAGAGATCAGCCCCTAGATAATCTGGATGGTTTTCAGATGTGAGTAGCTTTGTCAGGAATGGAATTAGATATGCAGGATATGCTATAGTGTCCCTTCACCAAATTACAGAGGCTAACGCTCTGTCCCTGGTGATCTCAGTGCAACCAGCCAAACTCATCACACTGACCAGAGCCCTAAAATTAAGGGAAAGGAAAAGAATAACCGTGTATACAGATTCCAAATATTCCTTTCTGGTGCTTCACACCCACCTGCTTATCTGGAAGGAAAGGGGGTAGCTAACAACTTGGGATACTCCTATTAAGTACAGGCCTCAAATCTCAGAGCTACTAGAGGCTGTTCATTTGCCCCAGGAAGTGGCAGTAGTGTACTGTAAAGGACACCAGAGGGGCTCCAATGAAACCGTATGGGGAAATAGGTTAGCTGACCAAAAAACTAAAGAGGCAGCCATCTCAAAAGACACTTTCATGGGAGCCTTGCTCCCCTCTCTCCCCAGTGAACTGCCCCCTCTCCAATAAGGAATAGATTGGGCCATCCAACATGGGTATAAAAAAGAAACCAGTGGATGGTACAGGTTGGGAGAACTTCTCTATCTACCTAAAGACTCCAAATGGAAAGTCAGCAAGAGTTTACACAACTCCTGCCACCTTAGAAAGGCCAGTCTACAGCAAATTTGTAAACAGGTGCTCAGTGGGAAGGGACTAAACAAAACTATTCAATAGGCTTGTCAAGCCGCACCTGTGCACCATAAATAATCCCCAAAGACAGAAGCCCCCTCCATTAATAAATCCAATCCAAAAGAGAGGTACATACCCTGGGGAGGACCGGCAGATGAATTTCACTCAGTTCCCTGCATGCCAGGTATAAGTATATCTTGGTCTGTGTAGACACCTTCAAGGAGGGGTAGAAACCTGCCCCACAAGGACTAAAAATGCACAGGAGGTAAATTCCCCCTAAAGGAACTCATTCTCCAATTCAGGCTCCCCAGGTCATTGCAAAGGACGATGATTCATCCTTCATTTCCCAAGTAACTCAACAGGTTAGTAGTGCCCTAGGCATAAAGTGGTACTTTCACTCTGCCTGAAGACCACAATCTTCAGGAAAAGTAGAAAAAACTAATCAAACCCTCAAATGCGTCTTCAATATACTCTGTCAGGAAACAACACAGCCATGGGTGAACCTCCTACCTTTAGCCCTCCTTCAGATTCATATTGCCCCTAAGTCTCCCTTCAATTAAGCCCCTTTAAAGCCTTCTATGGTAGGCCATTCCTATATTTAGACTTATTACTAAATGAAGAAACTGCCAAAATCACCCAGTATGTCTCTTTAGCAGGCTTCCAAAGGGCTCTTTGGGAATATGGATTACAAACAAACCCAAAATCAGAAGGGAAAAAAATCTCCACCACTACATCCTCCAGGCTCACTAGTTCTCATTAAAGCTTAGAAGGATGGAACCCCAAATTCCCAACTAACTTGAATCTTCTATTACCTACCTCCACAGTCATTAAAGTACCAGAGATTGCCAGCTGGATACATCGTACCCAAATGAAGCTGTGGGAAAGCCCCAAAATATCAGAACCGAAACCAACACCCTCAGATACAGAATACACTCGAGAGGCACTGGAAGATCTGAAATTCCTCTTTAAGCAAAAAGATAAGTAATGCCCTCAAACATCCTTTCACCTCAAAGTAAGGTGAACTCAATGTTAGGAATTTTACTCACAAAAGTTCTAATTGTTATCACTATTTTCAACCTAACTTGTACACCACCAGGAGTTCCAGTGGCAGCTTGCTTTGTGACCAATTTCTCTTTTTTACAATCACCTTAGGTCACCATGGGCCCACTCCAGCGGGTTCTCATTCTCACTCCTTTACTAGCAGCATATTACCATGCTCACTTCCTGTTATTGGCAAAAGCTCAACAATTGCTCCAAAGCACAGAATCCCCTAACTCCACAAATTGCTGATTACATACTAGCTCTTCCACTAAAACACCAGGAAGAGCTTAAGAAGCCTCTCCTGGAGACTGGACAAGCATAGAGACAGAATTACATATTTTCTATCAATGGGACCCTAATCTGAAAGGGATGTTCGGGCCTGCAAGCCTTCTTGCAAAAGTAAAGCAAGATTTCCCTGATATCCACAAGGAATCTCCCATTTTCAGAGCCATCTTTTCTATATCACTTTAATGGGAATAGCCCCTATCTGTGTTACAGGCACATGGAAAAATGGAATGGATATAGGTGCTCTGCCCAGAACAGTTTGTAATGTTCTCACTGTAGATCCTCATCAATGAATTTACCGAACATACATCTGCAATGAATTCTGCCATCAGCCAACATTCCCAAACCTCCAACTATTACCTTTCCTCAGGGAACTTTGCCAGATAAGTCCACCCAATTTTTCCAGGGATGCCCAAGCTTATGCAGTGCTCAAAATTTCTGGTTTTGGCCTGCTGATTATAATTAATGTCTGCAAATTGCCAACCTCAGCTCTACAGCAGAATGGGTTCTACTGGACCACACTCGAAATTCTATTTTTTGGGAAAATAAAACCAAGGGAACCAACTAGAGCCAAACCTGCATCCCATTCTTAGCAGGCATGAGTATAGCCACCAGCTACCGGGGTGTGTCGGGAGTCTTGGGATTTTTTGGAGCTGTCCTCACCCCCTTATTTTGTTTGTCCATATCTACTTGTCTTAAAACCCAAGGAGCCTTCTGTCTTTGTGGCCAATCTATTCACCAATGCCTCCCCACTAACTGAACTGAAGTAGGCCCAGACATCCTCAGAGTCCCTGGCAATCTGTCTCTTCCAGTAGCAATCCATGGGCATTTCATCTTGCCCAGGATGAGGAGGGCTATCCAATTAATTCCCCTTCTCATGGGACTCGGCATTATAGCTGGTACGAGAACTGAAATTGCTAGAATTATAAAGTCCTCTTTAATCTATAGCCAACTCTCAAAGGAAATAGCCAACAACACTGATGCCAGGGCTAAGACCTTAACAACCATGCAAGAACAAATCAACTATTTAGCCGCTACAGTCCTCCAAAATCATCAAGGGCTAGATAGGTTAATGGCAGCACAGGGAGGAATTTGTTTAGCCTTATTAAAAATGTCGCTTTTAGGTAAAACAATCAAGAAAAGTACAAGGCAGCATCAGACAACTCCCAAATCCAACCTCCAGTTTACGGGAACAAGCATCTCAGGGTTCGTTAAATTGGGAAGGAAACTAGAAATGGTTCAACTGGGTTCTTCCCTTCTTAGGCCCACTAGTCTCTTACTTTTGCTCCTTTTTGGTCCATGTCTTTTAAATCTAATAACCCGATTTGTCTCCTCTCATCTTCAGGCCATCAAGCTCCAGATGATCCTCAGTGAGGGATACCATCCTCTCAATATTCAAGAGTCACCCTTCTACAGAAGAGTCCTAGACTGCCCATCAATGGGACATGACAGAGGCAAAATCCTGCCTGTATCCCTTAGACCTGGTTGTATACCACTTTTACCAAACCATAGAGCTACTCTGCCCTGACAACTAGCAAGAGGCCAAGACGCACAGAACAACCATCACTGCCCCTCTGTCAGCAGAAAGCAGTTACAGAAGACTGACCTTTATCCATTCTCCCAAAGAATTGGGTCTTTGACTCTTTAAGGGGGAAATGTTAAAGTAGATAGCTAGACAGACATGAGAAGGGCAGGACAGCCCTTGCTTCCCCACAAACATACACCAAGGAATGTCAGGCAACCATCAGGTAATAGGCAGTTGTTAAACTGTCTCTCTAAAATAATAAAATTATAATTGGTCACAGCCAATGCCAGGGAAAGGCAGTCTCCCAACAGATAACACCTGAAGCTGGTGATCAGCATCTTCCTGATAAGATCTCAGGAGTTGGATGAGTGGACTTAGGCATGCACACAAAGAGGTAAAATGGCAGAATTTAACTGGCATATGACCTTCCTCTAGGAACACTCAACTGATAAGGGAAAACCACCTCAAGTGAGCATGTGCACAACTTCAGTAAACACACTGTGCATGCAGCCCCTCCCAAGTGCTAGAAGGCCATTGCAAATGCAGACAGCCCATCCCAAGGAAAACTCAAGGGAGGGGAGATGCAAAACCCCAGAGCATGCCAACATATAAAACCCCAAGTTAAAGGTCAAACTGGGCACTTGGATCTTTCAAGTTGCCCACTTGGCCCTCTTCCAAGTGTACTTAACTTCCTTTCATTCCTACTCTAAAACTTTTTAATAAACTCTCACTCCTGCTCAAAAACTTGCCTTGGTTTCTCACTCTGCCTTATGCTGCTTGGACAAATTCTTTCCTCCAAGGAGGCAAGAATCCAGTTGATGCAGACCCATACATATTCGCCACTGCTAACATTAGTACCCTGAAGTTTTACTCTTTCAAAAGAAAAACACAGGCTAGGCGCAGTGGCTCACGCCTGTAATCCCAGCACTTTGGGAGGCCGAGGTGGGCAGATCATGAGGTCAGGAGTTGGAGACCATCCTGGCTAACACGGTGAAATCCCGTCTCCACTAAAAATGCAAAAAATTAGCCAGGCGTGGTAGCAGGTGCCTGTAGTCCCAGCTACTCGGGAGACTGAGACAGGAGAATGGCGTGAACCCGGGAGGCGAAGCTTGCAGTGAGCCGAGATTCGCGCCATTGCACTCCAGCCTGGGTGACAGAGCAAGACTCTCAAAAAAAAAAAAAAAAAAAAACACACATACACACACACAAAGCCTTGTAACTAATGCTGTCTAGAAATCTTCATTTGCAAAATGCTGATTGGTTTGAAAAGTAATGGCAGAAAACAAGTTTTAACATTATCAGCTACATTTTAAAAATTGGTTTTTATTCATAAAATTTCCTCACCCAAACAGTGAAAATTGAAAGTCCTGCCTTCTTGGTAAATTCAGTAGTAATTCTTAACCCTGTTTGCCCATCAGACTCAAATGAAAAGATTAAAATACCCTTGCCCTGACACCACCCCAATAGATCATGATTTTTAATTGGCTTAACGCAGGACACAGGTATTGGTATTTTTTTCAAACTCCTCACATGTACAGCCAGGTTCAGTACCACCAAACTGATACAGAATGAGAACTGAATTTAGGTCCATCATCTGAACATAATTAACTGCCTTCTCTTCACTTCCCCATATCTGAATTTTATTCTGCAAAATGACATTAATCAAAGGTCAATTCTCTTGACTGAACATAGTTGAAACTATAATCATAAAGAACTCTGAAGTAATGGAAACAAGGAAGTGGTTACTGTTATCTTGATATTTGAAACCAATTGTTGGCATTGCTGACAATGAAGCCACAAGATTTTGATGATGGTGAGATTATACAGCAAGCATGCAGCAAATCTGTAATTTTGAGATAGAAATATATTAGACCGCCTTACCAAAGAATTTATTGCATTGCAGAATTTACTATTAAATTCAAACAAAGAAGCAGCAGAGGGACAGACAAACAAAAAAGTAGTAGAGGGACAGAGAGAAGAAAGGGATATGAGAAGCTGGGACCATGAAAAGTCTAAGCACAGATTCAGATGATAGCAAAGTGCCTGAGAAAGAAGCTATTAGTACCAAGGCTTGCCGGCCTCTCCTTTGCTTACTCTTCCCTTCCCACATCTCCCTGAAAAGCCAATGGACTAAGTGGGGTTCCTTACTGAGACCATAACCCTCAGATGGCCTCTGTCCTCAACAGTGGAGAGAAGTCAGCCCCTCACTGCTGGCAGAAGTTAGATCCCCCTAGAATCTAAAACATCACTTAAGATCAAATCAGATTTCAGAAGTGAGAATCAATAGACTGAACCCTAGAAATCAGGATTCTCTGAGTCTCAATGTAGCTTCAGAAGAAGAGAGCAAGTGGCACCTTTCAGATATGTAAGCTCTGAACTGGCAAATTTCACCTTCTCTGAGAACAAGAGGAACAGACCCCTTGGCCTGCAGAAGATGGCATATTTCCACTCTCACACACCAGGAGCATCAACACGACAGTAACACAGCTGGCTACATAAGGACAAAACACAAGAAACACCTCACACAATCAGAGATATGCAGAAAGGTGGCAGGTATGGACCTGTATTGGAATTTCACATGGGCAAAAGTCTCCAGCTCCTTCCAAATATATTTTTAATGACTTAATTTGGTCAGGATTTTGGTGATACAGCTTAGCAACCAGCACAAAGTAACTTCCCTATCCCTTCCTTCAATACACCCACAACTCCTAATTCAGATCTTTTCACTCTTTCCCAGTAAGGGTAAGCTCCAGGATTTCAGTTTCCTAAATAGGGCCTGGGCTACTGCAATGATTCTTCATGCAGTCATGATTGAACTCTTGCTTCTAGGAGACTGAAGCAGGCTTCTAATAGCCACCAGTTATCAAGTACATGTTATGTTGATAGTTTATCTCTATTTATCCCTATTTATGTTGGTAGGTTATCCCTATTTTACAGAGAAGGAAGTTGAAGCACAGAGAAATTGAATAATTTCTGCCTACAGTCACATCATTAGTAAGTAGTAGAGTAGGCTTTCAACTCAAGCTTGTCTGATCTTTAAAATAATAATGGTGGGTTCTTATACAGAACTAAGTGCCAGGCACTGGTCTAAACACTCTAAATACTAACTTACTCAATCTTCACAATAACCCTAGGAGAGAGGTACTATTTTTACCACTGCTACTATACAGATGAGAAAACTGATGGGTACAGTTCAGCAACTCTTTTAAAGTTGCAAAGCTAATAATTGGCAGCACCAGAATTCAAACCCAGGCAGGCTGGTTTCAGCATCCATACGGGCCTTAACCACTGCCCATACTGCCCCCTCTTTCTCTCTGTAACTTCGTTCTTTCTATAATCATTCATTCAAATATTGCTTAGGCCCCTACTATGTACCTAACACCTTACCAGGAATTGAAGAAAGATTACCAGTATTTGACAGGATACCTCCCTCAGAGAGCAGTAATCTACATGGGCAAAACCAGTGAAAGAATATAAGAAGGCTGTTACTAAAATGTGAGGTGAGGCAATGCATGCTAGGGTACCAGGAGGACTTGAACAATGGCACAGGCAGGAGGGCCTCACCGAGCACTGAAGGTAAGTTTCCGGTAGGGAGAATAACATGTGAGCAAAGACGAAAGTGAAGAGAAGGACTGCGGGAAGAGGGAGGTAACCCCTTCCCATGCCAGGCTTTGCATTCCTGTTTCACATGTATTATGTATCTCATTTAATCCTTCTGCAGGCCTATGAAACATCCTTAAAAAAGAAAATGAGGTGCAGAAATTCCAAAAATTCATACATGATCACGCAACAACCAACTGACAGAGCTAGGTTTGTCTGCCTCCAACACCCTTTCTCTAAACCTGGAACCTCTTCACACAAGTAAATACTAACAGATGAGGCCAGGGAAACGGGCAAACGTTGATAGGGCCAGAAAGAATCCAACCATTCTGATTTCTAGAACCCTTAGGGGGCTCTTTGTCTTTCTTCCATTCCCCAGAGGAGGAGTACCTGCATTTTCAACTTAGAAATCTCCTCCTATGGTGTTCCCACTGCAAACAAGCTTCCTCTCTACAGACTGACAAATAGTGGCTTGCCTATTTGCAGCCCTCTAAAGCCAGCCAAGCCAACCAGAGAAGGGCCTGGCTGAAGCAGGCTCTGGCTGGTGGATCCTCAAGAAACTCAAGGATTCCCTAATCCAGCTCCTTTCCCTCCTAACAGGGAAAAAGTAAGGCCCAGAGAAGGGCATGAGTCACTCAAAGCTGTACATTCCCCCACTCTCAACACACAAAAAAATTCTTAACCCCATAAAAGTGCTTTGGCAAGCAGGGATCTGAAATTCCTACAACAGCTTGGGGAGGAGGTAACTAAGAACCTGCCTTCCCACATAGTCTGTCTTTAGACTACAGTGCTGCTAAGAGTAACAAGTGCAAATCTGTTTACTTAGCAAGGTTGAGGCTTGACTCAAATTTTGTGTTGTCAGGATGGGGATGGGGGTGAAAGGGTATCTAAATGTGAATCATTAGCTCTTAACCAGCAACGTGGGGAGAGGGATGTTTTGGGAAAGTGTACCTTCTTGAGCACCTTGGACTTGCTTTCTTCCCTCTGCAGGGAAAGTAGGCCTGATGGTATAGCAACCACTTGCAGCCTCTTATAAGAGGCTCATAGTACTCATCACTGCCTATAACAGAAATATAGATGTTGTGATGCTTCTGCTTGTACCCTTAGGCGGCCCTCTAAATAAGCTTTAAGTAGTAGACCTAACTGCAGCAAACGAGACTCTGCTGGTCAAAGAGTAAAAGCAGCACCCATTATTTCATTGTCAGAGTATTTAAAATGTGTATCAAGGTCATTACTCATCAAACTTTCCCTCTGGGAACAGACAAAGTCCATTGTTCTTTCTAAAGCCAAAAGACTGTGTGCTGCCTGCCATTAATATTTCCTGTCACTCTTCAGTTCCATTTTCACTAATCATCACATTAAACCATTGCCAAAAGACATAAGTTTAAAAAAATGTACTTACCTTAATGTGTTCAGAGTATTTATAGGTCAATTTCCCTGCTGGCTACTATTAGCATAGTTTTATAATGTATAAAGAGTATTTATTCTCATTGTCTTTAACATTAGGTAAAATCATCAGAGGGAGTAGAACCTAGATATGTTTAAATAAAACAGACCGATGACCTAGGGCTATAGCATTCACACAGTAGTGATTTGATATGCTTTCCCCGCCCCCTCCCCCCCCAATCTAGGACTTACTGACCAAAAGTAAACTGAAATATTTAGGAACCTAGAGACTGGATGACCCAAAGGTGAGGAAGGTGGACCATTCCCTCTGTCTTTAAGTTCTCTGTTCCCCAAGCATGCCTCTCTGTGTTTGCCTCCTAGCTCTCTGGCTACTCACTGTTAGGTTTATTTTGTACCTCCCTCTCTGCCAAGACAATAAATGTTGGTATTTCCTTGAAAAAATGCATCTACTCCCATATCTATTCCCATATCTGCATCGTAAACTCCCAAATTTGTACTTCAATTGATAGCTGTCTACAGAATTTCAGGTCCATTCATCCAACTGCCACCTACACATCTCTAGGATGTCCCACATGCTCCCCAAACTATAACTGTAGAAAACTGAACCCACTGTTTTCTCTACCACCTTTCCTCACCCATTTCTCTTTCTATGGTCCCTGTCTTATTGATGGCACCATGCTCCATCACTGCCCAAATCAAACACCTGGGAATCATGCTTCACCCTTTGCTCCTCCTCACCCAAACTTCCTCACATCCTGCCAATCCCTCTCTTGAATCTATCCACTTTTCTCCACTCACTAGGCTAGTTCAGGCCAAAATCCCCATTTCCCCAAATTGCAATAACAGTACCCTCACCTGTCTTCCAATCCATTCTTTACATTAAGCCCAGTAATCTTTATAATGTATATATCTTAGCATGTCACACCCTTTGCTAAAAACCCTTCTGTTACTCCATTCTGCTTTTAGGGTGAAGCTCAAATGCCTTCACCAACTGAAGAGACCTGTACAAGCTGGCTTTCAGGCCGGGTGTGGTGGCTCATGCCTGTAATCCCAACACTTTGGGGATGCCGAGGTGGGCGGATGGCTTGAGGTCAGGAGTTCGAGACCAGCCTGGCCATCATGGTAAAACCCCATCTCCACTAAAAATAAAAAAAATTAGCAGCCGGGCACGGTGGCTCACGCCTGTAATCCCAGCACTTTGGGAGGCCGAGGCAGGCGGATCACAAAGTCAGGAGTTCAAGACCAGCCTGACCAACATGGCGAAACCCCATCTCTATTAAAAATACAAAAAAATTAGTCGGGCATGGTGGTGCACACCTGTAATCCCAGGAGAATTGCTTGAACCTGGGAGGTAGAGGTTGCAGTGAGCCGAGATCACGCCACTACACTCTAGCCTGGGCAACAAAGTGAGACTCCATCTCAAAAAAAAAAAAAAAAAAAAAAAAAAAATTAGCTGGGCATGGTGGTACATGCCAGCTACTCTACTCAGGAAGCTGAAGCAGTAGAATCGCTCGAACCCAGGAGGCGGAGGTTGCAGTGAGCCATAATTGTGCCACTGCACTCCAGCCTGGGCAACAGACTAAGACTCCATCTCAAATAATAATAATAATAATCATCATCATCATCATCATCATCTGGCTTTCAAATACCTCTCCAGCCTCATCTCTCACCAGAATTCCTTTACATTCCATGTTTCAGCGACACTGAATCTCTTTGCTATTCTCAAACCTGCTACTTTCTCTCTTGCCTCCTGGCCTTGCTAGAATCACAGAATTGTAGAGAGGAAAGGGACTGAAAGATACCAAAATCAGAACTCTTCACCAACTTGCTTCTTATCTTCAGAAAACTCAATCCAATTTATTATTTATTCAGTGTCCACCAAGGGTAAAACACTATCTTAGTAGCTGTAAAGACACTTAATGAGTAGGTCCATGTTTAAACAGTATGCAATCTCATTGCTTTTCTTTTTGTTGTTGTTGTTGTTGTTGTTGAGACAGAATCTTGCTCTGTTGCATGAGTAGGTCCATGTCTAAAGAGTATGCAACCTCATTGCTTTTCTTTCCTTTTTTTTTTTTTTTTTTTGTTGTTGTTGTTGTTGAGACAGAGTCTTGCTCTGTTGCCCAGGCTGGAGTGCAGTGGCATGATCTTGGCTCACTGCAACCTCCGCCTCCCAGGTTAACGCCATTCTCCTGGCACAGCCTCCCGAGTATCATTGCTTTTCTTAAACTTGAGTTTAAAGTTCAAGTTCCTGAAATTTAGCTCCCTTCCTCAAATCTAAGTTCAAGTTACACTAGGAAACGACCTGTCCTTGACTAAACTGGCTTGAGCCTATATACAGTTTTACCAGAATAAAACTTCCCTGTCAATCCAGAGCCCACATATCTCCCCCCAATCTGTACACTTCAAGAAAGTCTTCCAACATAGCCTCACCTGTCTGTTCACACTTACATTAAAAACTCTCTAGGTTTCTGTTGGCTTTCTCCGCTATTGCTGAAAGCACTACAATTGGCATCAATCACCAGGGATTCTCAGGAACTAGAAACTCTGCATTTAGTAGGTATATGTGGTTTGGTATCAGTCAGGCTGAATAGGGATCTCCCTCTGTCACCCAGGCTGGAGTGCAGTGGCTCGATCTCTACTCACTGCAACCTCTGCCTCCCGGGTTCAAGCGATTCTCCTGCCTCAGCCTCCTGAGTAGCTGGGATTACAGGCACATGCCACCATGCCTGGCTAATTTTTTTTGTTGTTGTTTTTAATAGAGACGAGGTTTCAGCATGTTGGTCAGGCTGGTCTCGA
Source organism: Theropithecus gelada (assembly GCF_003255815.1). NCBI lineage: Eukaryota > Metazoa > Chordata > Mammalia > Primates > Cercopithecidae > Theropithecus > Theropithecus gelada. The sequence continues at coordinate 33,252,770 of NC_037675.1, read as the reverse complement.
ACTCCTGACCTCGTGATCTGCCCGCCTTGGCCTCCCAAAGTTCTGGGATTATACACATGAGCCACCGCGCCTGGCCAGGATTTTTAAGTGTAAAATTATGAGGCCCAGAAAAGGGAGTGACGGCAAGAGCCATCCAGAAGAAATTTAATAGCCAGCATTTCTGAATTACCCCTCATGACAGAACAAAATGATGGAGCTAGGTAAAGACCACCTATCTGGAATCAAAGGGCTGTATTCTGTGTCTTTGCTGATTCAGGAATGTGCCTTGATAACGGAGACACAGATCTTGGTGGTAGTTTTCCTTCTTCTTGGTAGGCTTAATATTACTACCATTGAAAAAAGGCAACCACTCTGGGCAAATAACAAAAAGTCTCCCCTTCCTCCTGACTGACTGAGGGGAGGGGCACATACTTGGGTGACTAGAGATGGGCTTTGTGCAGGGACACTGCATGTCCATGCACACTTAGCCCTTTATGACACCTCTTTGCCTACCAAATTCGTGGCTTTCCTACATAAATACATGAAATATTATCTCAAGTTTCTTAACACCCAGACCTAAAAAAGAGGGAGTCGACTTTCCAAATAGAGAAAGTGGCTATAATACATTTTTGCATGTATCTTATGTACTTGGAAACTCATTTGAAGTTCCCTAATGCTGCACTATCTTCATTTGTTCATAATGGCCAATCTCTCACCATCTCCATCAGTGAAGCAGAAATTTGTATTGCTCTCAAACACAACACAAATAGAATTCCCAGCAACCAGAGTTTTATCTAGAAACAGTAATGAAACATAATAATCCCCAGCTGACAAGAAGCCCAATGACTATTAATAGAGAGAAACAATATGAAAGTGTCAAATAGGGTAGAAAGCAAGCTACAGCTGGGTTGAAACACTAAATTATTAGGAATAGAATGTAGAATCAAGTGGCAAATTGTCCTCCATCTTATTTTCTTTGCTTTTTGTTAGTCCTGATTGATCCCCATCCAGTTCAGGATGGGACACATACTAGCCTAATTTGATTTGGGAGCCAGCAATCCAGATTGTCAGATGCTCCTGTTAAGGCAGGTCCCAGGCCCCAGTTTGGCTAAGTGTTCCTGGGTCTGAGATACCTTTCCTAACATCCATTGCAAAGTCGGGTTGTGTGTATATATTAGCAACAGCAGTAAGCACGACAGTGAAAAGATTAGGTGTGGCACCAATTCCATGTTTTACCTGCATCTTTAGAGTAGTGAAGATTCTGCACCCAGGGTAACAAAAAAAAACCCCATAGAACTGCACACGGAGTGACTTTCATATTCTCCAGACTTTCTGGCAAGGCCTTATTGCTCAAAGGATATTTGGGTGGTTAACACTCAAGTGGTTATACTACATTCCATCTAAGAACCTTTCAGTGAGTCTTTCAATATGAGGAAGCATCAAATAAAGGAACTACTGATTTACAGACCAAAGATATTTACTGAGTTTAGAAACATTCAATTATCTTCTCTGTGGAAAACAATGTACTTAGCCCCCGTGTGAAGAAGAGCTTTAAAGATGACAGAGACACAAGAACACTCCCTCAAGGAACCTTACAAAGGAAAGAAACAGGCATTAACACCAAGAGAAAACAAGAGAGGAACAGAGTCCAGATGTCAGGGGCTGTGATTGCTGAAAGAGAACCAAATTTGGAACTTGCCATATCATCAACACCTTTTACATATTTTTCATTCCTCTAGAGTAGAACCTTATCTCTCCTTACCTGCCAAGAAGAGAAACTACAATAAACAGAAATATGTGCCTTGGGGAATATTTGTCTGTACTCTTTTGCTATTCCCTGGACAGAGACCTGGAGGCCTATTTTCAAATTAAGTTGGTTATGATGTGTGTGAAAGATATGGTTAGTAAGACAAACTAGGCAACAGATCAAAAAGATAAGAAAGACCCACTAAGGCAAGATTGTGATCCATCTGCCAGCAGTTACCTGAGTTCTACAGTAGGGCTAGGAAGGACATATACCTATTGATCCAAGAAGATGGCACCATAACTGTGTGCCCCAAGGCTCTGTCAGTATTTTACACCCTGGGGAGACAGTAATTGTGGTCCTGGCAGGAAAGCCTGTGAAACCAACTGCAGAGCTTCCCAGTACACTAGATTTGAAAATAAGAGGCTTTGCTGATAAGACAAGTGGAGCATTGAAAGTAACCTGGGATACTGAAAATCCTCTGCCATACCCAATTCAGCTTGATTGTAATTTTTGACTCCAGGCCTATCTCTGAAAGATGTCAAACACAAAAAGAAAAAAAAAAAAGTCTGAGAAAAAAAAAAAAAACACACAGCTTATTCCATTTGGGGGACAGAATTTGAGACATGTAACAGATGGAATGGGGAAGGGCAAAGGGATTAATAAGATTCACTACCGGATTAGGCTTTCGTTTGATTAAAACCAGCCTATGCAGGGCAGAGGCAGAACAAAATCACACGGCTCTGACTCATCATGCTTCAGCGTGTGCAGCCACCACCGGGGGCAAGACCAGGTGGAAATCATATATGCACAAGCACTGCTAAGAAGAACCATAATTGGTGGACTCGGCTCTGAAGGTTTTGCCTTACTTTTCCATGTTATGAAAGTCTAGGCTGAAGAAAGAATAGTTCATATGGTACTAACACAGAAGCTGTCAGCTTTACATTCGCAGTGCCTAATGCTGTGCCAGATGCATCTGTGCTTGAATAACTGTTTTTGAATGAGTAAAGGTCTAACCTCTCAGTTATGTCCATGAGGTCTGGGAGGATGTATAGGTATAGTCTGTGACTAAATGTTGGGATCTGACAGTCGCATAACTTTGTATCAGCACAATCAGTAATGCCCCCTTTCATGTGCAAAAGTGTGTCAGGTTTTGACCGCTCCGAAAAATTAGTGATAATAAAGAGAGGGAAGAAAAGAGAAAACCTATCTTTCTACAAACGAATAAATGAAAAAATAGCTTGAGTAAGGTGGGTAAGGAGATAGAGTTTCAGCCCTGTGAATTTTTCTTACTACCAGAAAAAAAATATTGAGTATGTGCTTGCTTTTTTAAGCAAGCAGTCTGATTTATTCCTGGGACTTCTATCTATTTCCATTTATTTAGATTACAGTTTACACCAGCAGGATTCAAGAACAATTCTGTTTTGTTCAAGACAAATCATCATTCACTCTGGGAAGCCCAAAGTCATCACAAAAATAAAGAGAAGTAGCAGGAAAAAGGAATGTTAATAAGAACTGGATCCACTAATGGGTTGGAATATTTATATTTTTTACCTTTTATATTTTATATAAATTTTTTTCAACCTTTCTCTCGGACATCAAATAGGAGTTTATTATCTGGTGTGTAAACCTCTTGTGAGCTTCTGGTATGACTGCTAACAAGAAAATAATATTTTCTTTCTTAAGAAAACAAAGCACAAGACTCTTTTGGCCATATCAGATGCAGGACTGAATTAGAAACCTTGAAAAAATAAATTCAATTTCACATAATATGGCATAAAGTTAGACTCTAAAGATATGGTTTGGAATTCTATTCTGTCTATTCCCATGTGGCCTTGGACAAATCTCTTGGAGCCTCAGTTTCTCATCTGCACAATTAGGGAGTTGTTTGCTAAAGCTCCATCCATCATTGAAGCTCTATAAGTCTATGACTTGATCATTTGGTCAGTAAGAATTAATTTCTCCCATTAGCCTTTTGGAGAAGATGGTTCACTTCCATTCCCTATGCCCACATGCTACTAGTCATCTTCTAGCACTCTAAAAATAAATAGCCCATGGAGGGGGCATGGAAGCTCATGACTGTAATCCCAGCACTTTGGGAGGCTGAGGCAGGCAGATGGCTTAAGCCCAGGAGTTCGAGACCAGCCTGGGCAACATGGCAAAACCCCGGCTCTACAAAAAATACAAAAATCAGCCAGGCGTGGTGGTATGCGTCTGTAGTCCCAGGTACTCAGGAGGCTGAGTTGGGAGGATTCCCTGAGCCTGGGAGTCAGAGGTTGTAGTGAGCCAAGATGGCACCACTGCACTCCAGCCGGGGCAACAAAGTGAGACTGTCTCCAAAGACATATAAAAATAGCCCCTGGGATCTCTATGCTCTCTCAATGCCCTCATTGAGTTCCCTGAATCTGATGCTTTGGATTACACAGTTCCATCAGAGTGACTTCTAGTAAATGAAAACTCACCATGGCTGGCTATACCTTGGCTATGAGCTATCCAAGCGCAGCAAAATATTTCAGATCAAAGATTCCCTCTGTCTTGAGCTAGAAAATAGAGTCTGAATAACCAAGTTTACTACAAATTGGCCAGCACAGGTCCACTACTGAGAAATAAATTGCTCAGCCTTCCATGTCTTCCAAAGTACGTTCAGTGGATTCAACAACACAGCAATCTCAACCCCTCTCCTCCTCAGCAAAGAATGTTACTTCATTCCACTTACCTGGAAAGGTATCAACATTCCCTGACTTACTACTTACATCCATTGATTCAAACCTGACTCTTAGATGTGTTTATTTAAAAGAGCCTAAGCAAAGCCTAAGTTATTCATTTTCCATTAGTGAGAGTATATCTTCCAGGATCTTCTCTAGTGACCTTTGTCAACCTGGTTTAAAAATGGTGGTCATGATTTGCTAGTAGCCTCTGTTCCTGTGAGGTGGAAACACTTTTAAACAGTCAGTCCCCCCCGGCGGAGCCCGACTTTAAACACCTGATTTTAAACATCACTTGGAGATTTTCTGAAAGATCCTTCACAGCACTACTTCTTGGAATTGTAGGGACTGTGAAATATGATGATGTATTTAAAGCGCACAAAGCCTGCATTACAGGAACTCTGTTCCCCCCTCCCCCCGCTGTAAGGATTGGAAAATTACCTTAGAAGAGGTAGATTGCAGAAGTTCTTTTGATGATGGTGGGGAAGGATTACTGTGAGTAGGTGGTAAAACGGTGGGGGTAGGAAAGAAGGAATTGAGGCTTATGTAGAAAAGTATAAACGAATAAGAACAGATATCAAATAAATCATGAACACAACGTGGGAAAGTTCCCAGACTCTAGGTTTTCAACATCTCAAATGGCACACTCATGAAAACTTTACTTTCTGGTGGGACTCAAATTCCATCCTCATTACAGAATCTGTAATTTACCTACAAACTTCCCCTTTCTGCTCTCTAAATGTAGCGGTCATAAGAACACACTCTTTGCTCCTTAGTTTTTATGCATAATTTCTCCATCTCCCCCACAGTACCAACAGCATTCACATCTCTACATTTGATTTCTGTAGTCTAAGTGGAAACAGATACCTGAGATTCTATTTTACAGGTAATTTGGTAAATTCCATAATGTCAGGGCCCATACCCATCTAATTTTCCAGGAATTGTATCCACCACTGCCCTCCTGCATTCAATAGCCCATGTTTGATATTTTCTTTATGGTAATCATGGGAGCCATATATAGACTACAGCATTTGCTCTGTGACTAGCTGAAAACAGCTTCCCACTCAGAAATTGTCCTACTCTAAACATCAGTGCTTTCCCCCATCCCTCACCCTGCTGATAAAATCTTTTTAGCCAAATAAAATGCTTCCCAAAAGATAAGTTCATCAAAAGCCTTCACAACTCTAAACATTAGTCTTGCTAGGCTGACTCCCCCTTCCCCCACCCCAGTTATATAAGGTAGATAATTTGTGGTCCCTCAATCTTATATCCTTGTCCCTACAAACTGGTTTCAAGGACAGTGGCTGGTACAAGATATTCTTGAACTGAGACTCCCAACTCAAATCTACCAACCACTACCTGAAACCCTTGGCTTGATTAAATTTGTTCCCAGTGTCTTTTCCTTGATTTTCTTTCTCTAGCTTCCTCTGTCCTCATAATTACTGTTTCCTCTTGATTGCAAATAAGCCTTTCCTTCCTTATGCCATCTCCTAAACCTCCCTGAAGGAATTCTCTGGTGAGTTCTGGCAATTACAAAAAGTAGCAAGGGGCCAGGTGCAGTGGCTTACACCTGTAATCCCAGCACTTTGGGAGGCAGAGGCTGGTGGATCAGGAGGTCAAGAGATTGAGACCATCCTGGCCAACAGGGTGAAACTCCGTCTCTACCAAAAATACAAAAATTAGCTGGGTGTGTTGGCACATGCCTGTAATCCCAGCTACTCGGGAGGCTGAGGCAGGAGAATTGCTTGAACCTAGGAGGCAGAGGTTGCAGTGAGTCGAAATCGCGCCACTGCACTCCAGCCTGGCGACAGCTAGACCGTCTCAAAAAAAAAAAAAAAAAAAAAAAAAAAAGTAGCAAGGATGCTAAAGACCAGTTTTTAAAAAATGAAAGTAAGTGTACATTTGGTTCTGGAAACCACATACTTTTATACTATCTTAGTCACTAGCAGAGAAGGGTCCCTTGACAAGGAATCAGGCTATAATATTACTTAATACTTAGTATCAAGGCAGGACTGCAAGGTGATATTCACCATGACTTTCCTTGTACCCAAGGGCTGGATTTCTAGCAACTCCTTCCCTGGGGCCAAAGTCTAATACTTTTATGGCCAGAAGAAGTTATATAACAAGTCAGAGGAGATGAAGGCAGGAATTAGATCCAGGTCCAAAGTGTCAGCGGCACTGTGCACAAAAAAAAACTGACTCCTGGAGGGAATAAAGGTCAAAGCTGATCTGACTACTTGGCAGTTTGAGGATGTCATTAGTTGGATAAAATGTCTGAAGTCTGGCCGGGCGTGGCAGCTCACGCCTGTAATCCCAGCACTTTGGGAGGCCGAGGTGGACGGATCACCTCAGGTCAGGAGTTCGAGACCAGCCTGACCAACATGGAGAAACCCCGTCTCTACTAAAAATACAAAAATTAGCTGGGCATGGTGGCAGATGCCTGAAATCCCAGCTACTCGGGAGGCTGAGGCAGGAGAATCGCTTGAACCCGGGAGGTAGCGGTTGCGGCGCACTCCAGTCTCGGCAACAAGAGCACGACTCCATCTCAAAAAAAAAAAAAGGCTGAAGTCTAACCCATCCAAAAGAGGTAGCTGGCACCTCATCTGCCAGCTCTATACTGAAATAAGAAAGGAAGCCCAGCTTCTGATGCTTCTTCCAGCAGTCAGTAGGGTGGCTTGACAACACGGTGCCAGACCCTAATCATCCCTTCACCATACCCCAGTAGGAAAGTATCCCTAGTACAGGGTCCAGCAACACTCTGTCTCTAAGGGTAACAAACAAGAGGTTTACAGGTTATATTAACTGAGGTGAAGGGAGACCTGGAAAGAGGCAGCAGATGTGTCCTTGGATGGATGGCCACACTTGTCTAATTGATGTCTTTGCGTCAATTATAAGGCTGTCATTCTGGGCCAGGCACAGTGGCTCACACCTGTAATCCTAGCACTTTGGGAGGCCAAGCCAGGCAGATCGCCTGAGCTCAGGAGTTCAAGACCAGCCTGGGCAACACAATGAAACCCCATCTCTACCAAAATATAAAAAGTTAGCCAGGCATGGCAGCATGCGCCTGTAGTCCCAGCAACTGGAGAGGCTGAAGCAGGCAGAGGTTGCAGTGAGCCGAGATCGCACCACTGCACTCCAGCCTGGGCAACGAGCAAGATTCCGTCTCCATAGAAAAAAAAAAAACCCTCACTCTGGATGGACACAGCACCACAGGTACACAGTTTGGATGGAGCACTAACTGGATTTTAGCCCCCATGGCTTTCTATACTCGGGAACATTGCACAGCACACAGCCACACAGTGCTGCCCCATTCCATAGTTCAGTTCAGAACCAGAAATAAATTAGGTTCAAGGCAGTGTTGAAAAAGACAGTAGGTCTTATGTCTGGGTCACCCCAACCCAAAAGCAGCCTTCTCACATTCTTCTTCAGACTCCTCTGGGGCATCAGTCTGTGCCATGTGAGCTAAAAGAAGAGGGTGTTAGGAGGAGCAAGAGTGGAGGGGACACGGTGGCCCTGCCAGGACTCACACTCAAGCCAGCCACGTCCTAACCATACTTTGATACAGCTACTGAGGCCCAATACACACCCATCATCAGCTCAGTCACCACCATCTGTCCCTGAAGAAAATTATGGAACAACTCTTGCTTGCTTATTCTGGGGTATATTTGGGGATTCAACAATTATACATGAAAAATCAGGCTGAGTGGCATGGTCACCAATAAAAAACAAATAGGGAAAGGCACGCAAACAGGATCTAATGGATTCTAGAAGAAGAGGAATGGGACTATACCCATCCCATCACTACTACAAACACAAAGAACAGATAAAATGTAAAAAGATATTTAAAAGGTATGCTCTAAAGCAAGCTAATGATCTCTTTGGACCCAACTGATTTCAGCTCTTCAGGATTCATGGGAATTCCACACACGGTATGTACCCTGAGCCAAGCTCACTATGAGAAATCAGGACTAGACCAGTGTCTCCCATCCATCCCACCAGTGACTTAAGAGCTACTACAGCTGCTGCCTGATGTTAAGCCTCCTGTGAAGCTGCAAACAAAGGGAGACAGAAGGAAACTGTCACAGTCCTGAAATTAAATTAACTTGTCCTGAGCAAGCTGCCACAAATGCAGGGACTGGACTTGTGACCTATTCAGTCCCCACTACCCATAAAATACCTGGTTCTGAGCTGACATTCCAAGGGGACTAAGGGAGAGACAACCATTCAGGAAGGAATGAGTGAGGAAAGAGGGAAAGAGGGACACTCTCTGAATGAAGACAACCAATAAATGTCAACCAACACAGCAAATGCAATGGAAATAATAATCTAAAAAGGGTATATATATATTTTCAGGATCTTCACAGAGATAGTGGAAGGAATAACATTCATTTAAAAGATGAAATGAAAACATGCACAAATGAAATTAGAAAAAGGTAAACAAAAAATATGATAAATGAAAAATACAGAAACTGAAAAGCTTAATGAATGAGATCACCTCTAGTCTGTACACTCTCAAAAAAAGATTAGGAAATTGAAAAACTATGCTGAGAGTACACTACTGAGAAGCAGAACAAATTATGAATGGGCAGTTAAGAGACATGGAGAATATACAAATACACTTCAAAATATAATCAACTGCAGAAAAACAGAGTTGGAATTGGGAGAGCGGCAGTATTCAAAGGATTCGTGGCTAATAATTTGCAAGAACTGAAAATACACAAGAAACCACATTTCGAAATGCATTCTATAAAGGAAGGTGAATCAATAAAAATAAATCCACAACCATAGTGTGCTGTCAAACTACAAAACCTTGTAAAAACTACTAGAGAAAAGACAAATTCCTATGAAGGAGTGACAATTAGACTGACGACGGATTTTTCATCAGTCGCAATCAATGCCAAAAGAAAATGGAGTATAGCTCCCACATACTGAGAGAAAATAATTATCTACCTTGAATTCTATATGTAGCTATTTAGTCATAATAGACAAAGAGAGTTTACCACTCACAGACTCTCACTGAAAAAAAAAAACAAAACATTTAAAAACTGAAGAATGCACTTCAGGAAGAAATAATCCAGAGGACAATGAGCAGAGAAACTGACAAAAATATAATAGTGGTATATTTAATTCTTAACCATAAAAATAACTATTTTGTGGGGTTTTGGTGGGTTTTATTTAAAGGTAAAATAAAACCCTAGACAACAAGAAGAAGAAAGATATGTGGAGTATCTGTGCAGGGGGAGGGGAGGAATCAATAGATTATTTTCTTATCTATAGGAGAAGAGATGTACTGAATAAATACAGGCCTTATAGACATTTCAAAAATGAAGTGTGTGTTAAAACTGTAAGGACAACTACTAAAACAAGAAAAATACATCATATATATTCCAAGGCAACAAAGGGAATAAGAGGAATAGAGAACAAAGGGGAATAGAGAAACAAAGGGAAATAGAGAAAAAAAAAATCCCACAGAAGGGAGAAAAGAAAAAAGGCAGCAAGGAAAAAGGGTGATTGTGGCAGAAGTGCCCAGATGTCTGCCAAAGGTATGTGTTCCTCTACCACCTGAGGGAGTGTCGCTGAGAAGTGGCTACCACAGTAACTTTATTTCCTAGGTCCCTCTTGCATCTAGGTGGGACCAGGTGACTAGCTCTCATCTATGAAATGTGAAAGATGACATAAATGACTTCCAAGCTAATGTGGTTAAAGAAGCAGGTGTGTCTACTCCACTGCCTCTTTCCCTTTCTATGGTGATTATGCAACCTACACATTGGGAGTAACAGAGCCACTAGATGGAAGGAAGGAGCCTGGGTTCCTGAATGACTGCAAGGGGCAGACCATCCATCCTATTTGTGACACTGATTGGATTTCACATTATAAAACATAACATATATTTTATATAAAACATAACTTTTATATGAAATATAACTGTTTTAATATAAAATTCTATATAAAATATAACTGTTTTGTATTTTATATAAAATATAACTGTTTTGCATTTTATACTATATAAAGTATAATTATTTATAAACTATAAAATATATATATATTTTATATATATAAACATATAAACATTATAATATATATAAACATTAAATATAATTATTTTATCATGTAAAATCTAAACTTCAATGTGCTGAGCCACTGAGGTCTCCAGATTAATCTGTAACCTCAGCCAACACTGCCTTAAGTAATATAAATGGTAAACAGAAAACACAAAATAAGCCAAATATATCAACAATCACAAAAATGTAAATAGATTAAGGCAGGGGTTGGCAAACAATAGCTGGCAGAACAAATCTAGCCATGCCTATTTATTCATGTGGCCTGAGGCTGCTTTTGAGTAGCTGTAACAGATACTATATGACCTGCAGAACCTAAAATATTTACGGCTGACAGAAAAAAGTTGCCAACCCCCAGATTAAATCTACATATTTTTAAATGGAATGAAATTGGTTTAATTTTTAAGATCCGAATAATGCTATTTATGACAAACATAATTTTGAAAATCACACCAAAGACTGGAAAATAAACAGAAGGATAAAGATATTCCAAGCAAATATTAACCAAAAGGAAACATACTTAGCAATATTAATACAATATAAAAGTTAACCACCACAACTGCATTAATATGGATAAATAAACTACATAAAAATAAAAACATATACCCACAAAATATAACAAACTTATAAGTGCCTCATTACATAAAGCAAAAATAAGAGTTACAATGAAAATTTTTTCTGAACTATAAATAAAGAGGCAAATTTTACCACAAATCTTTCAGAAACTGATAAACCAATAAATGTTGGTTAAAGAAGCAGCAGTTAAAAGATTTGAAAGCTGTGAAAAAACAGGTGAGGGTTTCAGAACCACCTGAGGGACTTACTCAAATAACACATACCCTGCCACCTTACCCAGAGAGAAGAAAAGGGGGAGATCCTTTGAGAACAACTGATTCAGTATATCTCTTTGATTGTGGAAGAGGGGTATACCTTAAGGGATGCTATTGTCTTAGTATGATTTGTGCTACTATAAGAAAATACCTAAGACTGAGTAATCTGTAAAGAAGATAAATTTATTCTGTCACCGTTCTGGAGGCTGGAAAGTCTAAGATCAAGGCATCAGCAGGTTCAGTTGTCTGGTACGGTCTTGTCTCTGCTTCCAAGATGGCACCTTGAGTGTTGTGTCCTCACATGGCATAACATTAAGCCCTCCTTGTAGCCTTTTTATAAAGGCACTAATCCCATTCGCAAGGGATGGAGTCCTCATGACCTAATCACCTCTTAAAGGTCTCACCTCTTAACAGCATCACATTAGCCATTAAGTTTCAACATTTGAATTTTGGAAGGGACACATTCAAACCATAGCAGCTACGACTGAAAAACTAAAAAAAAGGTTAGGAACTGTCTTTCTCCAGGTGGGAAACAGCAGACAATCTCTTTACCAAGTATTTAAATAGTTTCCAACACGAGCTTCTCCATGGCTACCGGGGATATAAAAGGACTGGAATAAGAAGAACAAAACATCTGTTATAACAGTGATCAGGTATCTCTCCTGAATTTCTGGATAATTGTTCCTAAAATTCAAAATGGGTAAAAGCTTTGTCTTACTATTATAGATTCAGTTTAACTAAGAACGGCTCAGAACAGGAAATTTTTTTAAGTTGTTCAAGACAATCTATATATTGACTTAAAATGTCGGCCATCCAGCTTTAGAGAAATTTTATCAATAGACAATATATTAAAAGGTACTCCATTCCCTTTAAAAGTTCAAGGTGTGGCCAGGCGCAGTGGCTCATGCCTGTAATCCCAACACTTTGGGAGGCCGAGGCAGGCAGATCACGAGGTCAGAAGATCGAGACCATCCTGGCTAACATGGTGAAACCCTGTCTCTACTAAAAATACAAAAACTTAGCGGGGCGTGGTGGCGGGTACCTATAGTCCCAGCTACTCAGGAGGCTGAGGCAGGAGAATGGTGTGAACCCGGGAGGCAGAGCTTGCAGCGAACCAAGATGGTGCCACTGCACTCCAGCCCAGGCAACAGAACGAGGAAAAAAAATTCAAGGTCTGTCTGGCCAACATGGTGAAACCCTGTCTCTACTAAAAATACAAAAATTAGCTGAGTGTGGTGGCAGCTGCAGGAAGCTGAAGCAGAAGAATCGCTTGAACCCGGGAGGTGAAGGTTGCAGTGAACCAAGATCGCGCCACTGCACTCCCGCCTGGGCAACAAGAGTGAGACTCTGTCTCAAAAAAAAAAAAAGTTCAAGGTCAAAGTTCATTGAGCAAAAGAAATCTAATTTAGTCTAAGGAAACCCCCAAAGTGCAGTTTAACTCTATGACAAAATAGAAGAATGTAAGGTCCTCCTCTAATCACCATCAGTCCATTTGGTTTCCCTTCCCATAAGCAACTCTAGCCGTTGCTTATGGGAAAGGATTTACAATAATGTAGTCAATGTAGCAAAATCTCCTTTACCAAAGTAAGTTCTATGACCACTGAAATTTCTAATGAATATATTTTGAGAATATATCATCAAAAGCAAGAGTAAAGAAATTGTGTGTAAATAATGGACGGTAGGCAATATTTTGGAGTAATGAGGAGTGCAGTTGATAGAAAACAAAATTATAATGTGGAAGGCAGAGAATCACTACTGTTTCTTAAATAGATGAGTGACATGGTGAAATGGTGTTTGTACAAACAACAGACAATTATGCACAAAAGGGATTACAGGAAGAGGAGACAAGCTAGAAGACTTCTGTTTCGGTGGTTTTTTGGTTTTTTTCTTAATTTTTTTTTTTTTTTTTTTGAGACACAGTCTCACTCCGTCACCTAGGCTGGAGTGCAGTGGCACGTTCTCAACTCACTGCAACCCCTGCCTCCCAGGTTCAAGCAATTCTTACGCCTCAGCCTCTTGAGTAGGTGAGATTATACAAGTGTGCGTCATCAAGCCTGACTAATTTTTTGTATTTTAGTAGAGATGGGATTTCACCATGCTGCCCAGGCTAGTCTCCAACTCCTGAGCTCAGGCAATCTGCCCACCTCCGCCTCCCAAAGTGCTAGAATCCACAGGCATGAGCCACCATGCCCAGCCTTAAAGCTAGAAGACTTTTGGATAGTTCAGGTATTAGGCAGTGTGGGTGGGGGTTTAGAGCTCCAAGAGAATGAGATGTAATGTAAATGAAGCCTGGAGAGGAGGAACCAAGTAGACTTTGTGAATAACTGGATGAGAGAGGAGGAAGAGGCAGGAGAAGAAAGGAGGAAGGCAGAATGGAGGAGGAAGAAGATGACTAAATTTTCAAAACTTTGTCCAGGCAAGGTGACAGGGAAAAGAAACCTGTATTGACTTGTGGAAGGTTAGTTAGTTTTAGGTTCCTCGAATGTAAGATAAAAGGAAAAAAAAAAAAAAAGCAAATACTAAAAACTGGGCCAGCAATTGGAGAACACTGTGATTTACAAAGGGTAGCTAGCCCACAGAGCCCTGCATCAGAATCCCCTGGGTTCCTGTTCAAATCCAGATTCCAGGGCTCCTCTCCAAACCTACTAAATCACAGTTCCCAGTGTTGGGACCCAGGAATCTGGATCGTATGAGTTCACAGAAGGGATATACTGAGCACACTGGAGTGTATCCCCTATTGAACCAGAGATGCACATATGCACACTCTGTATACCAAATCCCAAGTGGCTAAGCTTACCCAAGATTATTGAAGTGGAAGCAGGATCCAAGCACTAAGGCTGGGGGTCTCAGTGGTTATGGGTTATGGATAGAGTAGCCAATGAAGGATACAGAAAACAAGAAGTTTATAAACTTAGCATGAACCAGTATTACACATTATCACAAGAATGAGGACATTTCTAGTGGAAGCATTATTGGATAGTTGAATGTTGGTTATTCCCCCTGCCCCCGAAGTACTAGGTGATTATACTGGAACCTTAACAGCTGACTAAGAACACAGTTTGAGCTTGCTGATACTCACCCTAGACAATAACAAAGATCAATTAGCTAATAGTAGGTACAAGTAGTAAAACATTTAAGTCTTAATTTCCTCAAAGAGATAGTAGATCTTACCTCTCTCATTTTCATCATGTATTTAACAAACAAGACCCAAATGTACAAAATTTTTGTGTTAAAAAAATTAAGAAACATGTGAAACAGATAATACCTAATATTCTAAGCTTTGGTGGGGTGGGGAGTGGGGAGTGGGGGGTGGGGGAAGAAGGTGACTGGCCCTAAGTTTGCTTTTCCTTAAAGTTACACCATTTCCTTTCCATGGTTGTTGTTTTTAACTGGTCATAATTTACAAGATAACAGCTGACTACTGGGTTGTATTCCTCAGCTTAAGAATTGTAGGCAAGTGCTCTTCAGGATATAGTGAAGGTCTCTGATGCAAATACCCAAATGTTCTTGAATTAATGAATTATAAAAACCTGGCCGGGCATGGTGGCTCACACCTGTCATACCAGCACTTTGGGAGGCCAAGGTGGGCAGATCATGAGGTCAAGAGATTAAGACCATCCTGGCCAGCACAGTGAAACCCCGTCTCTACTAAAAATACAAAAATTAGCTGGGCATGGTGACGTGTGCCTGTAATTCCAGCTACTTGGAAGGCTGAGGCAGAAGAATCGCTTGAACCTGGGAGGCAGAGGTTGCAGTGAGCCAAGATAGTGCCACTGTACTCCAACCTAGCGACAGAGCAACACTCCATCTCAAAAAAAAAAAAAAAAATTTAAATTAAACATAAAGATAAATTTTTAAAAATCCAATCACCGCAAACCTTAAAATTGAAAAGTTTCTCACCGCAACAACAGCAATTTACACACCTGCCATGCTTTGCAATGTACAAGGCACTTTCCCAAGCATTTCTCACAGATCTTTCTGTCAACCCTAAAAGGCAAGCAGGGTAGTTATTATCCCCGTTTCACAAGAGAATGTGGGTTGTCCAAGGGCTGGGACTGGGGTTGGAACTCTGACCATCAGACCAAAATATCAGTTCCATGACACCCAAAACACACAATAAATTAAAAAGAGATTTTTTTTCACTCTTTAAAAATAATCGGACAGGAAGATTTAATTAATAAATGTTTTACTTGCAGTTTACTGCTTGCCCTGCAGACAACAGGGCAGCCTCAGTTTTTTTGGTAGATTGAAACTTAGACTTTCTGGGAAACAAAAACCTTCATGAGCTGTGTGAATGAACAGAGTTGGGGGAAGTGAAATCACAGCATCAATAAAGAGATGTGAAATATAAAGGCTTTACGCACCTTGGGTCCTAGCATGAGAAGTTAACTCCTACCCATCTTTACAACCCAGGAATATACAGAGCCATTCCTAGAAGCAGTGAGGCTGGCCCATAGAGGCGATCGTATATGAGGGCCTGAACAGCCTCCAGGGGAGGAAGTGAGTGGAGGCTCATAATAGGAGTCCAAGGGTGTCTGTCACTCAGACCCACTGTTCTAGAATGATTCAGGTTAAACCTAGCTAGAGTAGAAGTGGCTAAGATTAAAAAGTTAATTACAGGCTGGGTGTGGTGGCTCAAACCTGTAATCCCAGCACTTTGGGAGGCTGAGGCAGGTGGATCACGAGGTCAGGAGATGGAGACCATCCTGGCTAACATGGTGAAACCCCGTCTCTACTAAAAATTAAAAAAAAAAATTAGCCGGGCGTGGTGGCAGGCGCCTGTAGTCCCAGTTACTCAGGAGGCTGAGGCAGGAGAATGGCGTGAACCCAGGAGGCAGAGCTTGCAGTGAGCCAAGATCACACCACTGCACTCCAGCCTGGGCGACAGAGCAAGACTCTGTCTCAAAAAAAAAAAAAAAGTTAATGACAAAGAATTATCTCATTAATAGCTTCCTGAAGAGCAGCATGAGAAGACACCACAGTGTAGAAGTTATTTCTGAAATCGCCCCCATGTGAGAAGAGCCTGTCTTACCATGAAGTAAGTGAGGTAGAGTCATGGAAAGATATTGTTACCGTTGTGTGACTTTATTACACATTAATTCATTCAGAAAGTACTGAAGTCAGACTTTGTGGCAGGCATTGTTGTAGACAGTTGGAATACAGCAATAAACGGAACAGATGAAGTCTTGCTCTTTGGAAATTATTCTAGTTGGGGAAGACAGAAAGCAAGCAAATAAATAAGTATGTGAGGGAAAGAGCTGCCACAAAAAAAGTAGAGCAGGATAAAGGGAATGTGATCTGGCAAAATATAAGTTGTGTTTCTGCTTTAGATCTATTTTGATAAATCATTGAAAATACATTTGAATAATCTTAGTAGTTGTGAATGTTGAGGATCATTTCATAATGATAATAGAATCAATTCATCAAGAAGACACAGCAATCTTAAATATGTATGTAACAGGAAAACTTCAAAATACATGAAGAAAAAAATGTCAGAACTGAAAGGTCAGATTGAGAACTCTGCAATTACAGCTGGAAATTTAAACAGTCCTCTCTGAATAACTGATGAAAGATATACAGAAAATTGGTAAGGATATGCATGATTTGAACATTATCAACTAAGTTGGCTAAATAACCCATGTGACAAAGAAAAATTTTTAAAACTACAAACACAGTACAATAAAATTTGTATGATTCAGCTAAAGTAGTGCCTAGAAAGAAATGTGTGGCTTTAAATGTTTGTATTAGGAAAGAAAAAAAGGTATAAAATTAAATCTAAACTTCTACCATAAGAAACTGGGGAAAGAAGAGGTAATTAAACCAAGAGTAAACAAAAGGGAGGAAATAATAAAGAGTAGAAATCAACAGAAAATGTACAATTCTATTTTGGGTTTCCAAAAAACCCCAAAACTGGTTTTTCAAAAAATGTCATAAAACTGAAAAATTTCTAGCCAGATGGATCAACAAAATAAGAGAGAAATTGCAAAGTACCAACATCAGCAATGAAAGAGACCACACTACAAATACTACAAAGATTAAAAGAAAATAAGGTAATATGAAAAATTTCATGCTGCCACTTTAGGACAAAACTACTGTTTTCCTTAAAAAAACAGAAGCACATACAGAGTTATATTTCTTTGAAATAGCGGTTTCTAAGTGTAGTCAATCATATAACTATCACTTTTAACCAAAGTAACTTCTATTTTGCAGAGAAAAGTTAGGGGCTGGATAATTGTGAACTGTCACAACCCAGCATTTTATCAGATTAGAAGAGCTCGTCAATATGCATAACACAACTTTCTACAGTGGCTAACATCGCCAATACAACTCCTTAAAGTGGCAAACATAAACACATTACTTAATATGACCCAGAGAGATAGCCTGTCTATAGCATATAAACATAAAAAGCAGAAGCTATAATTATGCTTAATAACTAATATTTTAGTTGTTACTTAGAAATTATCTAGTTATGCACTGATTTTTCCATTAATTAGCCCAATTTAAAACTGATCCAAGACTTTAATTTACCTAGATCTTGGAAACTTATCTTCCATCTGACATGCTACAGACCAATCACTAACAAAAAGAAGTTCACCAAAACAAGTATGCAACTTGGTCAAACACAAATTTACACTTTTCATAAGCAAGCATTAAGCAGAAGTAATGTAAGCTTATTTGATCAGTAAACCTGCATACACTTAGAAAAACATACCCAGGCACAATAAAAATGTACACTTGTATTATATACAACACTGATAAATCAAAGAAGATACAGCTATTTTTACTAAACCAAATTAATACAACAGTCTAGTTTACCAGAGATGTGCCTAAATTATGTGAATTTGAATTCTTAAAATGTTCCTAAGCTGGTTGCTTTTGGAATACTTTTTAAATGTAGCACATTGAAATTTTTAGAAATTCCATTTATTATTTTCTGGGAGTTATTGGCACACTATGCTTACGTAAGCATTTATTCATCTTTTCAACCAGCAGTCCCCAACCTTTTTGGCACCAGGGACTGGTTTCCTGGAAGACAAATTTTCCCTGGGGTTGGTGGGGTAGATGGTTTGGGGATGAAACTGTTCCACCTCAGATCATCAGGCATTAGATTCCCATAAGGAGGGTGCAACCTAGATCCCTCACAAGCGCAGTTCACAATAGGGTTTGTACGCCTATGAGAATCTAATGCAGCTGCCAATCTGCCAGGAGGCAGAGCTCAGGTTACAATGCTCACCTGCCCTCTGCTCACTTCCTGCTGTGCGTCCAGGTTCCAAACAGGTCACAGATGGGTACCAGTCCATTGCCTGGGGGTTGGGGACCTTTGTCTTAAATCAATCAGAACCAAACTCCTTTAATGCAGGAGATTTCATAATCTAAGTTGTTAACACCCTCTAGATTTAGGAAAGCATTACACATTCATATAATGAGAGGGAAAGACTTTTCTGAATTACAAATATGCAGACATAGAGTTTATAGCTTTAATTCTAAAATTTCACTCATGGATCAAGAATAAACACAGAAGCACAAAAAAAAATTACCAATTCAGATATCAAAGAGCTGTTCCTCTTCCTGGTGGGCACAATATTCTTAATTGATTTAAGCCCAAAATGGACAAAAGGCATATAAACAAGACTAATAAACTAGTTTCTCTATAGTCTCTCACCCAACAGAGACTAGATCTCTATAAATATTAATCCATTCACAGAGCTTACTAAATGATTAGACCATGACCCAAAATTCCCAATTATTGTTTCCACCCAGTACAGCAGATGCACTGGCTGGAAGCAAAACAAAGACAAACCACAAACTTTATTAATAGAAAAAAATATTAAAATTAGAAAAACGGAGTCACCAAAGTTCCATTGTGATTTGGCAGCCAAGAAAAAAATGTATTTGGGCTTTAAGCAGCCCACAGGCTAGCCTGGTAAAACGTATATCTGGTTTTGTTAGATGAATCCAATAGACAGCTCATTGGAAGATCTCTAACTTTTAAAAACACAATTTTTTTAAAAAGTGGATAAAATCATGCCTCTCATACAGATAAAAAAATGAACACATGTTAAAGATTTTATTTATTATGAATCAATGCAGAAACATAGCAGATGTCACAACTAGTTCAAAAGAGAAATTTAAAAATTACGTGTAATAAAGGAAGGTTGAATGTGCAAATGGAAGCAAAACTGGGTTCCTCCACAGTGGTGAAGAGAAGTCAATTGAACTTCCAGTCAGGAGAGAATTTGCACAGCTATAAACAGAAAGTATTAACTGCCATGAGTTATCTACAATCTACAGAGTTGTAAAATAGCTTCCATAGAATGGGAATCAGATTTTGTTTTTTCCAAACAATTCAGTTTTCTACCTGGGCACAACTTTTTTCCCATACAAATAACATCTATTTGTAAATAACATTTTTCTGAAATGTTATTTCAGAAAAGAGGATGAGTCTATATAGAGTTAAATTTATAGTAATTACAATAAATTAAGAAGTTCCTCTCTGACGTGTTTTTTTCCCTACCAAAAAAACAGAACATGAGGTTTATCTTCTACACATTAGGGAACTGGTTGCCGTGAAAGGGCTCCAAGCACCAAAATATCTCACATCAGCTTCACCAGAGTGACTTTCTCATTTCATTGAAAGTAGCCATTACAATACAGATAGGTCATATGGGTGATATGCCAGATGGTCCTCTGAATACATTGGCATAGGTCAATCCTCTGGAAACTGTAAGAAGTTGGGTCTGGGAATCTATCACTAAGAAAGCTTGAGAAATACTGTTCTAGTATATTTTAGTTTGTGGAGTTAGTTAGCAGAGCCCTGAAGAAATAAAGCCCAGACTGGTGTGTCTTTAAATATCCTTGCCATTGTAAGTGGGACATTTAGGAGGAGTCTTGGGGAGCCAGTGGGTGCATTATGAGGGAAGTATGGCCATAAAAGGAAGCCAGTAGCAAAGAAAGCGGCCTGGTGGTGAACTTGAAACAAGCTTCACCTGATGTAGTGTGTCTGATGGAAAAGAAAGAAGAGAGAAAAGAAAGAAGGGTGCTGACAAGCCCAAAGAAGATCTTACAAAGGCTGAGAGCTCACAGGAGGCGTGGAGAGAAAGAGAGAAGCAGAGAGAGAATGCAAAAAGATATCTCACAGACACTCTGGCAATTAAATCAGAATCTCTTGCCAGGCACAGTGGTGTGCACCTGAAAACCCAGCTACTTGAGAGGCTGAGGCAGGAGGATCACTTGAACCCAGGAGTTCCAGAGCAGCCTAAGCAACATAGTGAAGACCCTGTCTAAAAACAATAAAAACAGCAAAGCCAGAATCTCCAGGGGAGGACTCAGTCACTTGTATTTTTAAAAGTTCTTGTGATTGCAACCTGCCGACCGGGTTGAACCTTTGTTCCCCACCTGGAGTTCACCAATTTCACACCAGGTGACGCTGGTCATTGATGCTGTGGTTCTAAATGACTCATCTGTTCCTTGCTAAAGAGGATGTGAGGATTTAGGATGAGTTTCTTCTTCTTTTTAATTAGAGCAAAATTCCTGAAGAGGAAATGACCTGTGGTTTTTTACTTTCAATTGTATCACATCACTGAATGTGCCCTTTCTGTGAGTAAAAAGAAAAAGAATAAGGTCAGCTTTCTACATAGTGTGTGCTGTTTTGTTGTTGCAGTCAAATGAGCAGAACTCAGAAACATAATTGTAAAATGGCAGGCTTTATCTTCTTCTTTATAGTTTACTGCAAATAGTATGACCTCGTAATACTACAAGTGGTGCAGTAAAAAGCAATGAATTTGGCATAAGAAGACGGTAGGACCAGTGGCCAATCTTGCCCAGGGAGGTCACTACACTTATATCAGCCTCAGTTTCCTCTTCCAAAAAATAAGATACATCTCTTTGGATCTAAAATGTCATTGATTGCGAAATGCACCATAGTTTTACATGTCACAAAGAAAAGGTAGTTGTTTTATTTCAGTTAATGTAAATAATGAAAATTATGTTTATTGATGAGTTCAAATGTTCCAGAATATAAAAATAAAACATTTGTCTCATTGAAAAAATCCTTTAATTTCTTAAAGCCAATTTGTTAATAATGCCTATTAAGCAAGACTCATGGTGAGGGTGGGGGGCCAGAGCGCGGTGACTCACGCCTGTAATCCCAGCACCTTGGGAAGCCGAGACGGATGGATCACCTGAGGTCAGGAGTTCGAGACCAGCCTGGCCAACATGGTGAAACCCCGTCTCTACTAAAAATACATAGACGGGGTATGGTGGCACAGGCCTGTAGTCCCAGCTACTTGGGAAGGTGAGGCACGAGAATCACTTGAACCTGGGAAGTGGAGGTTGAAGTGAGCCGACATCGCACCACTGCACTCCAGCCTGGTTGACAGAGTGAGGCTCCCGTCTCAAAAAAAAACTCATCCTTCTCAAATGAGTCAAATCATACAAAACATTATTTACTTAAATAGCCACCTACCTCATAAATTTCCTATAAAGATTTGATAAAGAACACTATTTCCTCCTTAAAAAAAAAGTGATTGGAAATTCATATATACTTAACCGCGGGTACTAATACTAGAGTTGTTTTTGTCAAAATGCAAATACGGGATCTTAAATAGTTTTGAGTTTAGTAGAAGCCAATAGGGTTTTAATGTTGCAAGTGTGCAGTGTGAAGACATGCTGAACTCAAAAATGTTTAAGATCTCCTATTTGCATTTGGCAAAAACAACTTTAATCTAGCCTAAGAAAAGTAATTTCCTAGAACAAGTAACCCAACAACTATGGAAAGCACCTGGTCATAGGATCAAATGATCCAGAGACTCAAGTGGTATCAACACTCTTTCCTAATTTATTTCCCTGATCTTATTATTCTCTCAATCTCTTCCAGGGGATACAGAACTTAGCCACCATAGGCCATGGGGTTACATCCTTATAACTCACAAGTAAACTTATAACTCACAAACTCACAATGTTTGTTTATAAACATTGGTTAATGGGTACAAAGCTACAATTAAAGAAGAGGGACAAAATTCTGATATTCTATTGCACAGTAGGGTGAAGACGGTTAACAGTAAAATTTTGTATACCACAAAATAACTAGAAGAGAGGCTACTGAATGTTCTCACCACAGAGAAAGGATAAATGCATGAGACGGTGGATACATTACCCTGGTTGGATCGTTATACAACATAGATATGTATCGAAACATCAAATTGCACCCCGTAAATATGTACAATTACAATGTGTCCTCAAAACAAAACAAAAAGCAAGCAAACCACCAGACCAGACCTTCTACTTGGATATTGTTCATGGGTGTATCCTAAAACCATTAAAGGAAAGATTTCTGGGAAACTTTATAGTGTGAGGGGTCAGACGGCTGACCACCTGCACCCACAGGTCAGGGGTAGGCATCACTCACACCGGGACAGCCAGCAGATACACGACTCTCGCTGAGGTGCAGTAAGCACACACCCTACCACTGTGTTTGAAGCCGTGCGGGCTTCAAAACAAAACACAACACAACTGAACCAGAATCGAAAGAGTCCATCACCCCTAACTAAATTTTCAAGAAACATGGAGGCTAGAGAAACAAGTTAAACGACACCATCCGTAAGTAATGGGCCAAATCCCAAGATCTGTGACATTCCACAGGGCAAATATCCCTCAGTATATGAATGACATGAAGAAAAACGAGGCGAGGGCAATTAGAGGACAACAGAGACCCAGGATCGTAGCAACCGAATACAATGTGGGACCTTGTTTGAATTTCTATGACAATTCGACTGTAATAAGGAATTTCTGAAATAAGGAAATTTGAAAGTAGACTGAATATTAGGTGCCATTAAGGAATTAACTTTTCTAGGTGTGATAATGGTAGGTTAATTACTTTAAAAACAAAATTACTCGTCAGAGGAAGTTTATGATGAAACGACCTGTTCTAAAGGTGTCGCGCCGACCCCGGGCCGGCCCTCTTGGTGCCGCAGGAGCCTGGTTATCAGGGTGTCTCCAGCTCGCCTGGGCGCTGCACCCCGCCGCGCGGTCCGAGGCGGCCGCAGCGTTAGTAGCTCCCGGCATGCTCCGCGGGCTGAGCTCCGCAGCAAGAGAACTCAAAGCCCCGGGCCTGGGTCCCACGCGGGGCCCCTTACCCAAGGTGCCCCGGGCGCTCATTTGCATGTCCCACCCAACAGGTAAACCTACAGGTCAGTCGCGGTCAGAGCACCAAACGTACGAGCCTTGTGATGCGGTTCCATTGCATGAAATTCTCCTAAAGGCCCCAAGATGAACGGGAAAGCGCGCGGTTCGCTCACCGTAACTATAATAGGTGGGAGACTCCCGTGCCTTATAAGGCCTGTGGACGGAGAAAATACCGTGCTCGCTTCGGCAGCACATATACTAAAATTGGAACGATACAGAGAAGATTAGCATGGCCCCTGCGCAAGGATGACACGCAAATTCGTGAAGCGTTCCATATTTTGCGCGGTTTACGAAGGTTGCCGGACAAGACACGGTGGTGTTTGTAGAGACTGTTCAAGACCTCTCTGGATCTGCATTTTCCTGTTCGCGGACTTAGCCTAGTGGATATCTACGACGCTGTCTGGGCCTTCATCTTCAAAGCGCCCAGTCACGTTACTATTAAGTTACCCAGGTGATCCTCCTATCTGCATCCAAATACTTGTTTTCATTGAGTAAAATATGCTTTCAGGCTGGGCAATGAACATTCCTCGTAATCGAATTTCCCATCACAGAATCTGTCCGATTTATGTAAACCGACCTTTCTAAGTACTTCTTAGAGGATACATGAAAACAGAAGACTTGTGAAAACAGATCCAGAATGGCCTTGCTACTTGTGGCCAGTATTC
Organism: Theropithecus gelada; assembly: GCF_003255815.1. NCBI lineage: Eukaryota > Metazoa > Chordata > Mammalia > Primates > Cercopithecidae > Theropithecus > Theropithecus gelada. Next base: position 33,228,605 of record NC_037675.1, on the reverse strand, counting down.
AAATGGGTCCTGGAGCTCTTGGAATCTATAGGCAAAGGCCAACATTGATCTCCAATAATACCAGTCCTTAGTAGCATTCCTTTCCTTTGTGCAGCTCGCAGTCTAAGAGAAAAAGGGTGTAAGCACTCAGGTCTAAAATGATGGAGAATGGCACAAAGTAGGCGCCAGAAATGAGCACTAACGTTTCCTTCCTTTAGTAGAGATTTATTAGTTTAGGAAAGATTTAGTAAGGAGTCATTGAACAATTCATATGCCAGGTGGTCTTCTATTGAACAAAAGCCAAACAAGCTGGGGCTCTGGAGTTTGTGTTGTTTGGGGAGATAAGACCGTAAGTCTATTTCAGAATGAAAAGTTCAATGAAGAAGGCACAAGGTGACCTTTCTCCATTTCCAAAATGCGTATTAACGATATATTCGCACACGACATTCCACGGGTGACTCTGCTCCGTTCCCACTTCATAGATCTCCTTACACAAATTTTTTGTAATGAAAACCACAATTTCGTCATTGGGTGCCACCCATTTTCGCTTAGATTCACACTATTTCCTTAGTGCTAGTTAGCAGATACTGAAATGATTATCGAAGACTACGCAAAACTGTGGAACGCTTCACGAATTTGCGTGTCATCCTTGCGCAGGGGCCATGCTAATCTTCTCTGTATCGTTCCAATTTTAGTATATGTGCTGCCGAAGCGAGAACACAATTGTCTCCGTCCACAGGCCCTATAAGGCACGGGAGTCTCCCACCTATTATAGTTACGGTGAGCGAACCGCGCGCTTTCCCGTTCATCTTGGGGCCTTTAGGAGAATTTCATGCAATGGAACCGCATCACAAGGCTCGTACGTTTGGTGCTCTGACCGCGACTGACCTGTAGGTTTACCTGTTGGGTGGGACATGCAAATGAGCGCCCGGGGCACCTTGGGTAAGGGGCCCCGCGTGGGACCCAGGCCCGGGGCTTTGAGTTCTCTTGCTGCGGAGCTCAGCACGCGGAGCATGCTGGGAGCCTGGCAGTCCGTGCGGCAGCAGTGGAGCGCGGAGGACCGCGCCGGCCTGGAGCGTTTGGCGTCTCTCCGAAGCCTCTCTGGGAGCTGGGGAGGCGGTTGGCCCGCTAGGTCACTAGGTCCAGCAGGGGTCCTCCCCAAAACATAGAAATTTTCACCGATATTTCGCCAGTGACACTGGGGCCTTGTGCCAACAGACTTTGCCGAAGTGAGCCCAGAGTTCAACTCTTTGGGAGAGTCCTTACAACGACTCGACCACTCAGTTCTGGAGCGGTCGGCACCACGTTCTAAGCTGCCGTGGACTACACTGGCATCTGCGTGACTGTCTCCTGCCGGTGTGCATAGGCGCCCGTCGGGTCGGGAGCTGAGGACTTGGACAGGGCGGCCACACCGCTCTAGTACAGCAGCTCCTCCGTCCATTCTGCGCAGGGGCCTCTGGGGTCAGGGACGGAGGAGCCCGGGCGAGTAGCCACGCCCCTTCACAGGTGTCTTCCCTCGACCGCTACTTTCGCCCCTGGCAGCCAAACACAGGAACGCTGAAAAACAGGCTGAGAGGTGAATTTGAGGAATTACATCGTTCCCTTAGAGTTGAACTGGAGAAGCATTCTTGTACGTCCTTATACCTCCCGGCACTCTAATCCTAACCCTGTTAGAATACAAACGTACAGGACAGACCTACTGTCAAGAAATACTCTGTTAGTGTTAAATATTCTCATTTTTAACTACAGCAAAAATCATACTGTTCAAGTCATATCCCTGAGCGTTGTGAGATGAGGGCCAAAGATCAAAGCCTCTGGTATTTATTTGGTTACAGTATTTCATATATTGAAGTAAGTGAAGGGCAAATGTTTGCCTGTGTTGCGTTAAAACGGCACCTTGAATGAGGACTATGGCACATTTACCAATAACTGGAGTTTTGCTGCTTTTTCTCCTTCCTGTGGTCGTTTTACCCCTTCCTGAAAACAATATTTTGAAGTAGAAACCTACTAAAAATCAGTAATTGAGAAAAATTTTAATTGGTATCCAATTTTCTGATGTATCAAAAGAAAATAGTGTGAAATCATATACGAGTTTCTGGTATTGCTGAGCCAAAAACAGAAAAAGGAACAGAAAGGTAAGCCCACAGGAATTATTGCTAAGCCTATCTTTTTCCGTGTTTGTGGTTGTAATTCTTTTCTTTCACAGATTTTGAAAAGTAATAAAAACACTATTTGAGGTATCCCTCAAAAAAATTAGGCAAAAACGACATTCCTGTTGAGTTAAATTGCCTAATTACAAATAAAATGTGCTTTGATATATTTCTCATAATGCTCTGTCTTTCCAATAAGCTGTTTCTGCTTTGTGACTTCAAAGCTAGGAAGCAGTAAATCGATGTTCAATTTTATGATTTGAAGAAGAATATCAAAATTCTTTCATGTTCTCTCTTTAAAACCTTACAACTAATCAGTTTATTAAAGGATATATGGTCAGAAGAATCTATAGTTAGAAGGACGATCAGAGTTACAGGGTCATGAACTTGATGTCCCTACAAGCTATATGGGCCTTCAGAGTTAGGCTGCATTCCCAGATGACTACTTATAAACTCTTTCCATTCTGAAAAGAGGGAAAAGACTTAGCACATACAAGAAAAAGAAATGTTTGAAGATTGGCAGGAGATGAATCCATTGGGGAAAAAAAATCTTTACAAATGGTTGTAGGCCTGGTGAAGTCCCAGAGTTTTGTGAGGCCAAGGTGGGAGGACCCCTTGAGACCAAGTGTTCAAGACCACCTGGGCAACTTAGTGAGACCCCAGCCTCCCTATCTCTCTCTATATATAGAGAGATATCTCTATATATAGATATAGAGAGATAAATATAAATATATATTATATATGTTTATATAGATATGTTTATGTATTATATTTCTATATATAGATCTATATTTATAATCTTCAGGTATATACACCCAATATATACCTCTCTATATCTATAATTATACACCCAGTATATCTATATATAAATATATAGATACAGCGATATAAGTAATTGGGCATACATATATCGACATATGTGTGTAATTAGGCAATTTAACTCAACAGGAATGTCGTTTTTGCCTAATTTTTTTGAGGGGGAAAGAACATTGTTTTTATTACTTTTCAAAAGCTGTGAAAGAAAAGAATTATAACCACAAACACAGAAAAAGACAGATATGTCGATATATCTATATATCTGTACGTATATCTATATATATATATAGATATACTGGGTGTATATTTATATATATAGAGAGAGAGGTATATACTGGGTGTATATACCTGAAGATTACCTGAAGTTAGTTTAATTATTAAGACAATTCTTAAGCTATTTTTAAAGTTTCAGTCTTGAATTTATAGTTAGACCATTGGAGATAAAGAAGAAACAAGGCTTCTCATTGTGTTTTCTTTATATCTGTGTGGGACTCTGTATACTGGAGATATATATATATCATGCCCAGTGGCATGCTCCTATAGTCCTAGCTATTTGTGAGACTGAAGATAGCTTTAGCCCAGGAGTTCAACGCTGCAGTGAAGTATGATCAAACTGCTACACTGCAGCCTGGGTGACAGAGTGAGAACACTGTCAGTAAAAAAAAATAATAATAATAAAGTAAGTTGTTTTAAATGCTCAGATGTGTACAGAAATAATATGAAAACTTAATTTTAGAGTTATGGCATTACTGAACAATGTAATGTTAAAAGAGCTAAAACAATTTCTCACAGGTGACTTATATATGTCCTCTTTGAAAACACAAAATTCTCCCAAGATCTCCATTGTTACTTAAATTCCTTCTATTGTTCTTTAAATAAATATAAACACAAAACGGCATAAACTCATTTCTCTTATAGCTGTTACACAGCTCTAAAACAAAAGCAGATTTACAAATTTGACACGAAAGTACAAATCAATAAAATTCAAATTAACAGCATTAATTTATTAATGTACTGCAGTAGATAATGCAGTTGGCTGAAACTAAATCACCACTTTGAGTTTGCAAAAATATTAGCCATACTTTTTTTTTTTTTTTTTTGGAGACAGAGTCTTGCTGTGTCGCCCAGGCTCGTCGCAACCTCCACCTCCCAGCCTCCAGCAATTCTCATGCCTCAGCCTCCTGGGGAGCCAGGATTACAGGCATGCACAATCACACCCGGCTGATTTTTGGATTTTTAGTAAAGAGGGGGTTTCACCATGTTGGCCACGCTGGTCTCAAACCCCTGGCCTCAAGTGATCTGCCCGCCTTGGCCTCCCAAAGTACTGGGATTACAGGTGTGAGCCACCACGCCCGGCCTAAAGCTGTATCATTTAATGCAGCATGGAGTTAGTATAATAGTATAATTTAAATCACCACTAAATATATATCCAATTAGATTTTGCTGAAATTTGGAATAAGAAAGATTACCTGCAGTTAGTTTTAATTATTAAGACTATTTTAACGCTTTTTTTTTTTTTTTTTTTTGAGACGGAGTCTCGCTCTGTCACCCAGGCTGGAGCGCAGTGGTGCCATCTGGGCTCACTGCAAGCTCCACCTCCCGGGTTCATGCCATTCTCCTGCCTCAGCCTCCCGAGTGGCTGAGACTACAGGCACCCGCCACCACGCCCGGCTAATTTTTTTGTATTTTTAGTAGAGACGGGGTTTCACCATGGTAGCCAGGATGGTCTCTATTTCCTGACCTCGTGATCCGCCCGCCTCGGCCTCCCAAAGTGTAAAGCTATTTTTAAAGTTTCGGTCTTGAATTTATAGTTAGCTCATTGAAGACAAAGAAGAAACAAGACTTCTCACTGTGTTTTATTTATATCTGCATGGGACTCTATTTGGCCAATATTGCAACAATTGTTGGCAAAAGAGAAAAAGATTAATGGAGATAGTCTGTGTCCTCAAAAATTCCCTCTCACTCTCAAAACAGGGCAGACAGGTTTCTGTAGTGAAACAATTCTGACACAGGCATCACACAGTTTGTGGTTTTTCAAACAGGCTCAGCACCACGTCTGCCGTATGAATGAGGCTTGAGAGGGCAAAATTTCACAAGGTGATTAGTAGATACCAAAAGTTACTCATTTACACCATTTCAAAATTAATCATAAATTGAATTTTATTATTATTTCCATCCTGTTTTCATTTTAGAATATTCAAATTACTGTTACACTTTTATTGGTACAACATGTCTGAAAGCATTTGGCTTTTGCCTGGTACAAATATATCACTTACATTATTCAATCTGTCCCTGTTCATTTCTTACTAGCCCCTACAAAGTAGTACATTAGTCAATCGTGTTATTTTCATTGTGTGAAATCAAAATATTGATTTATTGAAACCATAAGAAACTAAAGTCTTGGTAACTGAAAATATTATTCATGTATGTATTATCACTGAGAAAAAGAAATTTTGACTTCATTTACAAGTAATTCAACATAAGCATAGTGGCAGACACTAGCCATTGCTATCATTTAGGTAGCAGGACATGCCCACCTAATAGCAGCCAGTAACAAACACTGTCACACTGACAATCCGTTAGCTAAGTAAGATGGCATGGCAAACCATGCAGATTCATATTGAAATCTCATGACAATATTTAGTTATAAGGTGAATATTCAGATGTTTTAGACCCTGCCTATTTTAATATTTTAAGATGATCATCCCAATAAAAACTATTTATTTCTAAAAATCCTCTAGAGAATCCTCTAACCCTTAAGAATCTGAAGATTTCAAGAGGTTCTAGATCCTAGTCTGAGGAACACTGTATAGGCTGATACAGAAAAATTCAATTCCTGGAATTTGTGTATCATTATATTTATTCTTTCCTGGAGGTAATAACTCAAGAGTTAGAAAATGTGGTGGAAGGGTGTAATATTTATTAAACAACAAATACTTGACAGATATTTTACATATAAGATTGCATTTAGTATTTGCAATAATTCCGACCTAGCTATTACCCATTCTACAGCTGAAGAAACTGATGCTCAAAAGAATTATGTACCTTGCGGCAGGGCACGGTGACTCATGCCTGTAATCCTAGCACTTTGGGAAGACGAGGCCAGTAGATCACGAGGTCAGGAGATGGAGGCCATCCTGGCTAACACGATGAAACCCTGTCTCTACTAAAAATACAAAAAATTAGCCGGACGTGGTGGTGGGCACCTGTAGTCCCAGTTACTCGGGAGGCTGAGGCAGGAGAATGGCAAGAACCCGGGAGGCAGAACTTGCAGTGAGCCAAGATTGCGCCACTGTGCTCCAGCCTGGGCGACTGGGCGAGACTCCGTGTCAAAAAAAAAAAAAAAAAAAACAAAAAAGAATTATGTACCTTGCTTAATAAAAGCAGGTTAGGGGAAAGACAACGTCCAAACTAAGGATTCTCAGAATCCTAATCTCAACCTTTTTCTATTATTCTGTGATTTAATTTAACATTAAAGATAACCAAATACTGTATAGCTTTAACAAGGAAAATTTTTATGAACTGATTTGAAATTCAGTCAATACATAGAACATAATAAAAAGGAAAATCTTCAGTCAAGTCTATGTGTTCTAGGTTATGAAGGAAAAAAATTCAATATCAGACCACCTTCCAAAATGTTTCTGGGCTACCTTCTTTAAATTACTGATGCTTACACATGAAATGAAAGGCAATATAATTGTCAAAAAATAAAAACGAAAAACCCTGCAACTATAAACAACAGTAATGAAATTATCCAAGACACATCATCTGTGCCCATGTTAGTCTCCATTAATAGAAATGACTCAGAATTGTCTTAGTGTTCAGTTTTTGAATAAAGTGACTAAATAATAATTTAATTATTTAAATGCATGTGTCATCAATCAAAATCACCTTTACTTTAGGCAATAAACTTTTGTTTTAATAAAATAGTTTTCATTTCAGGATCCCAGGAGACTTACATAGAGTCCCAGCATTTCTGAGAGCTTCTACAAAGGTAGATAAAACTGTTATATTTTTTTGTAAGTGCACAAAAATTAATCTGGGATGGAAATTTTAAAAGAAAACATAGGAAAATAATTTTACAACATTGGCCTTAGCAAAGATTTCTAAGACACAGAAAGCAGAAACCATTAAAAACTTAACAAATTGGACTTCACCAAAATTTCAAACTCTGCTCATTAAAAGATACCACCAAAAAAAAAAAAAAAAAAGGCAAGCCAGAGACTTGGAGACAACAATCATAATCAAATATCAGAAAAAGGAACTGTATCAAGAATAAATCAGGAACTCTCATAACTCAACAATAAAAAGAAGAACCCGAAGAAAATATGGGCAAAAGTCTTAAACAGACACTTCATCAAAAAATATACAAATGGTTAGTAACAAAATGAAAATATAACATCATTAATCATCAGGAAACTGCTAGTTAGTGCAATGAATACAACACCTCCTAGAATGGCTAAAATGTAAAAGACTGATAATACCAAATATTGGCAAATATATGGAATAACTAGAACTCTCATACATTGTTAGTTGGAGTGTAAAATAGTACTTCTTTTGAAGAACTATTTGGCACGGTTTTATAAAAATAAACATACACGACCGGGTGCGGTGGCTCACGCCTGTAATCCCAACACTTTGGGAGGCCGAGGCGGGCGGATCACGAGGTCAGGAGCTCGAGACCATCCTGGCTAACACGGTGAAACCCCGTTTCTACTAAAAATACAAAAAAATTAGCCGGGCGTGGTGGTGGGTGCCTGTAGTCCCAGCTACTCGGAGACTGAGGCAGGAGAATGGCGTGAACCCGGGAGGCGGAGCTTGCAATGAGCCGAGATCGCGCCACTGCACTCCAGCCTGGGCGACAGAGCGAGACTCCGTCTCAAAAAATAAAAATGAAAAATAAAATTAAAAAGATAAGCATACCCTTACTTACATTGTGACCCAGCAATCCTACCTTTACATATTTGTCCAGGATAAATTAAGACAGATGTCCACAAAGATCCATAGATGAACATTTACACTTGCTTTATTTGTAACAGTCCCAATCTGGAAACAATCCAAATGTCCATCAACAGGAGAATGAATAAATTATGATATATTGATAGAAGGGAATATTACTCAGCAGTAAGAAGAAACACATTAGTGGTATGCACAACATGGATGAATTTCACAGAAATATTTCACAAAAGAAGCCAAAAATGAAAGAGTATATATTGTGTGCTTCTATTAATACAAAGTTTAAGAACAAGCAAAGCTACTCTAGTAATGATAGAAAACAGAACAGCAATCGCTTAAAGGGGAGGGGGAAAGTGAACTGACTAGAAAATGGTACAGAGGAACTTTCTGAAATGATTTAAAGCTCTATATCTTGATCAGAATGTAGGTTACATGTGGGTGATGGTATATTCATTTGTTAAAACACATCAACTGTATACTTGAGATCTGTGCTTCTCACCATTATGCACTATATCACAATAAAAAAAGCATGCTTAAATAAAAAGAAGAGAGCATCAAAAACAAAAAACAAGTCTGTTGCTGAAGTTTAATGCCAAAGGATTTACTGTTTCTAACCAATGTACTGTGGTTTTTGGAACTTTTTACTCTACCTGTACCCCTTCACTAAACATGTATTGATCCCATCATTACAAGGCATTAAGCTAAGCTGGTAGACATTGTGTCTGTGGAGGCATCAGTCAAGTTGACTCAAGAAACATATAAATATAATTCTAAAGTAGTTCACTGAATGCTTTTAGTTTATATTAATTCCTTTATCTAATAAGCATTTACTGAGCCCTTATTTATATGCCAGGCAATGTTCTAGGCACCAGAGGTTCAGCAGTGACCAAGACACCGCACCCCTTGCCTGATGGAGTTTCATTTGACTTTGGAAGAGACAGATAATTTAAAAGTATACAAATAGGCCCAGTGCGGTGGCTTATGCCTGTAATCCCAACACTTTGGGAGGCTGAGGAGGGTGGATTACCTGAGGTCAGGAGTTCGAGACTAGCCTGGCCAACATGGTGAAACCCCATCTCTACTAAAAATACAAAAATTAGGTGGACATGGTGGCACGCACCTGTAATCCCAGCTACTCAGGAGGCTGAGGCACAAGAATAGCTTGAACCCAGGAGGCAGAGGCTACAGCGAGCCAAGATCACACCACTGCACTCCAGCCTGGGCAATAGAGTCAGACTCCATCTCAAAAAAAAAAAAAAAAAAAGGATACAAATAAATAAATGAGGTAATTTCAGATGGTGAAAAATATATTGAAGAAAATGAAATATTTAGAAGATGAAACATTTGATCACATTTTACTCATTTCTGAGGAAGGGTGTGTGAATCACATATTTGCTTGTCATGTTATACTTAGCGCCATTGACATCAAAGATCAACTCTCACATACTTTTATTCTCACTGTGCAATGAAAATAGTTTCAAAATGAGAACAAGGCCATATTTTACCAGTGAACATTTATGTACATCTTATTTTCTTACACGCTCCTTTAAAAAGGACAGATTGACAATTCACCAGATCATTACACACAAATTAAGAGCATATGGACTGTGTGTTTAACCAAAGCACACCACACTGTTAAGAACCATTATGGTCCCTCAATTTCACTGGGAACTCTCACTTTTCCTCAGGACTCAAGTATTTAGAGTTATACTTGTAAGTGACTAGAGATTTTTAAAACCTACTGACTTGAGATAACTCGTGAAAATCAGACTACATACCAACCCCTCATTCATGATATCATGCATAGTATAGAGAGTAAAGGTTTCAGACTGTAGAAGTATTATAAGCACCTAGTACATTAGAATTGTTTGAGAGACATACAGCTGTCCCACACTATTTCACCAGCCTATGCATCTGTTACCACTCAACAGTATTGTTGCTTTTTATCTTTTAATGTTTATATTGGTTCTCATCAAAGTAGAAACAGAGATACCAGACATTAGAATTTTAGCTATGTTTAACATCATTGAAAAGCTAAAATCGTAGTAATCTGGACTAACATCTCAAATCTTGTCATGAAGCCAGCTTTCTCAAAGCCAAGCAAATCTGTGCCAGGCAAAACATGGGTGAGATTATTTCCTATTATTTTAATTTCTACTATGGTTTATACCATTTTGAGAAATGCTGTTATCTTTCATTAGTTAAACTCTATTAGCCCTTCATGGAAGACAACCGGTGACAAGCGTCATTAGTCATTGCCTGCTTGGAAACAGAGATGCTGCCAGGAGGCAACACAGTCAGCCTAGTGGCTTACTGGCAGAACTGAAGTTAAACCAGAGTGCTGAGTTGTCCTTTCTGGGCTAATCTTCTAGCATCCCTTCTATGCCACACAACTCATATGGAAGAACTTTTGCTGATTGTTAGTTGATTCTATACATGATGAAAATCTACATTTATGTTCATTTGCCTTGCCAAATAATTATGACAGTGTTGGTAGCTCTTGAGAAACCATAGAACAGGTTTTCAAGTGAAGGCAAGCAACTGAACAGAGGACACTCAGGCCGCACAACTGCCTGAACAAAAAGAAAATTAAGAATCAAAATGACCGCTTCTATAAGAATGAAAATGAAAATGGACCCCTACAATTTATACAGGAAGGCTGAGTTCGGTTTTCCCCCTCTATTTTATGAAAACATATCCAGCGTGTTAGTAATCACATGAAAAACAATCACTTGTGTCTTTTTAAAAGCAGAGTTTGAAGCTGATGGCAGATGCAGGAAAATGCCTGTTGATCAGATCTTGCTTCATGTTTTCCAGCTGAAATGTGTCATACTCTAGACTGAGAAAATACCTCCAGGTCGCCCTCCTTGGATGGCACACATGATGATGTCTGAAGTCATCATAGAATGTTTTATCCTCCTTGGTCATTCTTCATCATTCTGAGATACATGGTCAGTAAGGGACCCCCTTTTGGTAGATCATATGGCCCTTAAACCTTTGGAGTTATTAGAAACAATGCCTTGGGGCAGGACATATCTGGATTTGAATCTCGGTGTGCCATTTACGAGTGTGGTCCTCAGTAAGTTCTTGGTGCTTCCGTAGTTCCTTGAATTGGACATAAGACCTACCTTCTCACATTATTGTAAAATTGAATTAAGATGACATTTGAAACATACCTGGCTCATAAAAAGTACTCAAATAACTATTGGCTCGTTTCCCCTTTGCTTCTTTCTCATAGTTCTTTTTTTTTTTTTTTTTTTTTTTTTGAGACAGAGTCTGGCTCTGTCGCCCAGGCTGGAGTGCAGTGGCCGGATCTCAGCTCACTGTAAGCTCCGCCTCCCGGGTTTACGCCCTTCTCCTGCCTCAGCCTCCCGAGTAGCTGGGACTACAGGCGCCTGCCACCTCGCCCGGCTAGTTTTTTTGTATTTTTTTAGTAGAGACGGGGTTTCACCGTGTTAGCCAGGATGGTCTCGATCTCCTGACCTCGTGATCCGCCCGCCTCGGCCTCCCAAAGTGCTGGGATTACAGGCTTGAGCCACCACGCCCGGCCCTTTCTCATAGTTCTTATCACACATTGCCTCATATAAGTAGTTATCTTGTTACGTCTTATCTTTCCCCTCACTAGACTATAACCTCCTTAATGGTTGGGATGATGGCTCACTCATTTTTGTGGCCCTGGACCTCCCCCACATAGTGCGTTAGACAGAGTGGGCACTTGCAAACTATATATTGAATGTTATTTTTTCTAACTCAGCATATACTCAGCAATTTAGTGAAATAAAACCATAGTCAGAATGTCCAGTGATTTCTCTTTTCTCCATTAGGTCGGCTGCTTTTATTTTTAGAAGCGTCTTTCTGAGCATTCACATAGACTGATGGCCATTTACTGCAGGCAAGCAATCTTCCCAGGTTAGATTGCACTATCTATTTTCACAATTCAGATGAGGCTTTGCTTTTATCCTGAGTTTGTGATATGCATGTTTAGATGAGCCCAAAGTGTAAAGCAGCCAAACTATTCCATCTTTTGTCAACTGAACATTCATTACCTACACTGGCAGATTTCTGGCATGGCTGACTATATACCTGACTCTACATATGACTATATGTATGGATATAAGACATATACATATTGTTTATATAGTCTTTTATATATAAAATATATTTGAGAGAAACCTAAATGTGTCCAAAATTCTTTGATCCAAGAAAAAAATTTTTAAGTTCTACAGAGGTAAAATAAATGGCAATTATATAAATACATCGAAGAGGCAAAATGAAATGAAAAAATCAGTCACCTTGAGCTATGCTTTGTGCATTTTACCTGGAAAAAGAAATTAACTAAATTACATTAGCCTTGAATATTTATGAATTAAGTACAACTTTTCTTTCCTTTACCTTTCCCTTTGGCTCTTTGACCTTAGAAAACCTCCATTTTCTTATCTCGCAGGGCTGTTTTAGGGATTAAATAAGTTTACACAATCCCAAACACAGTGTCTACTACCCATTACAAACTCAAGTGTGTGGCAGGCTGTACTGCTATTTATGGCACACCATAAGCCTGGGCCTTCCTTTTCGTAAAAAAAAAAAAAAAAGGGAAGTGCTCAGCAAAAATCGAGCCAGGAACTTCCCAATCCCTTCTCCCTGAGCCCACAGACATTCCAAATCTCTTTGTGTTGACATAGTGTAAGAATTCTGGTCCCAGCAAATGTTAGCAAGAATATTACCTTGAAACAAACAAAGATACCATCTTGGAGGGAAAAAAGCAAAGAAGTGATTGCCAAGGTCGGTGGGGGCACTCAGGGAATTTCTAAGAGCTACAAACAAAAATACTACCTTGGCCTGGAGCGGTGGCTCACGCCTGTAATCCCAGCACTTTGGGAGGCCAAGGAGGACGAATCACTTGAAGCCAGGCATTTGAGGCCAGTCTGACCAACACAGTGAAACTCCGTCTCTACTAAAAATATAAAAATTAGCCAGGTGTGGTGACGCATGCCTGTAATCCCAGCTACTCGGAAGGCTGAGTCAGGAGAATCGCCTGAACCCGGGAGGCGGAAGTTGCCATGAGCTGAGATCGCGCCATTGCACTCCAGCCTGGGTGACAGGTTAAGACTCTGTCTTAAAAAAAAAAAAAAAAAAAGACACCACCTTGGGGGAAAAAAGTAGGGAAGTGATTGCCAAGGTTGGTGGGGGCACTCGGGATTTCTAGGAGCTGGCAGTATTCTAGAGCTGGGTTGTGGCTACATGGTTTCACTTTATGATAATGTTAAAGTTTTATGTACTTTGCTGTATGTGGACCGTATTTCACAACAAAAAAGATTTAAAAGGAGGTGTGTGCGTGTGTGTGTGTGTGTGTGTGTGTTTTAAAAAAAAAAAAAGAACACCTTTTGGATTTTGAGTGTTTTATGCTTCTCAGAAGGCTTTCAAACAGGTGATACACTGTGAATCAAATAGGACTTCCTCTATTTGATACAAAGATGCTAAAAGAAGTATCTGAGGTTACATTCTGCTAGTTCCTGGTAGAGCCTGGGGTTTAGGACTAAGATGTCCTAAGTTTAGAGCTCTGTTTTCTTCTCCAAACTTTCTTCCAAACCAAGATGTGCACTTTGTACCATGTTAATATTATGCAAACTAATATCTTAAATAATTCTCAAATTATGAAATATTTCAAACATATAAGCAAGTATAGAGACTATAAGGAAGGGGAATTTCTTGAACCCGGGAGGCAGAGATTGCAGTGAGCCGAGATCATGCAACTGCACTCCAGCCTGGCAACAGAGCAAGACTCCATCTCAATAATAATAATAATAATAATAAATAATAAAAGTGCATTCACTCACAGAAAGAAGACTTAGGTTGTATCTATTATTTTGCTACCAAACAAGACTGATGAAACATTCTTATAGAAGAGGGGTTGGCAAATTACAACCAATGAACCAAATCTAGCCTGCCACCTATTTTTGTGTGGTGTGGTCCATGAGCTAAGAATGGTTGCTCTGTCACCCAGACTGGAGTGCAGTGGCTAAATCTCGGCTCACTGCAGTCTCGACCTCCTGGGCTAAAGCCATCCTCCCACCTTAGCCACCCGAGTAGCTGGGACTACAGGTGCATGCCACCATTCCTGGCTAATTTTTTGTGTTTTTGCAAAGGCAGGGTCTCACCATGTTGCCCAGGCTGTTCTTGAACTCCTGAGCTCAAGTGATCCACCTGCCTCGGCCTCCCAATGTGCTGAGATTACAGCTGTGTGCCACTGCACCTGACTGGTTTTCACATTTTTAAATGGTTGAAAAAAATTGAAAAGAAGAATAACATTTTGTGACACATGAAAGTTATATGAAAATCAAATCCCAGGGTCCATAAACTTTAATTGGAACACAGCAATGCCTATTTATTTACATATTATCTAAAACATTCACAGCAGAGCTGAATAGTTGTGCTAGAGATGATGTTGTCCATAAAGCCTAAAATATTTGCCACCCAGCCCTTTACAGAAAAAGTTTACTGACCCCTATTATAGAGGTCTCTTAATGTATATATGTGAGAGTTTCTCTAGGATACATTTCCAGAAGCTGAATTATTGGGTCTTCAGGTACTAGAATCTTCAGCCTTACCTGGTGCAGTCTAATTGGTTGCAGTTATTATTCCAGTTCACACTACCACAAGCAATATATAAGAATTCCTGTTGATTGACTTGGTAATCCTTAATGTTATCATATTCTTAAGTTTGTGCCAGTCTGATTGGTATGAAACGGTATTACATTATGATTTTTATTTGCATTTCCATGATTACGTAGGAAAACAACCATTTTTCCACAGATTTACTGTCAATTGCCTTTTCACAAATTTTTCTAATTTTCCTTTTTGGTTATCATTTTCTTATTGATTTTCAAGAATTATTTATGTATTCTTTAATACTAATTCTTTCTAGGTTATGTTGGTTACTAATATTTTCTCCCTGTGTTTTTGAGTCTCCTCTTTTAACCTTGTTTGTGGTATCTTGTGTACAAATATATATTTGAATATAGTCAAATTTGTTAGTTTTCTTTATGGATTGTATAGTATCTTTTTCTTTTTCTTTTCTTCTTTTTTCTTTTTCTTTTTTGAGATGGAGTCTTGCTCTATCACCCAGACTGGAGTGCAGTGGCGTGATCTCGGCTCACTGCAACCTCCACCTCCCGGGTTCAAGTGATTCTCCCACCTCAGCCTCCCAAGTGGCTGGGAGTACAGGCATGTTCCACCACATCCAGCTAATTTTTGTATTTTTAGTAGAGATGAACGAGGTTTCACCATATAGGCCAGGCTGGTTTCGATCTCCTGAGCTCAAGTAATACACTCGCCTCGGCCTCCCAAAGTGCTGGGATTACAGGGGTGAGCCACTGCATCCGGCCAATGTTTTTTCTTATCTAAACATTATTCCTGACTGGGCACGGTGGCTCACGCCAGTAATCCAGCACTATAGGAGGTCAAGGAAGGTGGATCGCTTGAGGTCAGGAGACCAGCCTGGCCAACATGGTGAAACCCCGTGTCTACTAATGATACAAAAAAATTAGCCAGGCCTGGTGCACATGCCTGTAGTTCCAGCTACTCAGGAGGTGGAAGCTGCAGAGGTTGCAGTGAGCCGAGATCAAGTCACTGCGCTCCAGCCTGGGCAACAGAGTGAGACTCTGTCTCCAAAAAAAAAAAAAAAAAAAAAAGGCCGGACGTGGTGATTCATGCCTGCAATCCCAGCACTTTGGGAGGCAGAGGCGGGAGGATCACCTGAGGTCAGGAGTTTGAGACTAGCCTGGCCAACATGGTGAAACCTCGCCTCTGTAAAATGTTTTTTAAAAAATGTATTATTGTATTCTAATGCCATAAAGATAATCCTTATGTTTTATTCTAAAACATTTGTGAAGTGATAACAAGCACTTATCTAACTACCTAGGTCAAATGAATAGAGGACAGTTACTAACTTCAACTCCTATCTGTGCCACCAGAGCATGGAGTAATTCTAGCCAGCAAAGGAGCCAGTATTGCAAGAGAGAGAAAACAAGATAATAACTAAAAAGAAATATACTGATGACCTTGACTGGTGGAGTGGGTGGAAGTACAAGCTGGAGGTGCAAATCACAGAGATGAAATGTTATGTTAATGGGAGATGGGAAGTGAAAATGAAATCATTCTTTCAACAAGCTTGGCCACAAAGGAAATGAAAGCTGTAGCAGCAGATATAAAGTAAAAGAGACTTTTTTCATTTTTTTCATTAGAGAAAATTAAGCATGTTTATTTGCTGATGGCAAAGAGTAGAGCAGAGATTGAAGATTCAGGGATGAGGGGAGATCACTGATTGAGGCAGGTTCCTGAGGAGGCCAAGGAGATGGGATGGAGATTGGATGGCAGGGGAGACCTACTCTTTCTCTTGCTGTAGTTACACCTCCCTGAGCTACCTCTCCCTCTTTCCTTTGCCTCTCAAAAAGCTATACATTATTTATTAAGACTATCAGATATTGGCACAAAAGATAGACAAATAGATTAATAGAACCAAAAGGGCACCTGATTTATGACAAGGTAGCACAGAAGGGCAATGGAGAAAGGGCAATCACTTCAATAAACAATATTGGCAGCTGGATGTGGTGGCTCTTGCCTGTAATCCCAGCACTATGGGAGGCCGAGGGGGATGGATTGCCTGAGGTCAGGAGTTCAAGACTAACCTGGCCAACATGGTGAAACCCCGTTTCTACTAAAAATACAAAAATCACTGTAATCCTAGCTACTAGGGAGGCTGAGGCCGGAGAATCACCTGAACCCAGGAGGCAGAGGATGCAGTGAGCCAAGATTGGGCCACTGCACTTCAGCCTGGTTGACAGAGCAAGACTCCATCTCAAAACAAACAAACAAACAATAAACAATATTGGGTCAACTGTATCTGTTTGCAGAAATCTTGATTTCTACCTCATGGTATACTTGAAAATTATTTCCAGATAGAATGTGTATCTAAATATAAAAGTAAGATAATAAAGCTTCTAGAGAGTAATAACATGAGAAAGTATCTTAGTGACTTTGAAGTAGGGAATGTTTTCTTAGACTGGAAGCAAAATGTATTAACTATTGATAAGGAAAAGATTAACTACATTAAAATTGGGGCTTTCTGTTCATCCCCAAAAAAATCACCATTAAGAAAATGAAAAGGTAAGCTCAAGAGTAGAAGATATTTGCAATACATATAACCAACAAAGGGCTCATATATAAAGAATTCCAGCAAATCAATAAGAAAAAGACAACTAAATAGAAAAATGGGCAAAACACCTGAACAGGCACTTTACAGAAGAAGCTAACCAAATGCTCAATACACATATAAAAAAGTCTCATTGTTATTGGTCATCAGTGAAAGGCATATTAAAACTATCTTAAAAGACTGGCAACTCAGGGTTGGCAAAGATGTGGAGTATTCTAATTTTCCTACAATTCCAGTGAGAGTATAAATTGATGCAACCACTTTGAAAACTATTTGTCAGTATCTGTTAAAGCTGAACGTACACATACTCTGTGATCCAGCAACCCCACATGTGTATATACACATGATTATTCATAGAAGCATTGTTCCTAAAAACCAAAATATCTTGTCTTCAACAAGAGAATAAATTAATTAAGAAATATGTATTCAATGCCGCAACAACATAGAGGAATCACACAAACATAACATTGAGTAAAAGACGTTACACACAAAAGAATCTACTCTGCCCCATTTTTATGAAGCTCTGAAACTAGTCTACTGTGCAAAACTAGGCAAAGCTACTCTACTGTGTTGGAAATCAGAATAGCCATTATCTTTTAATAAGGAGTGTAGAAAATGACTAGGCATATGGTAGGCTTCTGGAATTGTGATATTCAATCTATTTAACTGTGTGGTAGTTACACTGGTGTGTTTATTCTTCAATAATTATATACTTCTAATTTGTGTACTTTTCTGTATATGTGTTAAACTGTGATTAAGTGAAACATTAAAGCTATCTATTCTGTCATAAACAATGTCATCCACATAAATATTTTGTACTTTTCTACTTACCTTACATATCTAGTCATTTATCTGTTAATCTTGTTCTTCTAATTGGAAGAATGAGATTAAAGGTTGAGTGTTACTTGTCTTTTGGTTTTCTGAGGGTCTCTGCACACAGCAGGTGTTCGATAAATGTTTACTGAATTGAAATTTTAAAACAATATGTTAGAACTCTCTTTGGGGAGTTTTCGGCAAACATGTCATGAAACAATTACTACTGATTCATCCTTCACCAACTGATCCTTTCCTTTTTAAAATGTCCTAACATGAGATGAACATCCACAAACACTAAACAATCTATTACTGTTGCTTTGGAACGTAACTATTTTGAAGAAGTTTCTCTACGTGTTGCAAATTTTTTTCTGGGTGCTGGACTGGTAGGTATATGATCTATGGGCATAATTTGTCCATATACAGAAGTCAGGGGCAGCAGCAAAATAATTTTTAATTGTCAGAATATTAAATATGTATATAAATGCTCTATTGAGAAGCCAAGCTGTCTGTTCACTAGAATAAATATATTTTATTCTTCATTTAAAAAGATGCTCCTATCCACACTGCACCACAAGACCATCTGCTCTAAGCTATTTCTTCTAGTAAGAGTGAAAATGTGATGGATCCATCCATCTCTCTCTTTTCAAGGCCCATGGTTATCATAGTTTGGTATGTGTTTGCAGGAAGTCTGATGTAGGATAAGGGTACCATTTGTGACCATAGACCATGGCTAAGATAAGAAGCTTCTGTAACATGTTGCTTAGGGATACACAAAACAAAACCAAAAAAGAAAAGTAAAATAAGAAGCTTCTGCAGAAAGAATACACGAAGTTGGCCTCAAATACAACATATCCTAACCAATTGACCAAATCAGGTTTTGTTAACTATATTACTGACAGTAACTTTTTTGTGCAACCTTGCCTTCTAAGAGAGTCTTCCCACTTTTACTGCAGTCTGGATTAGATGACCTTTTCTGAGCTCTCACACCCCCTGGGCAATAACACTGAACTGTAATTTTCTCTTTATTGGTCCATCTCCCCCTCTAGATTATGAGGACCTTGGAGATCACGTCTTTTAAAAAAAGTATATCTCCAGTTCCTAGTATCATATTTGGAACAAAGTTGGCATTTACTAGAATTACATATTTGAATGAAAGTATTAACTGCAGACTTGATCCGTCACATTCCTAACTTAAACAAGGCTCCATTGTTAATATTTAGTCATGCCTTGAGATTAACTATTAACTCACAAATCTGAATTTGCAGTGAGGTGTTTAATAGTAGAGTGAAACTGAACATCTTGGAAGCAGAACATGAAAGAGTATTGACTGCTAATCATATAAAATTAGACTTCTGTTTCTGGCAATATGAGAATCAGATACCCTGAGGAATTCTCTTGGAACAGAACACCAGGGGGAAAAAGATATGTAAGCATTATTTAAAAGTGTCTATGAATGCAGAGCTGATCTGGCAAGAAAGCTACCTCCAGATAAATAATGAACACTGGAGATGATACATGCCTGAAGCATCTGACAGGCTCTGGTGGCATGAAGATTTTGGTTTTAACTAACTGCATGCAAGAGTCAGGAGACAAAACTGAAGGTTTGTAGAATGTAGGAAGTCAAAATAAGACCTCAGCATAAGCGGAGACTCTGAAAGGCATCATTCTAGTGGAAGGATGAACTTGGGGGAAACTCTCACCACATAGAAGAAAATAATTAGGAAACATGTCAATCTCAGCCTTATTTATAAATAGAAGGGGAAAAAATGTTCTCTCGAGTATGGATTCTGGGACTGAATTCATATTACATAAACTGAAATTTTAGTTTAAAGTGCTGCCAGGTTGACAGTGACTATGTTTTTAAAAATAAGAGGGTATCATGGGTATACCCAAGGAACAACAGACCATAAAAAATTATCAAGTAGATAGATCTAGTAAAAAAAAAATTAAAGACAACATCTAGAAATGAAATGTGAAACTAAGATCAGAAACTCAATGATTAGATTAAAATATCAAATGGTCCATAATTAAAAAGAGAGTTACTAAAATAGAAATTAGAATGAAAAAATGTACACAGAATGTAGCACAAAGATATTAAAACTTATATAAAGGAGAGGTTACGCAACCTGGAGAATAAAGTGAGAAGTTCAAAATACATTTTTAGAATACAGGTATATTAGTTTGCTAGGACTGCCATAACGAAATACCACAGACTGGGTGCCTTAAGCAACGGAAATGTTCTCACAGTTCCAGAGGCTAGAAATCCAAGATCAAGGTGCTGTCAAGGAGGCTGGTTTCTGGTGAGGCCTCTCTAGAGTATAGACAGCTGCCTTTTCATTGTGCCCTCACGTGGCCTTTCCTCTGTTCATATGGAGGGATTAGGGGGACAGTGAGCACAAGCATACTTTGGTCTCTCTTCCTCGACTTATAAGGACACCCGTGCTATTGGATGAGGTCCACTCTTACAACTTCATTTAACCTTAGTTATTATACCTCCCTAAAAGCCCTATTACCAAATACAGTCACACCGGGAGTTAGGGCTTTAACATACGAATTTTGGTGGAATGAAATTCAGTCCATAACAATAGGCAAAACTAGATAAAACAGGAAAAAAAAGACAATATTTAAAGACATAATTGAAAACTTTTAAAACTGATGTTCAACAAACTTAAAAAAACTAAAGCAGTATAAATGAAAGGAAATACTTGCTTTGACACATCATACTGAAACAATAGAATACCAAAGACAAAAATAAGATTAAGGACAAATAATGAAGACAGATTATCTACAAAGGAAGCATTATTAGGATAGCCAACTTCTCATCAGTTTCAATGCAAGAAAAGATAAAGTTCTTCAAAATTCATTGCCATTAAAAAAAAAAAAAAAAAAAAGTGAAGCTTGGTTGTGGTGGCTCATGCCTGAAATACCAACACATTTGGGAGTCCAAGGTGGAAGGATTGCTTAAACCCAGGAGTTCAAGACTAGCCTGGGCAACACAGTGAGACTCCATCTCTGCAAAAAAAAAAAAAAAAAGAAAAAATTTAGCTGAGCTCGTGCCTGTGGTCTTAGTTAGTCCTGAGGCTGAAGCAGGAGGATCCTTTAGGCCCAGGATTTCAAGGCTGCAGTGAATTAGGATCTCACAATTGCACTCCAGCCTGGGTGACAGAGTTAAACTCTTGACTCTAATTTTAAAAAAATTTAAGTATGAAACTCACAGGTCTTATAAAACAATTTCACAAAGGAGGATCAGAAACAAATCATATGCCAGCACAAGAGGACTCCATCAAACCACAAAGACAAACAGAAAAAAAAAAAAAAAAAAAAGAGGGAGAAACAAAGATTCTTGGAAGCAACTAGATAATAACATTATGACAGGTACAAAACTTTACATGTCAATATTAACTTTGAACATAAGTTGACTAAATGCTCCACTTCAAAGATAGATTGGCAGAATGGACTAAAAGAACTTCGAAACTTGAATCTACAAGACCAGTGTTACACTGATACCAAAACCAGACAAAAACAATTCAAAAAAAGAAAACTGTAGGCCAATATCAATGATAAATATTGATGCAAAAATTCTCAACAAAACACTAGCAAACTGAATTCAACAACACATTACAAAGATCATTCATCATGACCAAGTGGGATTTATCCCTGCGATGCAAGGATGCTGCAACATATGCAAATCAATTAATGTGATAATTTATAACAACAGAATGAAAGACAAAAACCATGTGATCATTTCAATTGATACTGCAAAAGCACTTGATAAAATTCAACATCCCTTTATGATAAAAACCCTAAAAAAAACCCTGAATATAGAAGGAATATACCTCAGCAAAAAGAGCCATATATGACAGACCCACAGTTACTATCATATTGAATGGGGAGAAACTGAAATCCTTTCCTCTAAGATCTAGAACTGACAAATATGCCCATTTTCACCACTATTATTCAACACAATACTGAAAGTCCTAGCTAGAGTAATCAGACAAGAGAAAGAAATAAAGGACATCAAAATTGGGAAGGAAGAAGTCAAATTATCCTTGTTTGTGGATGAGATGATCTTATGTTGGGAAAAACCTAAAGACTCCACCAAAAAAACCATTAGAACTGATGAATAAATTCAGTAAAGTTGCAGGACACAAATCAACATGCAAAATTAGTAGCATTTCTATATGCCAACAGCAAATAATCTGAAAAAGAAATCAAGAAAGTAATCCCATTTACAATAGCTATAAATAAAAGAAAAGAGCTAGGAATTAAATTAACCAAAAAAGTGAAAGAGCTCTACAATGAAAACTATAAAACATAGATGCAAGAAATTGAACAACAAACACAAAACTGCAAAGATATTCCATGTTCATTAATTGAAAAAATCAATATTGTTAAAATGGTCACACTACCGAAAGCAATCTACAGATTTAATGCAATCCATATCAAAATACCAATGACATTCTTTGCAGAAATAGAAAAAAATCCTAAAATTTATATGAAACCACTCAAAAAAAAAAAAAAAACTCAGAATAGCTAAAACTATTCTAGGCAAAAACAATAAACCTGGAGAATTCATATTACCTGGCTTTAAATTATACTACAGAGTTATCGTCACCAAAACAGCATGGAATGGCTTAAAAACAGACAGATCAGTGGAACAGAATAGAGAACCAGAGAAAAATTCATACATATCTACAGTGAATTCATTTTTGACAAAGGTGCCAAAACATGCATTGGGGAAAGGACAGTCAGTCTCTTCAATAAATGGTGCTGGGAAAACTGGATATCCACATGTAAATGAATGAAACTTACCCCTATTTCTCACCATATATAAAAATCACACCCAAATGGATTGAAGCCTTAAATCTAAGACCTCAAACTATGAAATGACTACAATAAAACACTGGGGACATTCCCCAGGACATTTAACTGGGCAAAGGTTTCTTGAATGGGGCTTGTGCCCCACAAGCACAGGCAGCTAAAGAAAAAAATTGACAAATAGGATCACATCAAGTTAAAAAGCTTCTTCACAGAGAAGGAAGCAATCAACAACATGAAAAGACAATCCGCAGAATGGGAGAAGATATTTGGAAACTATCCATGTGACAAGGAATTAATAACCAGAATATATAAGGAGCTCAAAGAACTCTACAGGAAAAAAAATCTAACAATTCAACTAAAAATGAGCAAAACACCTGAACAGACATTTCTCAAAAGAAGATATATGAATGGCAAACAGTTATATAAAAAAGTGCTCAACATCATTGATCATCAGTGAAATGCAAATGAAAACTACAATGAGATATCATTTTACCCCAGTTAAAATGGCTTATATCCAAAAGACAGGCAATAATACATGCTGGTGAGGATGTGGAGAAAAGGGAACTCTTGTACCCTGTTGGTGGGAATGTAAATTCCTACAACCACTATGGAGAACAGTTTGAAGTTTTCCCAAAAACCTAAAAATAGAGCTACCATACAACCCAGCAATCCCACTCCTAGATACATACCCAAAAGAAAGGAAAACAGTACATCAGAGAGATATCTGCACTCTCATGTTTATTGCAGCACTTCACAAAAGCCAAGATTTGGAAGTAGGCTGTCTATCAACGGATGATTGGATAAACAAAATGTGGTACATATACACAATGGAGTACTAGTCAGCCATAAAAAAAATGAGATCTTGTCATTTGCAACAACATGGATGGAACTGGATGTCATTATGTTAAGTGAAATAATGCTTGCACAGAAAGACAAACTGCATGTTTTCACTCTTTGGGGGAGCTAACATTTAAAACAATTGAACTCATGGAGATAGAGAATAGAAGGATGGTTACCAAAGGCTGGGAAGGGTAATGGTGGGGAGGGTGAATAAGAAGTGGGGTTAATGGGTACAAAAAATAATTAGAAAGAATGAATAAGACCTAGTATTTTTAGCACAACAGGGTGACTGACTATAGACAAAAATAATTTTATTGTAAGTTTAAAAATAACTTAAAGCATGTAATTGGATTATTTGTAACACAAAGGATAAATGCTTGAGGTGATTGATACTTCATTTACTCTGATGTGATTGTTACACATTGCATGCCTGTATCAAAACATGTCATGAACCCATAAATATGTATACCTACTATGTGCCCACAAAAAATTTTTTAAAAAAAATCAACTATATGCTGCTTACAAGAACTCACCTTACTGGTGAAGACACAGACTGAAGGCAAAGGGGGGAAAAAGATACTGCACATAAACAGAAAGCAAAATTGAGCAGGAGTAGTTATATCAGACAAAACAGACTTTAAACCAATAACAGTAAAAAAAAAAAAAAGAAAAAGAAAAAAAAAGATAAAGTCATTATATAATGAGAAAGAGATCAATTCAACAAGAAGATACAATTCTAAGCAAGAATGTACCCAACCACTCACTGGAGCACCCAGATTCACAAAACAAACACTACTTGACCTAAATAAAGACATATAGACAGCAACACAGTCACAGTGGGGAAGGGCCTCAACATTCCACTGACAGCAGTAGACAGATCACTGAGACAGAAAATCAACAAAGAAACACTGGGCCTAAATATTAGACCTAAAGGACCTAACAGACATTTACAAAACATTCTATCCAACAACAGCAGAATATACATAGTTCTCATCAGCACAGGGAACAGTCTCCAAGACAGACTGTATATTAGGTCAAAACACAAGTCTCAGTAAATTTTCAAAAAATCAAAATCATACTGAATATTTTCTGAGACTACCATGGAATAAAACTAGAAGTCAATTCCAAGAGGAGCTCTCAAAATTATATAAATACACGGAAATTAAGCAAACTATTCCTGAATGATTTTTGAACAAAGGACAAAATAAAGATGAAAATTTAAATATTTTTCTTGAAACAAGTGAAAATGGAGATACAACATACCAAAACCTCTGGGATACAGCAAAAGCACTGCTAAGAGGGAAGTTTATAGTGTTAAATGCCTAAACCAAAAGAATAGAAATATCACAGATTAACAACCTAACATCTCACCTCAAGGAGCCAGAAAAACAAGAACAAACCAAACTCAAAGCTAGCAGAAGAGAAGAACTAACAAAGATCAGAGCAGAACTAAACGAAATTGAGAACAAAAGAATACAAACGATCAATGAAACAAAAAGTTGGTTCTTTGAAGTGATAGAATTGATAGGCTAGCTAGACTAACCAAGAAGAGAGAAGATCTAAATAAACATAATCAGCAATGAAAAAAGAGACATTACAATTGATACCACATAAATACAAAAGAACCTCAGAGACTACTAAGAACAACTATATACCCACAAACTAGAAAACCTAGGGGAAACTGATAAATTCTTGCAAACATACAACCTCTCAAGACTGAACCAGGAACAAATGGAAATCCTGAACAGACTAATAATGAATAGTGAGAGTGAATCAGTAATAAAAAAATCTCCCAATAGCAACAAAAATCCCAGGATGAAATGGACTCACAACTGAATTTTATCCTGTAAAAAAAGTACCGGTACCAGTCCTCCTGAAACTCTTCCAAAAACTTGAGGAGGAAGAAATTCTCCCTAACTAATTCTACAAAGCCAGCATCACCCCCATGCCAAAGCCAGACAAGGACACAACAAAAAAAGAAAACTAGAGACTAATATCCCTCATGAACAAAGATGCAAAAGTCCTCAACAAAATGATAGCAAACTGAATCCAACAGCACATCAAAAAGATAATCCACCACAATCAAGTGAGTCTTATTCTAGGGATCCAAGGATGGTTCAACATTTGCAAATCAATAAATGTGATTCACCACATAAACATAATTAAAAACAAAAACTATGTCAATTGATGCATAAAAAAGCATCTGAAAAAGTTCAGTATTTCTTCATTATAAAAAGCCCTCAACAAATAAGGTGTAGAAGGAACATACCTCAAAAATAATAAAAGCCATCTATGACAAACTCACAGCCAGCATCATACTGAATGGGCAACTTGGAAGCATTCCCCCTAAGAGCCAAAACAAGATAAGGATGCCTACTTTCACCACTCCTATTCAATATATAGTATATTGGAAGTTTTAGCCAGAGCAATCAGGTAAGATAAAGAAATAAAAGGCACGCAAATTGAAAAAGAGGAAGTCAAATTATCTGTTTGCTGATTATATAATCTTATATCTACAAACCCCCTAAAGAGTCCTCCAAAAGACTCCTAGATTCGATAAATGAATTCAGTGCAGTTTCAGGGTACAAAATCAAGGTATGAAAATCAGTAGCATATCTATACACCAACAACAATCAAGCTGACAGCCAAATCAAGAGGTCAATCCCAAGTATAATAGCTACCAAAAAAAATTAAAAACCCACCTAGGAATATATTTAACCAAGGAGGTGAATGATCTCTACAAGGAAAATTACAAAACACTAAAGAAAGAGACACAAACAATGGAAAAACATTTCATGCTTATGGATTACAAGAGTCAACGTTGTTAAAATGACCATACTGTCCAAAGCAATCTACAAATTCAATGCAATTCCTATCAAAATACCAATGTCATTTTTCATAGAATTAGAAAAGTAATCCTCCACTTCATATGGAACCAAAAAAGAGCCCGAATAGCCAAAACAATCCTAAGCAAAAAGAACAAAGCTGGAGGCCTCACATTACCTGACTTCAAATTATACTACAGGGCCATAGTAACTAAAACAGAATGGTGCTGGTATAAAAAGAGACACATAGATTAACAGAACAGAATAGAGAACCCAGAAATAAAGCCATATGCCTACAGCCAACTGATCTTTGACAAAGTAGACAAAAACATTCACTGGAAAAAGGACACCCTATTCAATAAACGGTGCTGGGAAAACTGAATTGCCATATATAGAAGAATGAAGGCCGGGCGCGGTGGCTCAAGCCTGTAATCCCAGCACTTTGGGAGGCCGAGGCGGGTGGATCACAAGGTCAGGAGATCGAGACTATCCTGGCTAACATGGTGAAACCCCGTCTCTACTAAAAAAATACAAAAAACTAGCCCGGCGCGGTAGCGGGCGCCTGTAGTCCCAGCTACTTGGGAGGCTGAGGCGGGAGAATGGCGTGAACCCGGGGGGCGGAGCTTGCAGTGAGCCGAGATCGCGCCACTGCACTCCAGCCTGGGAGACACAGTGAGACTCCGTCTCAAAAAAAAAAAAGAAGAAGAATGAAACTGGATCCCTGTCTCTCACCTTATATAAAAATTAACTTAAGACCTGAAACTACAGAAATATTTGAAGAAAACCTAGGAAAAACTCTTCTGGATACTGGGCTAGGCAAAGAATTCATGAGTGACACCTCAAAGGCAAATGCAACAAAACAAAAGTAGATGAATGGGACTTAATTAAATTAAAAAGCTTCTGTGCAGAAAAAGAAATAATCAATGGAGTGAACAGACAATCTTAAGAATGGTAGCAATTATTTTCACACTATGCATCAAACAAAGGACAGATATCCAGAATCCACAAGGAATTCAAGCAGCGCAACAACAAAATAACCCCATTAAAAAGTGGGCAAAGGACTTGAACAAACATTTTTCAAAAGAAGACATGCAAATTGCCAACAAGCATATGAAAAAATGTTCAACACATCTAATCATCAGAGAAATGCAAATTAAGATCAAAATGAGATATGATCTTACATCAGTCAGAATGGGTATCATTAAAAAGTGAAAAAAAATAGATATTGGTGAGGATGTGGAGAAAAGGAAATGCTTATACACTGTTGCTGGGAATGTAAATTAGTACAATTTCTATGGAAAACAGTATGGAGATTTCTCAATGAATTAAAAAA
The DNA here is from genome assembly GCF_003255815.1 of Theropithecus gelada. Lineage (NCBI taxonomy): Eukaryota > Metazoa > Chordata > Mammalia > Primates > Cercopithecidae > Theropithecus > Theropithecus gelada. The sequence goes on along the minus strand of NC_037675.1, from coordinate 33,200,861 downwards.
TAGAACTACCATTTGATCTAGCAATCCTACTATTGGGTATATACTCACAGGAAAATAAATCATTATATCAAGAAGATACTGGCACTCTTATATTGATAGCAGTGCTATTCACAATAGCAAAGATATGGAATCAACCTACATGTCCATCAACAACACTGGATGAAGAAAATGTGATATACATACATACACACATACATACATACACACACACACACACACACACACACACACCCCATGGAATACTACTAAGTCATCAAAAATAATGAAATCATGTCTTTTGCAGCATGTGGATGGAATTGAAGGCTATTAAGTGAAATAACTCAGAAACAAAGTCAAATACTGCATATTCTACTTTATAAGTGGGAGCTAAATAATGTGTACACATAGACATAGGGTGTAGACTGACACACTGAGGACCTAGAACTGTAAGTGGCTGGAAGGGAGTGGAGGATGAAAAATTACTTAATGGATACAATGTACACTATTTGGGTGATAGTTACAGTGAAATCCCAGAATTCACCATGCAATATAACCATGCTACAAAACTGCACTTTTATTCCCTAAAGTTATTTAAAATTTTAGAAATCAACTGTGAACCTAGACATGAATACCTAGTGAAACTATTTTTTAACAACAAGTGCAATATCTATTTCCTGACAAACTAAAACTTAAAAATTATTTCTAAGGGAAATTCAAAAGAATATATTCCAGGAAGAATAAAAATGAATCCAGAAGGAAGATCTGAGATGAAAAAAAGAATGGTGAGCCAAGAAGATAAATATGTGAGTAAATAAAAACAAATGTTATAACAATAATGTTGATTACCTTATAAGATTATAAATTAAAGATATAATACTGGAAAACAGTAATGTGTATGTGGGGATGGGGGTGATCAGAGTTATAGATTATTCTAAGCTCTTATAATGATCAAGAAAAGGATAAATGTATTGACTAACTTTGGAATTTGCTAAGAAAATGTTAAAATTTCAAGAATAACACAAAAAAATAGACATAGAATGTACAAATTTACAATTAGTGGAGGTGAAAAAAAATTCAGTCAAAGCCAAAAGAAGGCAAGAGAAAAGACAAAGAGGCAGAGAACATGGAACAAGTGGAAAGCATAAAACGAAATGGTAAATAGGAATTCAAGCACATAAATGATTACAAGACATATAAACAGGACTTTTTAATCCAAATATAAAAAAACTGTTACCCAGGGTTAAACAAAACTTCATCTCTATGCCATTTACACAAGCAGCATCTAAAGTTTGAGGACACACTATGCTTGAAAGTCAAGGGTAAAAAAAGACATACCCAGCAAATGTTAACCAAAAGAAAGCAGCAGAACTTAATAATGAACAAAACAGATTTTATGTCAAAAGGGAGAAACAGAGCTATGGAGAGATATTATAGGACAATAGTATTATTTACCAAGAAGTTCTAACAATCATGAGTTTTTATGTACCTAATAAAAGGACGTCAAATTATGTAAAGTAAAAAATGACAAAACCTAAGGAGCAGCTGGCAAACTCCAGTTCTGTAATCACATGGAAAAATTTAGCAGACTTATCTTAGTAACTGATAGCAATAGGCAAAAAAATTCTGTAAAAGTATCAAAGGTTGAAGGACACCACAATTGAATGAACTTAGTATAATGAACACGTGTAGGCCACTGCATCCAAGAATTAGACACCTCACATCTTTCCAAGTGCCTGTGGAAAGAAAAGTGACCACATACGTAAAATATATCTCAGCTAATTTCAAAGAACTGATATTAGAAAGACTGTGGTCTCTAAAAAATTAAACTAGAAACCATAAAAATATAACTACAAATCTTCTGTACATAAAATATTAAAATGCTTCCAACGAACATAGAAATTAGAAAATATTTCAAAATAAACAATGATTAAAAACATATCAAAATTTATGAGCTACAGCTAATGTGCTACCAACAGGAAAACTTATTTTAAGTGCATATTAAAGAGAATAGAAGAACTAAAAATTAATTGTCTCAGCAAACAACTTGAGGAATTAGAAAAATAACATGACAACCCTAAAGCAAGTAGGAGGGAAATGATAAAGATAAAAGCAGAAAATAATTAAATGAAAACAAAGACACAGTAGGAAGAACGAATAAAGTGAAAGGTTAAGTTTTAAGAAACACTAACAGGCCGGGCGAGGTGACTCACACCTATAATCCAAGCACTTTGGGAAGCCAAGGTGGGAGGATCGCTTGAAGTCAGGAGTTTGAGTCGCTGTACTCCAGCCTGAGCGTCAGAAAAAGACCCCATCTCTAAAAATGAATAAATAAATAGAAACAATAATATCAGCATACTTTTGGTGAGACAAAATAGGTACAAATAATTTTTTTTTTTTTTTTTTTGAGACAGAGTCTCACTTTGCCACCCCAGTCTGGAGTGCAGTGGCGTGATCTCAGCTCACTGCAATGTCTGCCTCCCAGGTTCAAGCAATTCTCCTGCCTCAGCCTCCCGAGTAGCTGGGATCAGGTGCCCACCATCATGCCCAGCTAATTTTTGTATATAAATATAGAGATGGAGTTTCACCTTGTTGGCAAAGCTGGTCTTGAACTCCTGACCTCAGGTGATCCACCTTCTTCATTCTCCCAAAGTGCTGGGATTACAGGCGTGAGCCACCGTACTCAGCCACAAATAATTATGTTTAGAATATAAGGGGGGACATTATAGATTTAGCAATAATACAAATTATGAAAAACTTTGTGCCAATAAATTTGTAAACTTATGTGAAGGACATACATTCAGGAAAAAAAATTCTTAATCCTATCAGATTGATATGATTACAGAATGGTGTAAATTGGAAATTCCCTAAGAATATTCAGGCTCACACCAAAGAAGGGATCTCCTTCAGTTATCATTTAGATGATCCTCCAAGATTTTTTGAGTACTTCCTGACCAGAAAAGGAAAGACTGACAGAATTCTGAAGTTTCATGCTAGGCGTCTCTTAGTGTGTGGAAAGACAAATATTATCTGAGGGTAGGAGTGAGGTGGGAAAGGACTAAACATCAGCACCCACCCCGTCAACCATGAAAAGCACCACAAGAATTCTATTAGTGTTCTTAGTGAAAGAATACACCACTGCTCATTTTCTTTTCATTATTTTGTGCAACCTTAGAAATTCAAAAGTTTCAGCCTTAATTTTAGAGTTGGATTTTTTTCCAGTTTCATCAAAACTGAAGCAATATCAGCTTGGCAGTCTTACCTGTCACTTCCTGATGCAGTAAGAATTCAGAGCATTGTGGACGTTATCACATGACTGTTTCGGGTAGCAACAGCTCTACCCAGTTAACAATTGGTAGAAACAATTGGGTAGAAACATGACTGTTTCGGGAGAAACAGCTCTACCCAATCACCAAATCAAATGATTGGAGAAGTGGATGACACTGTGCAAAACAGGGGTTTCGAAGTCAGACGAACCAGGGTTCAAACTCACCAAATATTTTGCATGGTTGTATGAATATAGCGTCGCTGATAGGATTTCTAGACCCAGTACAGAAAGTGTTTAGTCTGTAGATGTTCTATAATAAGTTCTTGTCCCTGCCCCTTCTCAGTGTTGGTGGAGATGAACATGTTTCTAAGTGGATGCTTCCCGTGGGATCTCGCCTAGGAAATTCTATACATCACATATTTAGTAATCCTATTGTTTGGATAAAAGGTTCAGTTTCCAGAAATATTGCGTTTTTGGTTTATCACACTTCCCAGGAGGCTGGTTAACATTTTAGTCTGGTTAGTATAAAAGAGAATATCCTGCTTTCTAAGTGGTTGTGGAAGAAGACACAGGAGCATCATTGAAGTGGCTGGCTTCTCACAACCAAGAAGCTGCGCCTATGGGGTGTGCGTGTGTGTTTGTGCGTGTGTGTGTGTGTGTGTGTGTGTTTGAGACAGAGTTTTGCTCTTGTCACCCAGGCTGGAGTGCAATGGCACAATCTCGACTCACTGCAACCTCTGCCTCCCCGGTTCAAGTGATTCTCCTACCTCAGCCTCCCGAGTAGCTGGGATTACAGGTGCCCACCACCACGCCCAGCTAATTTTTTCGTATTTTTAGTAGAGACAGGGTTTCACCATGTCGGCCAGGCTGGTCTTGAACTCCTGACCTCAAATGATCCACCCGCCTTGGCCTCCCAAAATGCTAGGATTACAGGTGTGAGCCACTGCGCCTGGCCAAAGCTGCCCCTGTGGTATTCTTTTTATGTCAATAAATACATGGAAAGACACTTTTGTGGGACTGGTCTGCTTTATATCTTTAAAAATATATTCCCCTGTTATGGGAAATGTATTCCCAGTCTAAACAACAGACTTTCAAGAAATAGTTCATATCTGACAAGTTAATCTTTGAGTACATATTGATATCAAGTTATATTAGAGTCTAGAATTTCTAGGCCTGTAACTCTCAACATCGGCATTTTTTTAAACTGTGGAACTTAACCTGTTACTGGGTTGTGAAGTCACAACCTGCTGAAGAGGATTGTGATGACAATTAGTTCGTTATATGAATACTAAAAACATACAGAAAAACATTAGAGAGCAAAATATATAGTAAGGGAAGGCGTTTGGGAAACGTTCACATCTGTGTCATGCGCGCGAGTGTATAGGTGTGTGCGCACATATGCATACTGGGTCATAATGTCAAAGTATTACTTTTGGAACTTTTGGATCTTGATCATTTGAAATGAAAGCTGCAGCTTCGTGTGAATTGGTAGAGAGATTTGGATTTCTTGCCCAGTACATGGGCCAGGGGGTAAGATTTTCTCCTGTGGCCGAGAGCCCGTAACACACACCTCACACACATACCCACACATACAGTAGGCAGTTCCCAGTGTTCGAATGTGTTTGTAGGGGAGTTTGGGGGTGCTCAGAATACATTATGAAAGAGAAAGTCTTATCGAACCAGCCCACAAAAGCCTCTTTAAACTAAAATGTTTTGCCACAATAGTACTAAACACCCCAAGAACTGTGTGCAACACTGTCCCATAGGCACAATGCAATCATTTTCAATTTAGGACATGAGAGACTCAATAAGCTGGTGATAACTGCTTAAAGCAGTTATGTCTCTGGACTCAGCTGTCTTGGGGTGAAATGTTGGAGATCTTTAGTGTTTTTCTCTCTATATAATATGACAGTCCAACATCTTACTGTGCAGCCTTCCTCCCCACAATGGAGTCGGGTGTGTGGGTGGAGGGAAGAACACATACTTAATGCATTAGTTATGAGCCACTTTCTACATCTACTCTCATTGGTTGGTTCTCTTCACTCTTTGCTATCCCAGAACAATCCTGAGTTTTCTTACTACAAAGATAAAATACATTTCTGACTCAAGAGACTGTTGTCCAATATAGAGAATCATCAATTTAGTCATAATATTATAAAATGCTTTTGAATATTGATACTTTAAAATGTTACTTGCATTTGACTAGAGTTATTCTAGACTGGGAAAATGAAAATTAAAATGCCAGGTATCAAAATTTGAAAAGTTCTGTTAGTAAGGAATCGAGAAAGCTTAAAAAGGGAGAATGAGAACAAAGAAGATGAAGGAAATGTCTGCCAAGCCTCCAGCCTGGCTGGTATTTCCTGTTGGAGAGCAGATGGTCGTAAAGAGATAGTACGCCTTGTGGTTGATTACAAGATTGAGAATTCATTCTGATTTGGCCATGGCCTCACTGCGATAGATGATGCATTTGGATTTTTGACATGAATTGTATTCTGTACAAACTTGAGCCCCAGACTCTGGAATTTATTACCTAAGACAGGGTCTCAAGTTTCCACTCTCGTAAAATAGGTACACTTAAATCTCTGGACGTTGTGAAAAAAAACTTCAAGGCCGGGCGTGGTGGCTTACACCTGTAATCCCAGCACTTTGGGAGGCCAAGGTGGGTGGATCATCTGAGGTCAGAAGTTCAAAATCAGCCTGGCCAACATGGTGAAACCCTGTCTCAACTAAAGGTACAAAAAAAAATTTAGCCGGGCGTGGTGGTGGGCACCTGTAATCCCAGCTACTCGGGAGGCTGAGGCAGGAGACTTGCTTGAACCTGGGAGGCGGAGGTTGCAGTGAGCTGAGATCATGCCACTGCACTCCAGCCTGGGTGACAAAAGCAAAACTCCGTCTCAAAAAAAAAAAAAAAGAAATGAAAAGAAAGGAACTTTAATACTCATTATTTGCAGTCACCGAAGCTATCTAAAATCTAAAGCCAGGGTCATTTAGCTTTCTCCTACAGGCTCAGCTTTACCTCATATTCAAGGATGGGTGAATTAATTAAGGAATCCCTGAACTAACATATAGCAGCTCTGAATCAACCCAGTTTAGTAAATTGTCCTACCTCAAACTATCCATAGCTTCTAGACATTAGGCTCACATGCCTAATGATTAAGCCATTGCCTGAATTCTAGTTCCAGTATCTAAAAGCCTGCCTTGTGTCATTTTTTTTTCATTTTCTGCTCTACTATTCCGTCACTTGGGCCTTATCTTTCCCTTGCTAATACTCTGGGGTACTAGAGTCCTTACCTTGAACCCAGTTCCACAGCAGCATGCATTCTTCTTAGAGGTTGGTCAGACTATTACTTACAGCCATCCCTAGTCTCTCCAAATGCATCTTTCCCATGCCGTCTCAAAACACCTCCCCTGATCAGCAGTCAGTCCCACACCTGAGGCTTTGCTTTCCTTGCTCTAGATTCCTACTTGTGTACTAGGGTGACCAACAGTCCCGGTTTACCTGGGACTGCAAGGATGTAGGACTTTCCTGGAATGTGGGACTTTCCATGCTAAATCCAGGAAAGTCTTGCACAAACCAGAATGAGTTTGTCATGCTGATTCAGCAAGCCAGGTTGTCTTCTTACTAAGTTCTGATTTGAATTTGTGCCTTCATTCAAGGACCTCTTCTTGTGCCTCATTGCTATGTAGGAGATTGTTGATACAAAGATCTATTACTGCCTGAATATGTGTGTCAGAAATCAGATTCCCTGGGAAGCTGACCCAGACACAGATTAGCACATAGGAATTTTATTATGGAGTGCTCTTGTGATCAACACCTGTGGGCAGTGGCATGTTGGTTTTGCTGATTTGCAGGGTTTGCTGATGTCCATGGTATAAATACCATGACTGATTTTAAGCCGCCAACTTGACATCAGTCAGCTTGCAAAATCCCTGCAAATTCAACAATTGGCTCCCATAATGCAGTACAAACCAGCTCCAGGATCCCCTTGCCAATGACGAAAAAGAAGAAAGCAGGATTGAACAGAGGGAGGAGGTGGGCTATGAGGCAATCACAACACAGGCCTCAGCCAACTGCACCAGGAGGTCTGAAACCAATATGGCCCTTCAGTATTATCCCAAGTTGGGGTGAAAGTGAAGTCTTGTTACTAGGCATCACTCTCAGAAGTTAGAGAACTGAGTTTTTTCACTGCTACAGTGGGGATGTGGGCAGTGTGACATGGCATCCACCACAGCCCACCCTTTCACAGCTCAGATCATATTTCCTTATAAGTTCTAGGAGCATCTATTCTTGCTTTGTAGTGGGCTTTTTTTTCTGGGGGAAAACTTATAAGAAGATTAGCAGTGGGACTCTAGTGTCTATAGAAACTACAGTCATTCTTGAAGACACAAATGATCATCCTAGTCTTTCTCCTCTACAGTCCATTGCAGATTGCCCTCACCCTGAGCTAGCACCTCAGGTAGTACTAGTACTCAGGTGGTACTAAAAAAGGAGTACTAAGAGACACTCAGGTAGATCACTTGAGTGCCAAACATATTCCTTCCTGGCCCTACTGTATAACAGCACTTCTCCTTCCCCCTGATGATTAAGATTAATTACCCCTGTCAGGATGGTGATTATTCTTCTTGTCTGCTGGATCACTTGGCATTGAAGCCTTAAGTCACTGGTGGTAGCCGTAGCTTACATTTCAACAGTGTAAGCATTCACCCTTTTGGAAACACAACCTCTAAATTCACAGAGCCCAAAGTTATAGGAACAGGAAACACAAACTCCCCAAGGTGATCACTAGGAGCAACCCCGAGGTTTCTGAACTCACACATTCTTCTTATTATTGGTGGATCAAACACTGCATCACTCAGTGAATCCATACTGAGAAAATGTGTCTTTTCCAATCAAAATGAGTCACTACCCCTTTCAGAGTGGTACAAGATAATCAATATGCTACCAAGTAGTTGATTGGTCTTTTTGAAAGATTATCTCCTTGAAAAATGGGACTGTGGACTCTGTTGCTAGAAGACTGGACAGGTTGGAGATTTGGAAGCAGTGGTGGTTAGATCAAACTTCGTAATTGGGATCGTGTGTGGTTAGGCCCATGAATAGCCTCCAGCCCTGCCATCATGGCCATTCGGTTTGTGTATTCGTTGTGCCAGCACTGGAGTGGCCAGTGGCAGAGGCTGGCCAATGTTAACTAGTCCAGTCATTCTGTGTAATTGGTTGTTTAGTGCCTCTTCCACGGCATATGCGCTCTGATGGACATCAACACCCAATACAAAGATCTTCACATTTTGTATCCACTTCAGTAAGTCCATCCACATGTCTCTGCCCCAGGCATCTGTGTTCCTAATATTTTAATCCTTGATCATTTGTCATTGCCCATGGGTCTGTATATATGCTGAACTTGAGCCACTTCTTTTTTTATGAAAATGAATAACCAGGTAAACCACCTGAATCTCTGCCCACCAAGAGGATTTCCTCTCACTGCTACCTATTAATGCCACTCCCAAACGAAGCTGAAAGGAAGTTTCAGTTCACTTTTGGTTTGTACCTACATACAAAGACAACCCACTTACGAAATGAGCCTAGGTTTTTTTTTTTCCTCTTCCATCATCTGGTTATGTGGGTCCTCCCTATGCAGCCTATGTTAGGGTGAAGTCTCTGAGAAGTGGACACCAAGACGGAGTTGGAAATGCAAGGTATTTATTGAGGGTAACTCCCGTGAAAGATAAAGAGAAGTGGGAGCAAGAGTAGGCAGGGAAAGCCTGTTAGGCCAGGAGCTTCTGGATGATGTGATAACTGATACAACCAGAGGGTCCCATGGTCATGGTGCATTCCTGCACTTTTTTCACTGGATGCTATGTTATGTGGGATTTCATGCTTATTGACCTAGCATTCCATTAAGTCCTCAGATAGTGGCGCTGCTGAGGTTCGGGGGATAAGAAAAGACAAATTAATGTTTATTCTTGGACAAATGAATCCTGACCCTTCCAGGACAGAAGAAGCCAAATGTAATCAAAATGTCAGAACCTGCTGAGGTTCGGGGGATAGGAAAAGACAAATTAATGTTTATTCTTGGACAAATGAATCCTGACCCTTCCAGGACAGAAGAAGCCAAATGTAATCAAAATGTCAGTAGGTAGCTGGTTGGTCTCCTCAAGAACAGTTCCATATTGGAGACTCACCTTTGGTCTCTCTTGCTGGTAGATTGGATATCCAGAGGAGCTGAACCAGCCTGATTCAGTAACTAGATCAGGCTTGTTCAGTGAAAGCTATGCAATTAGGCCAGTATATAGCCTCCGCCACTGCCTCAGTGGCCACTCTGCTCATGAGCACATTGTGCCACAGGGGTGACTAATGACAAAAACTGGCTAATGTCAACTGGCTGAGTCATGCTGTCTGTTTGGTTAGTCAGAGACTTGACTATGGTTTATGCTTTCTGGTGAGCATTACTATGTAATATACCCTCCAAAATTTATACTTCATGCTCATTCCCATATGGCCATCTATATTCCTATACCCCAGACCTCCTTGTCACGGATTTTCAAGCCCTTTCTCTTCCAGGCCCTGAGCCAGCCAGTCAGCTATTTGCTACTGCCTGTAAATCCATAAATGTTCTCACCTCAGGCTACTTCTCCTCTATACAAGATGGATGGCCAGGAGTACCACTTATACCTCTGCCCATTGAGAACATTTTCCTTCATCACCGTCTTTCAAAGCCACTCCTGACAGTGTCTATTTCCTTTTCTTTTATGTAATGGTCAGTCAGTTGTGGCTGCAAGGGGAGACACAGGAGAGGCTCAGGAAAACAAAGTTCATTGTACTCACAGGTCCTAGAGACAGGAGGCATGGCATGCTATGCAGGGCCACATGGGAAAGATGCCAGTATAGCCAGAAGGCAGAAAACAGACGCGAGGGGAAAGCATTAGGTCAGAACCTTTATTGGGGTTTCTGTGCGAATGGCAAGGCAGGGCAAGGTGCACAGTTGAGCACTGGCTAATTTCAATAATCTGGGTGGACTCTAAGCTACTGGAGTGGTCCCTAGGTGTCTGGTACATATATACTGACCCACGGGCAATGACAAATGATCAAGGATTAAAATATTAGGAACACAGATGCCTGGGACAGAGACATGTGGATGGACTTACTGAAGTGGATACAAAATGTGAAGATCTTTGTATTGGGTGTTGATGTCCATCAGAGCGCATATGCCATGGAAGAGGCACTAAACAACCAATTACACAGAATGACTCAACTAGTTAACATCCGCCCTTGAATGATTAAGGCAGGGGAATATTGTTTCCTGGGGAGTATGGGCAGGATAGAGGAGGCATGGCTCTGGATCGGTTAGTTTGTGTATCAAAGATATGTTCCCATCTTGTAAATCAAGCTTGGGTTTTTTCTCCTCCTTTATCTCATCATAGGAGGCCCCTCATACAACCATAGGGGTGAACTGAGGGAGGTAAACATGAGTAGTGGTGGTGGGTGATCTGCCTGCTTATGTATCAGGTTGAGGCAAAAGTAATTGCGGTTTTCACCATTAAAAGTAATGGCGAAGGCTAGATGCAGTAGCTCACACCTGTAATCCCAGTACTTTGGGAGGCCAAAGCAGGTGGATCACGAGGTCAGGAGTTCAAGACCAGCCTGGCCAACATGGTGAAACCCTGTCTCTACTAAAAATACAAAAATAAATTAGCCAGGCGTGGTGGTGTGAGCCTGTAATCCCAGTTACTCCAGAGGCTGAGACAGGAGAGAATTGCTTAAATTCGAGAGGTAGAGGTTGCAATGAGCCAAGATCATGCCACTGCAGTGCAGCCTGGGCAACAGAGCAAGACTGTCTCAAAAAAAAAAAAAAAAAGTAATGGCGAAAACTACAATTAGTTTTGCACCAACCTAAATAGCTTACTAGTGCAGGGTAGTCCTGCTTAGGTGCAATCCCAGATGTACGATTTCCATCTTACAATGGATTGCTGCTGGGCCTGCCTATCTTTATGAATTCATGGGTCTAACAAAACCCACTCATTATGGGCCACTCCAGACACATGGCCAATGTTCATTTCTCTACTAGGGTCCAGGAACATACCAGGAGCTGTTTTTCAAAGACCTGAGAATCTCTACTGTAGCTGGTGTGGCCTTGCTCCAGAACCCCAGGGGCTTCTGTTGTAATTGTCCCCATGGGGCTTTCCATAATTTCTACATTACATCTTTCCACTATTGACACTGTAATACCTTAGGGTCTGCTGGATTCTATGGTCCAGGCAGCAGAGTTGCTTGTAATAAAAGTCATGACCTTCTGCAGAGTTCTTTTCCTGTCTGGACCGCCCTGAAATCTGGCAGCCTTCCCTTTTACTTGGTATATGGGTCAAAGCAGAATTCCTAGATGTAGAATACTGATTCTAAACCAGAGATAATTTTGTTCCCCAAGGGACACTTGGCAAAGTCTGGAGCCATTTTTTATTTTTGTGACTGGGGTAGAGGGAGTGCTATTGACATCAATTTGGGTAGACGCTAAGGATGCTGCTAAACATCTTCTCTGGTTTGGATGTGATTTGTCCCTGTGAAAACTCATGTTGAAATTTAATTGCCAATGTAACAAAGTTGGGAGGTGGAGCCTAGTGGGAGGTGTTTTGTCATAGGGGTGAATCCTCATGAATGTCTTGATGCCACTCTCGAGGGACTGAGTAAGTTCTTGCTGTTGAGAGACTGGATTAGTTCTGGAGGGAATGGATTAGTTCCCACAAGAGCCAGTTTTTGCTCCTTCACATGTGTTCTCACTCATCTCATGGATTGGTTCCCACAAGAGCCCCTCGGGTTTTGCCTCTTCACATCTGTCCACTTCTCCTTTGACTTTCCACCATATTATGACACAATATGAAGTCCCTCACCAAAAGCTGAGCAGATGCTGGGGCCATGCCCCTTAAACTTCCAAGTCTAAAGAACCATACACTAAATAAACCTCTTCTTTTTATAAATTACACAGTCTCAGGTATTTTGTTATAGCAACAGTACACAGACTAAGACAACATCCCATTCTACAATGCACAGGATGCCTCTCTACACAAGGAACTATCTGGCCCAAAATGCCAATAGCACCAAAGCTGAAAAAGCCTCATGTAGAATGTGTTGCCTTTAAGGCCTGAGGAGGCCTGCCAGGTGCTGTAGGGATGCAAGATCCAACACATCTTTCATCCTTTAGAGGTGCTCTCCTGGCACATGCCTGACCACTGAACCCCTAAAAGCTCTACCAAAGTGGCAGTTCCCTGATCTTCACAGGGCTCTCCCTGTCTCTGGAGTGCATTGTCTTATCAAGGACTCCAGCCTGCTAGCTATCTCTTGATCATTCTGCCCAATGAGCATGTCATTAATTTAATAGATCAAAGTGATGTTCCATGGAATGTCCAGACACTCTTATCTCTTCAAAATGTATTATGATAGGACAGTTAACATAAGTCATGAGGTAAAACTATAAGTGAATACTGTTGTCTGCTTCACATGATGTCAAACTGTTTCAGGTTTTCTTTCCTAATTGAAATGTATTCTCTTACTTGCCAAATCAGTGACCATATAACATGTACCTGAGTCCTCATTAATCTGCTCTATCAATGATATCATGTCTGTCATTACTTCTGTGATTAGTACCACCACTTGGCTGAGCTTACAAGTTTATAGTCATTATCCAGGATCCATACCGCTTCTTCAGGGGCCAGACTAGTGAATTAAACAGAGGTATGATAGAGACCAGCCCCTCTGCAGTCTTTGCATTTTATGGGTGGCACTAATCTCTGCCACCCCTATCTGTGGGATGTAATATTTCTGGTTTACGTTCTTGGCTGGGTCTTGAAGATAATGTCATAAGCTTCCACGTGGCCATCCCCACTATAATGGCTTTTACCCCAACAGGCCAATGACCATGTGGAGGTTACTTCAACACTTAGACCTGGTCAAATAACCACTTAAAGTGGGTTCTGTGGAAACAACGAACCCACTCTAAGCTGGACTTTGGCCAGGAATCCATGTATTACTTGGCCCCTAGATATCTCCATTTCAATAAAGGGGTGGTGATGATTCTTTGAGTTTCCAGGTATTGAACGTCAACTCAGTCCCTATGTCCAACATTGCTCAAAATGTAAGATACTTCTCTGTCCCAAATGTATAATCATCTGAGTAAAAGGCCTAGATCACTGCGGAAAAGGCCGGGAAAAATCTTACAGTATGTACTTGCTGGGGTGTTGTATGGTCTTTCCTTGAGACCTGTTCGCCTTTTCAGCTGGCTGGGTCTGAACACTGGCTCAGGTTAGGGAACTGAGCAAGAGATTTCAACTTTTATTGCAGCGGTTGCCCTTGGCCTCTTGCTTCTCCATACTTTCTCTTTTTAAAATTTCAGACATTCAGCTGGGCATGGTGGCTCATACCTGTAATTCCAGTACTTTGGGAAGCTGAGGCAGGCAGATCACTTGAGGCCAGGAGGTCAAGACCAGCTTGGCCAATATGGTGAAACCCCATCTCTACTAAAAAGACAAAAGTGAGCCAGGTGTGGTGGCATGCACCTGTAGTCCCAGCTACCCAGGAGGCTGAGGCACAAGCGTAGTTTGAACCCAGGAGGCGGAGGTTTCAGTGAGCTGAGATGGCACCACTGCACTCCAGCCTAGGTGATAGAGCAAGACTCCGTCTCAATACTACTACTATTACTACTACTACTACTACTACTACTACTACTACTAATTTGAGACATTAAACAGTACCAACATTGAATGTCCATCTCTTTTGCCCTAGTGATGTCATGTCCTATAAACCATCTCCCCAATTCCCTGCAGGTCAAGCTTCTATGGCTGTCCCTCCAACTTTGTAGGTTATTATGGTAACTATGGCCTGTGGCTTTGGTAATTCAGTGTGCCACCTGCTTTGCAGCACTCTTGTTCCTATTGCTGCTAACGAGCAAATTCTGTGATCACCTCTCCTATCATCATTCCCAGCCCATAATGAATAACTGTATTATGATTTTCATAGGCCCTGTTCTACCTAAGTATTAAAAATTATATTTTTACTGGTATAAATACAAAAATACTAGTATTATATATTAAAACATTTTATTTGACCTAAATGTTGTTTTTTTCTTCTGATTTTAAAATAAAATAAAACATTTTTGTGGGCCCCTAAAGTGTTATGGGTCGTAGGCACTGTGCCTACTGTGTCTGATGGAGAATTAGGCCCAGGTGAGTAAGGTGTTCTCTGGATCCTCCCATGAAACATACTACTCTGGTGGGTCTGGCCTTACATAAATCATCTTTTCCAGCATGCTTATGCTCCTGAACCTTTTAATCATTTCCTCCACTGTCTGCCATGGCAACTCAGGCATTTCAATTTTGCTCACTGTGGGTTATGGCTTTCTTTGGGCTTCTAATGGCCACCCTAGTTTGCCCCATCCCCTGGGGCGTGCCACAGTATTAAATCCCATGTTGTTACAGAGTGCCCCATGGATGTGGTTTTGAGCTGAGGAAGAGGCACTAGTGCAATAGTGATTGATGAGATGGGGGTCTGGACTACTTGCTCATGCAGCTTAATTGGGTTCTGTGTCCCTATTGCTCAGTCACAGATTAACACTTCAATGCTGTTATCAGATGCTACAAATTTAGAATTGCTGTATCTTCCTCCTGAGTTGATACTTTTATCATTATCAAACGTTCTCCACCTCTAGTGATGCTTTTTGCTTCACCATTATGAGGCATTGGACTCTGTGTCATAATAGTATGGCAACACCAGTTTGCTAGTATTTGTATTATCTTTTTATAAAACACTTTATCTGTCAGCACATACTTTCTCCTTATTCTGTAAATGTGATGAGTTACGACTGATTTTTGAAGTTAAACCAACTTATTTTTTCCTTTTAATACCTTGCTAAGCACTAATATTCGAAATGGCATTTATATTCATGAAGGTACCTTATAATTTACTTCCTCTTTAAATTTGATTATCAACATTATGCTGGCCTCATAAAATGAATTAAAGTGCTTTTTCTTTTTTGTTGTTGTTCTACTGAAACCTTTATAAAGGATTTGTGTTATTCCTTATTTAATAAAATCCACTTGCAAAGTCATGTGGGCCTGTGTGAGCAAACTATGAAATCACAAATTCAGTTTAATAGGTATCAGACTATTTGTGCGTTCTACTCTTTTTATGTAAGTTTTGATAGGTTGTGCTTTTGGGGGAATTTTCCTATTTCTCTCAGAGTTCACGTTGAAAAGTTCTTGCTTGTCCAAGAGGGTAGTAACAATTCAAATATATTAGCATTGTTTATAATACCATCTTTTTCCTCTAAACCTCTCTGTATCCTTGTAATTTTGGTATGGCCCTTGTGAATAGCCTGTAATTTTCCTGTTTTTTTGTTTTTGTTTTTGACTCATCTGATGATCTGATGTCCCATTAAAACATTTATTTTTTAATTTGATGCAATGTTTGGGTTTAAATATACAATATTATATTTTTGTTCTATTTGTCACTGTTGTTTCCTTTTCTTTTCTCCCCTTTAAACATTTTCTATTATTCAATTTTTTTCATTCTTACTAGTTTGAATGCTACATTCTTTTTACTATTATTTTAGTGGTTTCAATAGAAATTACATGCATCCTTGACTTAACAAAATCTAACATTAATTGGTATTACCCTCCTCTGGGAGAAGCAAGGACTTTCCAACATGAACTCCAGTTACACCTCTTCCAATTTAGATGCCTTATTTTAGTTCATTATGTATTTAAATCCATAATACATCTTTGTTTTTTCATATTAGCACTTAGATTTAACCACATATTGGCCATTTCTGTTGCTTTTTATTCATTCTTACATATCAACAGTCCACCTGGGGATAGTTCTCTTGCCTGAAAATCTCTTTTCAGTATTATTCCTAATAAACCCTCAGATTTATAAAAGTATAACTCAGTATTTCATTGTAGGAGAATTTTCTACTTTTCTTGAAAACAACTTTTACATTTTTAAAGGTTATTTTTGTTAGACATTAAATTCTAGGTAAAGACACCACTTCATTATTATTTGGTTTCTGTTTTGATTAAGTAGCTTTTAGTGAAGTGGTACAATTTTGAAGGTAATTTTTTTCTCACTGGTTGCTTTTAAGATTTTTTTCTCTCTGGTTTTCAGTTTTATTATAATATGCTTAGGTATGAATTTTTCTTTCTTGCTTGGGATTGATTCAGAAGCCTCCCCAGATCAGTTGCTTATCTTGACAGCTGTGGAAAGATCTCAGTAATTATCTATTAATATATTGCTTTTGCCTCTCTCTGCTGTTTTCCTGGGGTATTAAATTTGATAAACATTTATCTTCTGTATTTTCTGTTCCTGTTTTATTCTATTTTCTTCTCATCAGTCTTTCAGTTCACGAATTCTATCTTCAGCTGTGAGTAACCTGCCACAAGAACAATGAGTTCTTGATTTCAGCTAATATTATGTTTGGCTCTATAACATTGGAAACTTTTCTGTATTTTCCAGATATCTGCTAAATTCTTCATCTTGACTTTTATCTCCTTCGATTGAACAAGCATATTTTAAAATCTGTGTTGTATTTGATTCATGTTGTCTTGTCTCCACACATGCCTTGTTATTTTGTGGTAAACATCGTTTGCAAAAGTATAGAAGTACTTTAAAGCTTTAAAAGGCCTTTAACTCCAATTCCTATTCACCTATGCCTGTAGGATGTGCATCAGATGTATTGTCAGCCTCTTGGATACCTCCTCCAGAATTCGCCAAAAAAACTCGAGAAAGTGGCCCCCAAAACAGGCTCACCTATTTGGATGTTATTTTCTCTTCCAACTTCTGGTTGTAATTTTGTGCTTACTGGCTAATGGCCTTCAAATTGACTTTTTTTTTTTTGAAATAATTTTCTCCATTTTGTCTCAATGCCCTCAGTTGGAGGGTTGGTCCAAATCATCTTCTATTACTATAAGTGGAAATCCCTTCTTGTTGCTGTAAGTCACTTGTATTCTAACTATATAGGAATTTGGCTTTCTCCAAGTAAAGGTGGTCTGAGACAGCTGTAAATATCTGGAAGTTGTGGTTTAAGAAAAAATGTGTAAACCAATTTGGCTTCTTTTAAATTCCATTTGAGTATTCACAAAAAATGCTTGAGGTCACACAGACCAATTTTGGTACACTGAAGTTAGGGGACTATGCAATAAGTTAACCAGGAGCTAGGATCATTGGGGGCCATCATGAAGGCTGGCTACCATTCAATAAGCAAGTTTAATTTGTGGTTGACAGCTTTTTGCCTTCAGTATGACATTACGGTGTACACTGAATTGTGACTTCTGGCCAGAGTGAATGCTCTGATATGCAATCAGACCAATTTATAGGTGAAAGCCCTTTCAATACATTCGTAGGTCTCTCCAGCCTGAGCATTATGGCATATAGATATGTAATCTGTTGACCTTTTCCCCTGCAATATTTAACACATATATATTCCTCGCTTTACAATGGGACCAAGTTCTGATAAACCCATTGTAAGTCAAGGAGTGCACTGAATGTGTATGGTTTTCGCACCACTGTAAAGTTGAAAAATCTTGAGTCAAACCAGTCGAAGTCAGGACCATTATAAAATTTCTCTCTGGGATGTTTGCCGACATTGACTTAGGTGTGACTTCGAAGAACTTCCCACAATTACTACATTTATGTTTCTATTATGAATTCTCTGACCTTTCATCAAATTTATCTTCTGAATAAAGGCCTGCCAACAATCGGTACACATATAGTTTCCCTTCTATATGCATTCTCCGAAGGAACCTGAGTAGACTGGTTAGTGATGCCTATACCTTGGAGAGACGACCAATTAAATAATAATCACATGCTTTTAGATCGATTATGGACATGATTTTGTTAAGTGTTAATAACTTCATTAGTCTATGCCACAATTTATTGAAATACTATGTGGTCATGATTAATGTACAGAATGTGGAGATGTAATTACTGTCCTGAAAAATATTTGTTATCCTTAATAAGGTTGTTGAAAACAAATCAGTTCTGATGTGTACAACTGTATCACCAGTCCTACCTTCCAGATGCAGTTTTTAATGTTACTAAAAGCTTTTAAAATAATCATTTCACATAGCTCTCCTTATTTACTTATTACTAAGTAAATGAAAACAGAGAATTTCCTTTGGAAACAATGGTAATAGGAACAGAGGGTAATTGTCCTGCGTAAAATTTCACTCCAAACAATACTATTTTGAATTATCTATCATAAAATATTCCACAAAGATAAAAGTTGGAGGAGCTAATTTCATTAACAATCTATGCCAGAGACCAGCCAATAATGTCTGTGGGCCAAATCTGGTCTGCTGCTAGTTTTTTACAGACACAATTTTATTGGAATACAGTAATATTTCATTTCTGCATTATGGCTCTTTGTGCATGACAGCAGAGAAGTGTCACAGAGATCATATGGCCTGCAAAGCCTAAGACACTATCTGTCCTTTCCCCAAAAAGTTTGCTAACTCCATAAAAATAATCTAAATGGATTCTAAGGTACACAACAGTCATTTTTTAATTAAAGTACTAGATATAACATTTTAGTTTGTATTTATGTTTTTTGAGACAGGGTCTCCCTTTGTCTCTCAGGCTGGAATGTAGTGGCTTGATTTTGGTTCACTGCAACCTCCGCAACCTGAGGTTCAAGCAATTCTCATGCCTCAGCCTCCTGAGTAGCCGGGACTACAGGCGCCTACCACCATGCCCAGCTAAATTTTGTATTTTTAGTAGAGATGGGGTTTTGTCATATTGGCATCATGTATATTGGCAGACTGGTCTTAAACTCCTGACCTCAAGCGATGCGCCTGCCTCAGCCTCCCAAAGTGCTGGGATTACAGGCATGAGAAACCATGCCTGGCTTTACTTTGTATTTTTAAAAGTACATTGCTGGTAATAGTTTCTCTCATTTCAAATATTACAAACCAAAAGACATTCAGCAGCTATGCCTGTGACTGCCAACAAATGAAAAATTTCGAAGTCAAGTTTCCAAGGAGGATATCTAAAGACTATGTTCTCTCAGACAGATATTTTTTATCTTTTCACCTACATTTATAAATAATCCAAGTCCTACACAAATAACAGTATGATAGTGTGCACAGCTTCTGATTTTACGTATTTTAGGGAATTAAACAGAAGTCTACTTCTTAGAACACCTAAATATTTATTTGGATAAAATAAAATAACAAGAATCTGGAGAAAAGGAACTAAGAGCCCCAAAGTTAAAGCTGGTAAAATAGTTCAAGAACTTGCAGCAAGTACCTAGAAAATATTAAATTGTTAGGACAAAACATTCACAGTTCAAGGTCCCAAGAAAATGATCTGGTGAGCAAATACATATACACACTTAAAACTAATCTGGATGAATTAGTGAAGCAATGAATAAATAAGTCAATTACTAAACCCACATAACTTATGCAAATAAAATCTAATACAAAAAATAAACTTGAAAAAAATAGGTTAAAACACTAAATCTTAACTGAAATGTTAGGCAAACTAGGAGGCCATTGTTAAATTGTTCACAATAACTTTTACTATTTGAGACAAAATTGAATAGAAAATCTGAATTGTAAGAATAAACAAGTTGTTTCTCAAGTACAATTCTTTGACAGCTACTCAAAAAGTGCATATACTGCAGGTCTTAATACTACTAACTACTGGTAAAAATGACTAAACCAGAACTGCCAGCACCAAATTAATTTCAAGGGTTATAATTTTACGCATTTAGTAATAACTAAAATGTTAATTATCATTGGTTAGCTTTTCAAAATCATTCTCACTGCCTACAGAATTTGCACAAGACTAATATTACACAATTTAATTAAGATGTGAATATGAGATTCTGTGGCTCTCCCCACTCCTCTCCCCGACAAAGAAAACTCATATAGTGGAGGAAAAAATGGAGTCATACAAATAGGACAATGATGAGGATCAACTGAAAAGTGAAGACTCCCAAAGTTAATTAATTAGATTTTAACTGCTTTAAAAAGACCAGGGTACTTGGATCACATCCAGTAACTGGATGTTGGAATATGAGATTAATGCTTGTACAATCCTCTCATCGTATGTAAAGATGCTATCCTAAGAAAATGATTTGAATAGTACCTTCCCTTATCAAATCTTAGAAAATTTTACTTTCAGGTATTTGATAACCTGAAAAGGCTAAGAACTTCGAGTCCTAATACGGTAAAAAAAAAATCAAGCATGTCCCATAGGCATTGAAACAAATTAGAAACTGTTAAGTCTAAGAATTTAAGTACCTTGAAACTATTAAATTCAAGATAACACAAAGATTCATGTCAAACAGACCTCACCAGATCCAGATTGACAACACATGCCATAAAATTTGGCCTAATAGTCACAAACCATTAACACATAAATATATTCTTTAACATTAGCAGCTGTGCTGTAACTAGAATAGTTTTCAAAATATTTCCAGTGGCTCCAAAGCATGTCTATCCCCAGCTCAAAAATCACATCCAGGTAAGATCTGAGTCTTAGAAATCTGTGCATTATCTTGTTTTCCTGACAATTAAAAATATCAGATTTTCACTTATATACACCCCCAGAAAAAATTTTGAATCTCCTTTCCAGGTACAGTGAAAACTCAATAATACATCTCCTTATAAAATTTCCATCATATTGATAAATTTATATTTTTATTTTTCATATTTCACTTGAAAAAAATTAGCTAATTTTTACCAATGAAATGGTAAAAATAGAGGCAACTATAACTTAAAATTACACAGCTTCTTAATGTTTTATTCATAGCATTCTTTATACATCAGAAGCTTCATTGAAATTTAATTTACTGCAGCATCCTGTGGGTGAAGCACAAAAATTACATTAAACAAAGAAACAAAAGCACTTTTGACTTTTAAAAATTATATATATATTTATATCCAGTTGACAAATAGCATCACAATTATTACCGTATAAAAAACTAAAAATCACCATGGAAGCTAAGGCCTAAATTCTCATTCCAATTGTTCCCTTTTGTTTATATCTAAGAGATATTATTAATTAGATTCCAGTACCTTAAAAAAAAAAAAAGAAAAACCCAAACAAACAAAAATACCCAGGTCTACATTATTTACATACAGTATGGGAAAAAAAGCTGCTTTTTGACTAACTTAGATTGCTGTTACCTGCAGTATTTACACTGTAAATGTTAAGGGGAAGAAGCACTACTAACAAACACCATTTAAAAAAAAATATATTGTGTCTGGAATTTTATTCTTAAATTAGTTGTATATCCTAAGAAGTGTCTGTTGAATAGAATTTGACTTCTAATAAATCTACTGAAAGTGTGAAAGCGAGTACCACTATGCTTCTTTATACTGCTAATCTAGATCCTGTTAGGTCCAATATTGTAGTAACTATAAGCACTGAACCTTAAATGAAACAATGGCAACGTGTGTGTAGATGAAATTTTATTATTGTAAAATATAATGCCTTGATGTTTACTCACAATTATGAGACTATCCTCCTATTTTAATCCTTTACGAAGTCTCAGATGATAGGTCCCTAAACAGTGAAACCTGTCAGTAACTTACCAGAAAAAAGTTTAATTATGTTATTCTGTTCTTAGATGTTTCTAATATTTAAAAACATATTTAAATCCCTGGCAAAAACAAACACAATTCAGTGTAACAGACTGAGCTTTAAACTGTACTTTAATTTTCAATAACTGTAACCTACTGGTTAATTGAACCAAATGTAGAATATTTAAATGACTCACTATGAAGTGTGTCAAATCAATGATAGAATGCATAGAAAAGTGGAGATAAGTTTGGGAGAAGGTGCAAGGTAGGTTAATGTGAAAAATGGTAAATGCCAGTTTTAGTAACAAAAATGGTACTAAATGCAGATGAACATTAAATTAATACAGTATAAAAGAGAATAGCTTAAATAAACTGGTATTCACATATTACAATAGCAAAGTTATGACAGAATGAACTGAAGACACGAAGTTTTGAAAACTCTCTTTTCAGCCCACTTCCAATAGAAATAGTCAGGCTTTTTTCCTGTACATAGTTTGATGCTTTGTCTATACCATATATAGTAGAAAAATAAATTCTTTAGCAACCTAGAAAGTTTATAAAACTCTTAAAGTTTAATTTTCTTTGCCAGACATGCCAATAGTTAAACTGACAACTATAAATTAAAGCTATATAGACAATAAGTATAAGTAATATAGAACAGGTTAAGAATACTACATTTACCGGATTTTTTTTTAAAAATTACTGTACTTTCTTAATTCCTGTGTGCTTTGCAATAGGAATAATAGGGACTTTGTTTTCTTAGAAAAGATAACATGTAAGAGTATAACACAAATAAGATAATTTATAATATACATGTACTTCAACAGCAGCCTGGTTCATGCCAACATCTTGGTTCTGAAGTTAAAATTGGAAGTACAATACCTAGAACTTAACAGTTGGGAAAGACAATATTTATTTTAGGAAAAAACAGAGCAAATCAAACTCTTAGGAGCCTTGAATCTGAAAATCTATTTACTATAATACATATAAGATAATCTTAAAATTGTAGTCTGAATTAAGATAACATTGACCAAAGAATTTTTTTCTTTACTACACAAAATATAACCTAGTGAAATTTACCTGTGCCACCTATTCTGAAAATTTTATCCATAATTTAGTGTTCTGGTTTTATCTTCACTAACAAAATGTTTACCCCCAAAAGCAGCAGTCATTTATAGTAATTCTGGTACCAACATCAAAGGAAAAACTGGCTTAAAAATGGTGCACAAGCCATTTTGGATTTTAGTACAACGCATCACAGAAAAGAACATGAATACAAATTTGTAATATAAACACTCCAAAGAGTCTGTCAGTACCCAAAGTATTTTTATTGCTATATTAGCAATGGGTTTTTTGGATATGTTTTTAAGGGCCACATAAAAATAGATTCAAGAAACAAATTAAATTGAAGTCCTAGATTTAAATGTTTGGTTTAAAGAATTTTCTACAACAAATTTCATGTTTATGTATGAAAAGTTATATAACCTTATATGAAAATGTAATGAAGTATTTTCTACACTATACTAAATGTGTTCCCCAAGAGGGAAAAAATTAAAATATCTAAAATATATTAGATTAAGATTACAAGACCATCATAGATCTTTTGAACATGCATCTGTTTACAGAATTAACAGTATACAAAATGTTTATTTCATTATGGACCATAAAGAAATGAGTTGGTGACAACTATCCTTTGCACAACATTATCAACTCACTTTAGCCACAAGCATGTCCTTGGTATGTGTGTAAAAGAAATAGGTTCATTTATCCCTCATCAAATCATCCACGTTTACTTGGAAGTATAGATGAAGGTACAGAAATGTGAAATATGTCAAGTGTATTTTTTTTCTTTCAAACAACATCCCAAGCATGGCCTCAGTAGCCTGAAATTATAAAATACTTAACTGGGCTTTTAGTTATCTACACTGACTGCCAGAATGTAAATTACATTGCCCAAATTAGCATATCAAATAACAAAATCAGCCAGAAAGCAGGCTGAAAAGCATTAAATGTTTCATATAGGTGAGTTTTTAAATCATTTAATTTCTATAGAAAAATTTTATTCACAATATAATGTGACAGAAATTGCCACAGGAATGATATATACTGATTGCGATAAGGTTGCATGCAGCAGCAGCTTTGTATTTTATAGCTATTTTTGTTTATAAAAATTAAACCTCTCCAGTCATGCTTATCACATGGTCTTAGATTTGTAATGTAAGTGAATAAGGAATACCATCTAGTTCAAAGAGAAAATGTAATTTTGAATGTGACTTATCTGTATGAAACATGAAGTATACTACTGAACCCTGAAACATGCATGTCTAGATTTGCTTTTTGTCCAAATCCAGCCTGTCTGCAATCACCTCCTATTCATATAATACCAAGAGGATCCGTTTGTAATTGTGGTTGTATCAGCTGAGGTTGCAATGGTGGTGGCAACTGAAGTGGTACCATTGGTTCCACCAACTGTCCTGGGTTTGAAGGTGGTGGAGGAGCCACAATGTTTGTCGTTTCTACAATTTCTCCATTGTAAAAGAAAAACTGACACTGTTGAATGAATGTTTCAACAACAGATTGATGAATCTTAGTAGTAGACAGAAACTCTCGATTTTCAAAATCAGGTCTCATCAAGGTTGGCCAAAAACAGATGGATAAGTTGTCTGCTGTCATTAGGTTGATTTTATTTTGCTGACTAACCCTGAAATTATGAAAGGAAAAAACATTTAGAAATCAAAACTCATTACAATCACAGAATTCCAGAGCTAGAAATGATCTCAGATTTAACGTTACCTTTTATCCTACTTCAAACCTGGGGTTTAAAAATTTGCATAAAGAAGCATCTTTAATTCGTATGTAAAAAACTTTTCCTGGGCCAGGTGCAGTGGCTCACACCTGTAATCCCAGCACATCAGGAGGCTGAGGCAGGTGGATCACCTGAGGTCGGGAGTTCGAGACCAGCAGGACTAACATGGAGAAACCCCATCTCTACTAAAAACACAAAATTAGCCAGGCGTAGTGACACGGCCTGTAATTCCAGCTACTTGGAAGGCTGAGGCAGGAGAATCGCTTGAACCTGGGAGGCGGGGGTTGTGGTGAGTGGAGATCGCGCCATTACACTCCAGCCTGGGCAACAAGAGTGAAGTGAAACTCCGTCTCAAAAACAACAACAAAAAACCTTTCCTGATGTGACAAATTGTAGTGAGTTTTTGGCAACAGAAACAACAAATTCTAATTGTATATGTAACTTCTTTGACTACTATGAGAGATGTAAAGATAAACCAGAGTATGCTCTCTCTCTCAACCAGCTTTGGAAAAATTACTACCAAAGGCGTTTGACACTAATGTCAGGCTAATTTTCCCTTCCTTCCTCCCCCTCTTCCTCTCTTTTTTATCTCTCCCTTTTCTTTTTTTCTCTTCCCTTCCTTTTTTTTTTGGAGAATCAAGTCTCACTATGTTGCTCAGACTGGTCTCAAACTCCTGGCCTCAAGAGATCCTCCAGCCTCCCAAAGTGTTGAGCCACCACATCCAGGGAGAATTTTTAACTTTCAAAAAACCCGGTTGCAGCAGGAGCAGTGGCTCACGTCTGTAACTCCAGCACTTTGGGAGGCTGACGAGGGCAGATCACAAGGTCAAGAGATCGAGACCATCCTGGTCAACATGGTGATACCCTGTCTCTACTAAAAATACTAAATTTAGCTGGGCGTGGTGGTATGCATCTGTAATCCCAGCTACTCGGGAAGCTGAGGCAAGAGAACTGCTTGAACCCAGGAGGTGCAGGTTGCAGTGAGCTGAGATCGTGCCACTGAACTCCAGCCTGGTGACAGAGCGAGACTCCATCTCAAAAAAAAAAAAAAGCAAACACTGGTTGCTAGCATTCCACAAAACAATCTTTTTTGTTTTTTTTTTTTTTTTTTTTTTTTTTGAGACAGTCTTGCTCTGTCGGCCAGGCTGGAGTGCAATGGCATGATCTTGGCTTACTGCAACCTTTGCCTCCCGGGCTCAAGCAATTCTCCCACCCCAAGCCTCCTGAGTAGCTAGGATTACAGACGCTCACCACCACACCCAGCTAATTTTTGTATTTTTAGTGGAGATGGGGTTTCACCATGTTTCCATGGTATTTTCTCAGGGAAAGGTTATAAGAAATGTTAACACGGTTTTATACCACATTGCTAGTAAAAAGTAAGCTTTAAACATCGGTTAATCCTCTTTTAGGAGGTACAGGCTGAAACGTACTTGGTTTGGGCGTTGATACTATTAGTTTATTAAAAAAAAATACAGTTCACTAAAATGTCAGTAGAAAATATTATGAGAAGACTTTTGAAACAATTAGCACACATGCTAACAGTTCCATTCAGTCCTCAGAACAACTTTGTGAAGTGCTGTTATTCTCATGTTTGTAGTTGAGACAATCAAGACTTAGCAAGAATAAGTCATTTACCCAAGGTCACAGAACTAGTAATTTTTCAAACCAAACCCTGTTTCAACTCCAAATAGGTCAATCTGGTTAATTATCTAAGTGTCATTTCATATCTAAAATTCTAAGATCCTACAGAGAATGTGGTAAAAAAGAAAATATACTCACCACACTTACTATTTATATAATCATTTCATTACAATACTAATCACATATCTTTTTAGATATAAATTAGAAAACCAAAATTCAACTGTATGTTTAGTCTGAGTCCCCTTTTCTATCTGATAATTACCCAATTTATAAAGTTTACATGTTTGAAATGTGTAGTGCATTTTATTTGCCAAAAATCCCTAAAAAAAAAAAAAAAATACCTGTTTAGATGTGTTATCACATATCTGAATACATCATAGTTTACAGGATGAAATTTCTTAACAATTTCTTTCAAGGCATGAAGACGTTCTGTTTTATCCGGGATTTCTGTAAAATTAAAAGTGAAGAGTTTGTGTAAAACACATTTAAAAATATTTGATAAAGCTTCCTGCTATATTTACTGTAACAATCAAGAATGTGTTTAAAGCATATTAGGATAGGTAAACAAAATCAAAGAAAATGGTCTAAAGCAGCAGTCCCCAGCCTTTTTGGCACCAGGGACCAGTTTTGTGGAAGACAGTTTTTTCACAGATGGGTAGGGGGATGGTTTCAGGATGATTCAAGTGCATTACATTTACCATTAGATTATAAGAAGTGCACAACCTAGATCCCCCACATGCGCAGTCCACAATAGGGTTCCCACTCCTATGAGAATCTAATGCTGCTCCTGATCTGACAGAAGGTGGAGCTCAGCTTCCCTTACCCAACTGCTCACCTTCTGCTGTGAGGCCTGGTTCCTAACAAGCCAGGCTGTGTGGCCTAGGGTTTGGAGATCCCTGTTCAAAAGAACCTGCTAAATTATGTAAATTAAGAAATTACTTCAAGTAACATTATCTATTTCTATTAATGTTATCATTTATTACTATAGCCTTTTTATAAGGAAAGCTAATCACTGAAGACCAAAGTGACTCAGCATTGACAAAATGGGAAATGGTATATTAGCAATTTACGTAACTAGATACTGATGTATAATTAATTACTTACAAATCTGTTAGGCTCTTAACATTTATGCTACAGAGAGTAACTATTTTAGGCTTTGTGGGCACACTTACTCAACCCCGTGTTGTAGCACAAAAGCAGTAACAGGCATAACAAATGCGAGTGGCTATACTCCAATAAAACTTCTGATATTTGAATTTCATGTAATTTGAATGTGTCATGAAATTTTCTTTTCTCTTGGTGTAAAAACGATTCTCAGCTCAAAAGTCTGCCCAAAACTGGCGATAGCCTAAATATGGCCCTTGGGCTATAGATTTGTCTATACTACAATTACTTGTAATCCATTTTGCTTATCAGAGATTTTCCTTTACAGGTAGTTTAAGTATTTAACTTACTCTCCACATCTACGCAATTATGAAACAGAGTAACTAAAATGTGGCCCTGAAATAAATGAGATAGAGGGTGCTTTCCTCCTCTTCTTTATTTTGGAGACCAGTGTGCCTACCACATCATTATGGTAGCAAAACCAATTACTAACAAAATTTCATTTGTTACACATTACTTCTAAATCGGTCCTCAAAAATTTCCTAAGTAGGACAGTTCTGAGGTTCCTATTAATGGTCAATAGATAAGAACATCTAAACTATCAATTAAACCATTTTCCCACTTTACCTGAGAGTATGTATAAGGCAACTATACCTTGTGACAATATACTGAATTAAAAAAAAAAAATTCACTGAGAACTTATAATCAGAACTGTACAAAGTAGTCTCACCTAAAAGAACTTGAGGACTTGCAACCAAAAGCAAATAGTAGACAGAAGTATTTAGCAATTATGTTAATTTTTTTGTCACTGAGAAATCACATGAATGAAAATGATGCCCAAACAGACTTTAGGTCTCATTTTCCGGATAAATGAATATCTGTTTAGTGGAAACATCTGAATGAAAGATGCCAAAGTAGGAATAAATACTAAATAAATATCATGTTCTTTCCCAAAATGACTTACAACATGTGGTCTGCTATGGTTTGAATGTTTCCCCCAAAGTTCTTGTGTGGGAAACTTAATCCCCAAGGCAACAGTGTTGAGAGGTGGGATCTTTAAGAGGTGACTATATCATGAGGGTTTTGTCCTTGTGAACAGATTAACACTGTTACCTCTTAAGTGAGTTAGCTATTTTGGGAATGAATTCCTGATAAAAGAGTAAGTTCAGGTCCCTTCCTGTCTCTTACTCTCTGAGTGTGCTCTCTTGCCCTTCCACCTTTGGGCATGGAATGCCTTTGCAAAAAGGCCCTCACCCGATGAGGCCTCCTTGACCCTGAACTTACTGGCCTCTAGAACTGTAAGAAATAAATTACTTTATAAATTATGCAGTCTGTAATATTCTGTTACAGCAACATAAAACAGGTAGACAAGGCCAAAGTAAATTTCTTTGACTTACAATTTGAAGAATTTATTTTTCTTACAATGCCCTTAAGTTTGAATTAAAAACACAAACCTCAAACTTCTAGTACAATGATCTAATTTCTAGGAGCATTTAAGTCACCTAGGGGGCTAACTAAAACAGAATATTCCTGGAGGCCATCTTCAGGGATTCTGATTTTAATTTAGAGGAAAATACCTTTAAGAAATAGAGTTCTAGTAAGTTAATTTTTATTAGCTACATATTCTAGCACATGACGATTTTAACACTTAGCAATCGATATCCAAAAACTGCCACTATCAACCCTCTCATAAAAAGGAGGTTTATACTTACTTGCTGCTTCCAATAGCTCCGGATGAAGAGAATATGGAATTAAAGGATCTGGCAGATCTGCAAAGAAAGCTTTAAGGGCTCCAGCTACAGCATTTACTGTTACTTCCATTGACACCAGATTGATACTATGATCTACAAGACAAAAATTAACATTTTAAATTACATAATAAAACTTTATTATAGAAGTAAGCTAAACGGTTACTTTTAGATCAAAAGATAACTTTAAGTCGTGGGCTACTTTTCTTTTTCTTTTTTTTTTTTTGAGACTGAATTTTGCTTTTGTTGCCCCGGCTGGAGTACACCTCACTGGAACCTCTACCTCCCGGGTTCAAGTGATTCTCCTGCCTCAGACTCCTGAGTAGCTGGGATTACAGGCGACCGTCACCACACCCAGCTAATTTTTTATATTTTTAGTAGAGAAGGGGTTTCACCATGTTGGCCAGGCTGGTCTCGAGCTTCTGACCTCAGGTGATCCACCTGCCTCAGCCTCCCAAAGTGCTGAAATTACAGGTGTGAGCCATGGCGCCCGGCCCCACTTTTCTTTTTAGGCTGACAAACTACATGGATTTGGGAAAAGACAACCAAGCAATAAGTCTTTTCTGTTATAATTTTTAAAATGCTGTTAGGTTTATTAGTATATTGAGGAACTTTAATAATATCTATCTTTTTTTGGTTTATACAGCTATTTAAAAGAGGCCACAAGAGGCAGGTGAGGTGGTGCGTACCTATAGTCCCAGCTACTCAGGAAACTAAGGTGAGAAGATCACTTGAGCCCAGGAGTTTAAGTCTAGCCTGGGCAACATAGTGAGACCCTATTTCTTTGGAGGAGGGGGAAAAAAAAAGAGGCCATAAATAACTAGAAAGAAAAAAGAAATATGCATACAGGTGGATCTGAAACTTGTTCACTGGAACATTTTATATCTGGCATAAACGCCAAGTAAAATACACATATTCCAAAATTTGAAAAAAATCTGAAATCTGAAATACTTCTGGGCCCCAAGAATTTTGAATAAGAGATACTCAATTTGTATAAATTCTCATTTGGACTTTTTAAGCTTACAGTTTAAAATTTCATGTAAAACAGTTTAAATTTAAATAGTTGGTGAAGTTCTGACTAAAAAAATCAAGACTAGAACATACTAAAAGTGTATTATAAGCTTAATTTGCTATCAGTAAATCACTTTAATATAAAAAATAGGCCAGCAAAAAGAAAAAAAATTTCCCCATCACCTAGACAAGCACTGCTTACAGTTTAGCATGTTTCCTTTCAGCCTTTCTCTGTTCATTAAAAAAATTGCCAAATCAATTGTTAACATTTTGCCCTACATAAACAATTTTAATGGCTGTGAAATATTTCCTTAGATTATACAATTTACATAATATTCTATTACTGAACATTTAGATTTATTTCATTTAAATATATTACAATAATATGAAAATGATATGATACTATGCTTTAATACATATAAGCTTATTTCCTTAGGCTACATTCTTTGTAGTAATAGCTACCCAATGAACATTTAATATGGTGCTCGGACAGAAAACTCTTCATATGCATTATCCCATTATCCTTATAGTTACTCTCATCATTCCCGTACTAGACATGAAGAAATTGAGATTTAGAAAGATTAACTTGCCAGAGACACAAAAATAGTGGCAGTAGTGGCAGGACCAGAAAATAAAACAAGAAAGTCAAACTCAAGAGCCTTGGTATTAACTACAAAAATGCATTCATTACTGGAAGTTAACTTCTACCAATTTAATATCATTAAGTCTAAACAGTTTTTTAAATACTATATATACAGAGAGAGAGAAAGAGAAAGAATTTTTTTTTTTTTTTTAGATGCAGTCTCGCTCTGTTACCCAGGCTGGAGTGCAATGGTACGATCTCAGCTCCCTGTAACCTCCCCCTCCTGGGTTCAAGTGATTCTCCTGCCTCAGCCTCCCAAGTAGCTGGGATTACAGGTGTGCGCCACCATGTCCCGCTAATTTTTTGCATTTTAGTACAGATGGGGTTTCACTATGTTGCCCAGGCTGGTCTCGAACTCCTGAGCTCAGGCAATTTGCCCACCTTGGCCTCCCAAAGTGCTAGGATTATAGGCGTCAGCCACTGTGACCGGGCAATATTTTAAAAAAATGGGATACTAGACTATACGATACTCTTTGGCAACAAGGTGTGTTTTTGTAAACACACAGTCACACACACACAACAACTGACGTTTTGACATTTCAACAGGCATAAATCTTTATTTTATGTGGCTTCTTAGTATTCATTCTACTTATGAGACCTGAGTGGTATCCCCCCAACACCCCTTTAAAAAAAAAACAATACTGCAAGGAAGAGCCTTGTAAGTATATCTTGGCATGCTTATGCAAAGACTTCTATAACAAATTCCTAGAAGTGGAATTTCTCTAGCAAAGCTATCTGAATCCTGATATTCACAAACTGCCTCTCAAAAGGCACCTACAACCAACAGTGTACAAGATACATGCTTACCTACGCTCTACTAACAATTCTTTTCATTCAAATAAAACAAACAAATATAATCCTTTAATTTTTATCATTAATAGAAGCTAAGCATATTTTCATTTATTTATTGGTTGCTCTCTTCTGATGGGAATTACTTAAGCTAGGTATGTCACACCCTGTTTTAGCCACATGTCATACAGAATTTTTACATTTTTGTAAAATTTTAGCATGTACACAGTCCAGTCTATCAACTTGTGTTCAAGCTTTCTAGGTTTCATATCAAGTTTAGGCTTTTCTTTACTCTAAGACTATAAAAATATTCACTCATTTTTCTCTCTGGTACTTATGTTTTTCATTTTTTACATTTAAATCTTTAATCGCACATAGAGTTTACTGAGTAGAAAATTTGGCTTTTTTTTTTTTTACTCCTAATGGCTGTCAATCAGAAGTCAAATTATTGCTTTTCTAACTCTGGTGATGGATTTATATAGGTACAGTCACAGTCTTTTACTTGTGAGATTGTTTAATGTATTAGGAATATGAAATTTGGGAAGAAACTCAGAGTATATGGGCCATAAAATACCTAATCTTACATCAAAATATTTTATAGTATTCCCTTCAGTCTTAGGGTAAGAGAGAGTTTCTTGTTATTTCAAAAACAAAATTTATTCTACTGCATTCCATTCCTTCCGGGCCTGATGGACTTTGCTTCAATACTTTTCCAGTACCTCCTTTCTTATTTACTAAATCCTCTTCTGTCTTCATACTTACATTAAAAATATATACAATATTGTATTTTCTTGACTCAACTGCCTCTTGTTTTCAATCTTTTCTTCTATTGCAATTGTATTTTAAAAAGTTCATATCATCTGCTTCCTCTTACAAATCCCTAGTACTGAGGCCCCTTAATTCAAAGGCTCTAAAAGTAATCAGTGACTTCCTTGCTAGTGTAAAGAAAATAGACTTTCCCTAGCTGTTTTGTACCTTTACTGTGGTATCTATTCTACTTAGTGCTTCTAATCCCACTTCAAAATCCTCTCTCCTCAACATCCATATCCTTATGAAGTTTTCAAATGAAAATCAATCTTCTCACCATGAATTCTAATAAGTAAAACATAAAACAACAATTTTATTTCACATAATTATCTTCTTACCTTGATCAAACTGCTTTTGAATATTGTCTTGGTCAGTTTTGTTCCCGCTAACACGGTAGAGTCCTTCGGTACATAACCCTAAGAGAATAAAGAAATATACATACTTTAATAAACACATATATATCCACATGGCTGGGCACAGTGGCTCATGTTTGTAATCCCAGCACTCTGGGGGGCCAAGGTGGGAGAACTGCTTGGCCCAGGAGTTTGAGCCTAGCCTGGGCAACATAGGGAGACTCTGTCTCTACAAATAATAAACAAAAACTTAGCTGGGCATGGTGGCATGCACCTGTAGCCCCAGCTACTCGGGAGGCTGAGGCAGGGGGATCACCTGAGCCTGGGAGGTCAAGGCAAGAGAGCAAGACCCTGTCTCCCAAAAAAAACCCCAACCAAACAAACAAAAAACCCATATATATCTATAACAATAAATGTGCTTAATCTTATGTACATATTTAGTTACAAATTTATAGTGGTAAAATATTTTTAAGAATAAAATATTTTTTGAGCATTTTAAAAAAGTAAGTTCTTAGTGGACTATTTTCTATTTTAAACCATTTAGGATATTCGGCTCCAGACAAAATGAATAGACTTATTTCTCCCTACTCTCCCACTAAATACAGCTAAAAACCCTGAACCTAACATGTAAAAAAACCAAACATAAGTATTCTGTGAATGGTAGAGAGAAGGTGGTGAACTGGCTAATGACTTAGAACTTGAAGAACGACATGACAGTAAGTTCCCTGATTTTTGAGGGGGCAGGGAGAGGCTCATATTGTGACTGGGCATTGGAGAGGCCTGCAACCCAGAAATACTAATGAGCAAAGGCAAAAACAACAAGACTACCACCACCACCACCACCACACCCAAAACTAACAAAAACAAAAAAATAAAACCCAACAACAACAGCAACAAGAAGTCTGCTTTCCCTAGTGAAAGGATTAGAAGAGGTATAGCCTAGCAAAACAAAACCTTTTTGACTATAATTGCCCTCCTCAAGCCACAGAGCATGGAATCCCTCCTCACTCTTGTCAGTGGAGGCCAACTTGAAAGCCTACACTTCTACCTCTGCCGATCAGTAACAAGGAGTTCTTTACCCTTTCTGGAGTGTCAGCAGAGGCTGAGTAGAGAGCCTAAACTTCCACCACCAATCCTAGGTAAGAGATGTCCTACCTACCACACCATGCTATTATCAGTGAAGGCCAGTGGAAGCCAACAAGGAGTCTTAACTTCCACTCCCACCTTGCAGCCCTCCTCCCCTGTTGGTGCAACATCAGAGGAGGCCTGCTAAAATAGATTTTAGTAATATTCCAAAGTCTCTGAACGTGATATCCAAAGTGTCTATGATACAATAATAAAACAAAAATCCCTCACATCAAAAACCAAGAAAAATGTCAACTTGAATGATAAATGACATTTAACAGACACTAACTCAATGGTGGCAATTATGGAATTATTGAACAGGACTTTAAAGCAGTTATTATAAAATACTTCAATGTGCAATTACAAACACACTTGAAACATGGAAGTTTCAGCAAAGAAATAGAATATATAAGGAATAACTAAATGGAAATTTTAGGCCGGGAGTGGTGGCTCCCACCTGTAATCCTAGCACTTTGGGAAGCTGAAGTGGGTGGATCACTTGAGGTCAGGAGTTTGAGACAAGCCTGGCCAACATGTTGAAACCCCACCTCTACTAAAAATACAAAAATTAGCTAGGCATGGTGGTGGGCGCCTGTAATCTCAGCCACTTAGGAGGCTAAGGCAGGAGAATCACTTGAACCCAGGAGGCAGAGGCTACAGTGAGCCGAGATCACACCACTGCACTCCAGCCTAGGTGACAGAGCGAGACTCCTCAAAAATAAATAAATAAAAAATATATAAATAAATAAATGAATAGAAATTTCAGAACGAAGAAATACAGTGACAGAAACAACTCACCAAACGGGCTCAATAGCAAGATAAAGATGACCAAAATAACAACAATAATAATAACTGAACTTGAAGATAAATCAACAAAAATTACCCAATTTTAAGCCAGGCATGGTAGCTCACACCTGTAATCTTACCTCAAAATAACTAAACCTCATTGTTCTCTAGATAACATTTATCCTGACTTTGTGAAAGTATTCTTTTACGGAATTCTTATTACTCCACGTCTATCTATATGCCCCAGTTGAAACATTTCTTCCTCATTGACACATTCCCTGCTATCTCCAATTAGACGCAATTTTTTTCCCTTTGAACTCCTGTAGCACTTTATCTATAGCTCTATCACCACTCAGTAAAAGTCATAGCAGTACCTTTCCATCCCCAGGGTTCTTCACATAATACAGTGGTTCTCAGCTGGGGGCAGCATGCATCTCAGGGAACACTTGGTAATGCCTAGAGATATTTTTGGTTGTCAAAATTGGAGGAGGGCTATCTAACAGGCAGAGGCCAGGAATGCTGTTAAACACACTAGAATGCACAGGATAGCCTCTAACAACAAAGAATTAAATAGCCTCAAATGTCAATAATGCTGAGGTTGGGAAACCCCTTCCACAGTGATAAACATTTATTATTATTTGTTAAATGGAGATTATAAGGCCCTTAACTACCCACACTAAAATCTTGCCCTTTACTCACTATTAACAGTGATTTCAAAGAACAAAAACACAGACTAAATTATCCAGCTGTGAATTATCCAAGTTTTATGTGGCCTTAAATCACCCAAAGTATCTATCCTGGACCTCCAAGCAATAAAGGGATTAGAAACCAATCCCAACATTCCCAAACTAAATATAAAATTTTAGTAATTTAAAATAATGTTGCTTTTTGGCCAGCCACGGTAGCTCATGCCTGTAATCCCAGCACTTTGGGAGGCCGAGGCGGGGGGATCACGAGGTCAGGAGATTGAGACCATCCTGGATAACACGGTGAAACACCGTCTCTACTAAAAATACAAAAAAAATTAGCTGGGCGTGCTGGCGGACGCCTGTAGTCCCAGCTACTTGGGAGGCTGAGGCAGGAGAATTGCTTGAACCCAGGAGGCAGGGGTTGCAGTGTGCCGAGATCATGCCACTGCACTCCAGCCCGGGTGACAGAGCAAGTCTCCGTCTCAAAAAAAAAAATAATAATAATAAAAAACAAAAAATAAAATAATATTGCCTTTTAATTGAGTACCTTTTTTCCCTTTCATTAGAAAAGGTCACTACCCCTTAAGTAACCCAGAATATTACTGATATCTGAAGTTTTAGAATGGCCTAAGTTTTATTTGAGTTGCTAACAGATACAAAACTAGGGTTTCACTGCCTGTTCCCCTACACCTTCAGGATGACATAATTATTTAAGTCATTATTAAAATAGATTACAAAGGGTAATAGAGATGCAAGGTGTGTAAATAATCCATAAATTTGATAAATATGTCCATGGGGAGTGATGTCACCAAAAGTGGTGGAGAAGAGAATTCCAGCGACTAATGAGCTGCCAGAAGGGTCAGAATCAACATTTGCAGAACTCCGTAATCTATTAAAAAATTACAACCAGAAGTAGTCTTGGTGAAGAAAGCTTTAAATTACCTACCATTCCCTATACCCGAGATTAGTGACAATCATGAGGACAGTAGCCTGCACTGTGGGTGCAGGTTACACGAGTGCCAGAGAGCAATATGAACCTTATTCTGAAAGAACTGTGGTCATGGATTTCAACCTGTCTTTTGGCTCTCTGAAGGAAAAGTATAAGGGCTTGCCTTTGTTTCACCCACAAGACTTGGAAAGTGTTGTTTTTCCTTTGGCTCCAGATATTTAAAGAAACTAACAAATCACCACCAAGTGAATAGAACAGACTTCAGTGGCAGCAAAAGACAAAGAATACAGACTTCACAAAAATAGTTTACAGAAGTCTCTAAACAAGCAAACAACATAACCAACACACAGCAAAAGCAAACCCTGGTGAGGGGAAAGAATTTCATTTCCAGGGTTGCCATGTTATAATCTTTTAAATGTCTTTATTTTCAACAAAAAAGAGGCATACAAAGAAAGAAGAAAGTAGAGTTTATTACAGGAAAAAAAGAAATTTAGAGAAACTGCCCACAATGAAGCCCAGTCATTGCATTTACTAGACAAAGACTTTAAATCAAAAGATTTTTTAAAAAAATCACAAAGAGCTAAAGGAAACCATGAACAAAGAACTAAAGGAAACCAGGAGAATGATGACTCAATGAACTGAATATCAATACGTACACAGAAATTATAAAAAGACCCTAAAAAGAAATTTTGTAATTGAAAAGTACAATAAACCAAAAGAAAACTTCACCAGAGAGGTTAACAGCAGACATGAGCAGTCAGAAGGAGTAATCAGTGAATTTTTAAAGACCGGTTCAGATTATCCAGTCTGAGGAGAAAAGAGGAATGAATGAAAAAACAAGAAAGAAGCAACTGTCACATATAAGGTATATTCAATAAGATTAACAGCCTACTTGATCTTTAGAAACCATGGAGATTGGAAGGCAGTAGAATGATATTATTTAAAGTGCTTAAAGAAAAAAAAAAACCCTGCAAACCAAAAATTCTGTGTCTGGTAAAACTACGCTTCAAAAATGAAGGAGAAATTAAGATACTCTTAGATAAATGAAAGTTGAGAGAGTTTATCACTAGTATACATGTCCTACAAGATATGGCAAAGAGAATAAGGAAGTTCTCTAAGCTGAAATGAAAGGGCACTAGACAGCAACTTGAAGCCATACAAAAGAATAAATAACCAAGGTTATGGCAGCAAGACAGCCAAGCAAATAAGCCAGCAGTACTTCATTTTTTACTCATAACTCCTTTTTGTCCTCGTATGATTTTAGAAGTACATAAAACAATAATTACAAGTCTATGTTAACGGGCATAAAATATATAAAGATGTAATTTCTGACAATAACAAGGATGGGAAATGAAGCTGTAAATGAGCAGTTTTTGTACACTTTTGAAAAAAAGGTGCTTTCAATTAAAACATGATTATTATAAATATGTTAACTGTAAACTGCAGGGTAATGACTAAGAAAATAATTTGAAATCTATTAAGACAGAGACTGGTAGAATGGATAAAAGAGAAAAACAGCATCTAACTATACACAGTCTATAAGACAATCGCTACAGTACCAAAGACACAATATGTTGAACGTAAAAGAATAGAAAAGTATATTCCATATAAATAGCAATTAATAAGACAGTCGGAGTAGCTATCCTAGTATCAGAAAAAATACACTTTAAGACAAAAACTGTTACAAGAGCATAGAAGGACATTATACATCAATAACAGGGAGAATCCATCAGTAAGATATAATTATAAACACATATGCACCTAACAAGAGTCCAAAATATATGAGGCAAAAACTGACAGAATTGAAGGGAGGAATAAACATTTCAACTATAAAAGTTGGAGACGATAATAGTCCACTGCAATAATGAACAGAACTAGACAGAAGATTACCAAGGAAAACAGAGACTTTGAACACTGTAAACCGACTAGACCAAACAGACATACAGAACACTCCATCTAACAACAGCACAATATACATTCTCTTTAAATGCACATGTAACATTCTGGAGGAAACACTGTATGTTAGGACACAGAATAAGTTTAAATACATTTTAAAGGCCTGAAATAATACAGAATATGTTCTCTGATCACAAGGGAATGAAAACAGAAATAAGTAACAAAAGGAAAATTAATAAATATGTGAAAATTAAACAACTTTTTTTTTTTTTGAGAAGGAGTCTCGCACTGTCGCCCAGGCTGGAGTGCAGTGGTGTGATCTCGGCTCACTGCAAGCTCCGCCTCCTGGGTTCATGCCATTCTCCTGCCTCAGCCTCCCCAGTAGCTAGGACTATAGGTGCCCGCCACCACACCCGGCTAATTTTTTTTTTTTTTTGTATTTTTAGTAGAGACGGGGTTTCACTGTCTTAGCCAGGATGGTCTTGATCTCCTGACTTCGTGATCTGCCCGCCTTGGCCTCCCAAAGTGCTGGAATTACAGGCGTGAGCCACCGTGCCCGGCCAAACAACACATTCTTTAACAGCTAATGGAACAAAGAAGAAATTACAATTAGAAAATACTTTGACATGAACAAAAAGAACAATATACCAAAACCTATGGGATGCAGCCAAAAGATTTTCAGAGGGAACCTGCATCTGTAAAAGCCTTCATTAAAAAAGATTTCAACTTTAAGGAACTAGAAAAAGAAGACAAAGCTAAACCTAAAGCTACCAGAATGAAAGAAATAATAAAAATTAATATGCAGATAAAATAGAAAGTAGAAAAACAATAGGGAGAATCAAACAAAACCAAAAGTTGGTTCTCTGAAAAGACTGATTAAATTGACAAACCTTTAGCTAGATTTACCAAGGGGAAAAAAAAAGGAGACTCCAATTACTAAAATCAGAATGAAAGGAGACACATTACTACTGAAATATAAAGATAAAAAGGGTTACAAGAGAATACTATGAACAATTGTATGCCATCAAATTAGGTAAGTTAAATGAAATAAACAACTTTTTAGAAATATAGCAACTACCAAAACTGATTCAAGAAATGGAAAATCTCAACAGATCTATAACAAATAATGAGATTGACCTAGTAATCAAAAGCTCACAAAAACAAAAAAGCCCAATACAAGATGTTTTCACTGAAGAATTATGCCAAACCCTTAAAAAAGTATTAACAATAATTGATCTCAAACTCTTCTAAAAAACAGAAGAGAAACACTTCCTATGAAGCTGTGATTACCCTAATGCCCCATAGCCAGATTAAAAACACAAAGTGAAAACTACAGGCCAATATCCCCTACATATACAGATTTTTAAAATCTTCAACAAAATACTACCAAACCAAATCAAGCAGAGGTATTAAGAAGATTATACATCATGACCAAGTAGGATTTATCCAAAGAAAACAAGGGTAGTTTGAAATATGGAAAACAATTAGTCTGATGGGCCACATTAATAGAATAAATTGGCAGGGGGTGGGGGGAACCATATGATCATCTCAACTGATGTAGAAAAAGCATTTGACAAAATTCATCACCCTTTCATGATAAAGTCACTTAAACTAGGAACAGAAAGTATCTTCTTCAACATGATCAAGGACATTTATGAAAAATCCACAGCTAATATACTTATTAGCTGTGATGAAATATGGTAAAAGAATCAGTTTTCCCCTAAGATCAAGAACAAAACGAGTATGTCTGTTTTTGCCACTTCCATTTAACATTACACTGGAGTTGTAGGCAAGGAAAAATAAATAATATCCAAGTTGGAAAAAAACGAAGTAAAATTATCCCTATTTACAGATTACATGACTTACATGCAGAAAATCCTAAAGAATCAGCAAAAAATACCAGTAGAGTTGGCTAGCCACAGGGCTCACGCCTGTAATCCCAGCACTTTGGGAGGCTGAGGCGGGCAGATCACTTGAGCTTAGGAGTCCGAGACCAGTCTAGCCAACATGGTGAAACCCCATCTCTACTAGAAATACAAAAAGTAGCCAGGCGCAGTGGCATCCACCTGTAATCCCAGCTACTCAGGAAGCTGAGGCAGGAGAATTGCTTGAACCCAGGAGGTGGAGGTTGCAGTCAGCAGATACTGTACTACTGCACTCCAGCCTGGGCAACAGAATGAGACTCTGCCTCAAAAAACGAAACAAAAAAACCCACAAACAAACAAAAACTAGTAGAGTTAATACAAAATTCAGCAAAATTGCAGGTTACAAGATCAACACATAAAAGTTAGCTGTATTTTTATACTCTAGCAATGAGCAATCCGAAGATGAAATCAAGAAAACAATTCCATTTACAACAGCATCCAAAAGAATAAAATATCTAGGAATAAATTTGACCAAGAAGGTACAACACTTGTACAATGAAAATGACAAAATAGTGTTGACAGAAACTAAAGATCTAAATAAAAGATATCCTGTGTTTGTGGATTGGAAGGCGAAATTTTTGTTTGTTTTTTTTGAGATAAAGTCTCGCTCTTGTCCCTAAGCTGGAGTGCAATGGCATGATCTTGGCTCACCTCCACCTCCTGGGTTCAAGGGATTCTCCTATCTCAGCCTCCCGAGTAGCTGGGATTATAGGCGCCTGCCACCACTTCTGGCTAGTTT
This sequence comes from Theropithecus gelada, assembly GCF_003255815.1. Lineage (NCBI taxonomy): Eukaryota > Metazoa > Chordata > Mammalia > Primates > Cercopithecidae > Theropithecus > Theropithecus gelada. Next base: position 33,160,045 of record NC_037675.1, on the reverse strand, counting down.
TTGTATTTTTAGTAGAGACAGGGTTTCACCATGTTGGCCAGGCTGGTCTTGAACTCCTGACTTCAGGTGATCCACCCACCTCGACCTCCCAAAGTGCTGGGATTACAGGCGTGAGTCACCACGCCCAGCCCGGAAGGCTAAATATTTTTAAAATGGCAACTTCTACCCAAATTGATCTATAGGTTCAATGTAATTTTTATCAAAATCCAATTGGCCGTTTTTGCAGAAATGGAAAGGAAAATTCTCAAATTCACATTCAATTGCAGGAAACTCTGTAGCTAAAGGAATCTTGAAAAAGGAGAAAGAACCAAAGAACTCTATGCTTTCTGATTTCAAAACTTACTACGAAATTACAGTAACCAAAACAGTGTAGTACTAGCAAAAGTACAATATACAGATCAATGGAATAGAATTTAGAGTCCAGAAATAAGCCCATATATCTATGGCCAACTGATTTTCAACAAGGATGTCAAGACCATTTAATGAGAAAAGGATACTCTGCAATAAATAGTGCAGAGACAGGTGAATATCCACATGTCTAAGAACGAATTTAGATCTCTACGTCATACTATATACAAAAATATATATATATATTTTTTTTTTTGGAGACGGAGTCTCGCTCTGTCACCCAGGCTGGAGTGCAGTGGCCGGATCTCTGCTCACTGCAAGCTCCGCCTCCCGGGTTTATGCCATTCTCCTGGCTCAGCCTCCCGAGTAGCTGGGACTACAGGCGCTCGCCACCTCACCCGGCTAGTTTTTTGTACTTTTTAGTAGAGACGGGGTTTCACCGTGTTAGCCAGGATGGTCTCGATCTCCTGACCTTGTGATCCGCCCGTCTCGGCCTCCCAAAGTGCTAGGATTACAGGCTTGAGCCACCGCGCCCGGCCCAAAATATATTAAAGACCTAAATGTAAGAGCAAACCCTATAAAACCTAGGGATAAAGGAAAAAGTGATAAATCTTCATGACCTTTATTTTGCCAATAAATTCTTATTTATGATGCCAACAGCACGAGCAACAATATACATGCAATTTATTTAAAAATAAATTGGATTTCATTAACATTTAAAACTTTTATACATTAAAAGATATTATCAAGAAAGACAACCTACAGAATGGGAGAAAATATTTGCAAATCACTTACCTGATAAACGTCCGGTACTAGGAAATACAAACAACTTAACAAAAGATAACCCAATTTAAAAAGGGCAAAAGACTTAAAAAAAGAGTTCTTCAAAGAAGGTACAAATGGCCAAGAAGCACATGAAAAGATGCTCCACATCATTAGTCAACAGGAAATGGAAATCAAAATCACAATGAGGTATTACTTCATATTTACTAAGGATGGCCATAATTTAAAAATGGAAAACAGCAAGTGTTGGTGAGGATGTGGAGAAACTGAAACACTTGTACATTGCTGTCAAGAATGTAAAATAGTGCAGCTACTGTAGAAAACAATGTGGTGGTGATTCTCTACTAAGTTAAACATAGAATTACCGTATGATCCAGCAATTCCACTCCTAGGCATATACTCTCAAGAACTCAAAACACGTACTAAAACAAATATACACAAACGTTCACAGCAGCACTATTCACAAGAGCCAAAAGAATGAAAACAATCCAAATATTTGTCAATGAATAAACGGATAAATGTGGTACAGCTATATAATGGAATTTATAAATCATAAAAAGAAATAATGTACTGATACATGCTATAATGAGGATAAGTCTAAATAATATGCTAAATGAAAGAGCCATACACAAAAGGTCACATTTTGTGATTTCAGAACATGAAATTCCCAGAATGAGCAACTTATAGAGAAAACAGATTGGTTGCAAGGGCTGTGAGAGGAATGAATTGAGGAATGACTGTTTAATGGGTACAGGATCTCCTTTTGGAGCAATTAAAATATTTTGCAACCAGAGGTGACAGCTGCACAACATTGTGAGTATACTAAATGCCTCTGAATTATATACTTTAAAATGATTAACCTTATGTTATATAAATTTTACCTCAAAATAATTCTAAAAGCCCATGCTGGGAAGAAAAAAACAAAACAAGAACTAATAGTAGATAAGCTTATTGAACCTAGCTCCCACTGAATTAAAAGTACATTCTTACGTTTGATATAAGTATAAAGACTACAGGAGATCCATGAGTAAATGGTAAAAATCATATTTCAAGAAAACTGCACAATGCAATATGCATTTTAACACAGTAAAACATATCCTACATTCATCAGTTATCGAAAATTAAATAATTATTTGGTAATGTAAAATTAAAAATTAACTAGGCACTATGTTCACTATACTGTACTCATCAGATTCTCTCTTCTGGAAATTTGGAATTAGAATTCAAAGATACCTGGTTAGGCTTAGCATGTGGTTAAAACTTAGACCTAAAATTGGCCGGGAGTGGTGGCTTGCACATGTAATCCCAGCACTTTGGGAGGCCAAGGTGGGTGGATCATCTGAGGTCAGGAGTTTGAGACCAGCCTGACCAACATGGTGAAATCCTGTCTCTACTTCAAAAATTAGCTGTGTGTGGTGGCATGTGCCTGTAATCCCAGCTACTCGGGAAGCTGAGGCAGGAGAATTGCTTGAACCTGGGAGGCAGAGGTTGCAGTGAGGTGAGATCACGCCACTGTGCTCCAGCTTGGGCAACAGGAAGAGACTCTGCCTCAAACAAAGAAACAACTTAGACCTAAAAATCTAGGATCTGCGAACAGACCAGGTGAGTCTAGACAAAGAAAAGACAGAGAAGTGAAAAGAGAACACTGCCTGATTCTGGCCCAATAGATGAATTGCTTTCAGCTTCTCTAACTTCATTCCAGTTAAATGTAATTTTTGCATTAGTGTTTTGCTGACTAGCAACTAAAATAATTTAAACCAAAAAAGCCTCAATTCCTAAGCAATGAAAATTTGGTCTTTTTTCTTTCTAGGCACTCAATACTTTTTAGCAGGAAAAATATTTGGGAGTGATGAGACAACTGGATTGGAAGGAACAAAATAAATGCTATAATATACTGAGTCTTCCCTGTAAAACAGATGTTAAGACAAATATTGCTAGGAATGGACAAGGATGGGCAATTAATGGTATGTGGGCACAATGGGTGAAAAAGACAGATTAGTGAGATACCTGAGGCCTGGACAATTGGGAGAATTAAATATAAGAATGAAATATAAGAACACTCTGGAATGTGAGAGATAAAGATCTGGGAATCATTCTTGTAAATGTGATGGCTCAGACCCAATAGCAAAGTAAATCAGATACGCATAAATGACATCGACAGTAAATGGAATGGCTATAAATTACTCAAACTAAAGATGTACTCAGGAGAAGCAAAAGATAAACACATGAAGACATACTATGATGAGACATTGTGATATTTTGATTTCAAACAAGATTTAATGTTTAAGTGCCCACTATGTGCTGTATTTACAGTACATATGTGTGATATATTGTTACATAAAATATACAAATACATAAAATATATTGTCCCTGATATTGTATAGTTCAATAGGCCAGCTATTTTGAGTTTTACAACAACAGCTGAAGTAAATGTGTTCATGCTGTTTTTAATGATGCATTACTAATGGGGCTTCACTTAAGCTAAGTGAAGTGAGATTTTTCACCTGCTAAAAAGCTGATAGGGATGAAGTAACATCAATAGAGCAAGAGTTTTTTGTGGTGATACTTGACATTTCAGGCACAATGCCATTACAGGAATAAGATGAAAGGCAGTATTTTCTTTTCTCAATTTATCAAAAACAAGTTTCTTAAAATTCCATGTGGGGAGGGGATATATATATATTACTACGAGTTCAGTTTACTGAACTGAAAAGTGTCACTACTTTCTAGTCAAATAAATTTAAGAATATTCTGCAAAAAAAAAAAGGCTTTGAATTTTCAAAAAATATAAGTGACATGAAAACAAACACACAAGATTAGAAAACTATTCTAAATTAAAGAAGACCAAAGAAGTATGACAAGAAAAGTAATACGTAATCATTGCTTGGATCTTGGATTGATACAACAAAAAAGCTCTAAGAGGACACTGTTGAGACAATTGGGATAATTTGAATACAGATATTATATTAGACAATAGAATTGTATCAATATTAAATTTCCTAAACATGGTATTTATTTTGCAGTTATGTGAAAAGAATGCCCTTATTAGTGGGGAAATCTATGCTAAATGACTTTGAGGTGAAGTGTCATGCCATTTTCAACTGAATTTCACATTGTTCGGCACCTCCCACGAAACTCCCAAAAAGTTGGAGAAGAACTGTGGTAAAAAGTTTACTTGGTGAAGCTAGGTAAGGGTAAACAAATGCTCAATAATATTATTATTGTAACATTTCTAAGGATCCCAAAATTTTGAAAAATGTGAGAAAATAAAGAAAAACAGGTTGGGCGTGGAGGCTCATGCCTGTAATCCCAGCACTTTGGGAGGCTGAGCCAGGCGGATCGCAAGGCCAGGAGTTCGAGACCAGCCTGGCCAATATGGTGAAATCCCATCTCTACTAAAAATACAAAAATTAGCAGGGTATGGTGGTGCGTGCCTGTAGTCTCAGCTTACTCAGGAGGCTGAAGCAGGAGAATCGCCTGAACCCAGGAGGCAGATGTTGCAGTGAGCTGAGATTACACTACTGTACTCCAGACTGCGTGACAAAGCAAGACTCCATCTCAAAAAAAATAAATAAATCCTGGGCTGGGTGTGGTAGCTCACACCTGTAATCCCAGTACTTTGAGAGGCTGAGGTGGAAGGATGACTTGAGGTCAGGAGTTCGAGATCAGCCTGGCAACATGATGAAACCCCTTCTCTACTGAAAAAAAAATCCAAAAATTAGCCAGGTGTGATAGCGGGCACCTGTAATCCCAGCTATTCAGGAGGCTGAGGCACAAGAATCACTCGAACCTCAGGAAGAATCACTCTACCTGAGGCAGAGGCTGCAGTGAGCCAAGATCACGCCACTACACTCCAGCCTAGGGTACAGAGCAAGACTCTGTCTCAAAAAAAAAAAAAAAAAAAAACAAAACCCTTATGAATGCAAGGGATTCAACAAACAAATTTACTAGGTAAATTGGAAATATAAGATGATTAAGCTGCTTAAGATATGTGGGGAGATATATATATATATTTATTTCAGAGGTAGAGTCTCCGTCTCACTTTGTTACCCAGGCTGGAATGCAGTACTGTGATCATGGCTCACTGCAACCTCGAATTCCTGGGATAAGGCAATCCTTTCGCCTTGGCTTCCCAAAAGTACTGGTATTACAGGTGTGAGCCACTGTGCCTGGAAGTGTGGTCATACAGTCCAAGTGAACTGCATGGTTTGTTTTTCTATAGCCATGATCCCCTGTTCTGTTTCAAACACAGAGTAACCAGAGGGTTTAACCAAAGTTGAGGTTTTGCCAAGTGAATAAAATGGTGGAAGTTTTGAGGAAGTATGCAAGGGAGTAAACATAAAAATTGATTGAAAAATATCCAGACAAGATAGGGCAGGAGAAACAAGGGATGGATTGATATTTAGTGAAAAAGTGTTGTAGTGATACCAAAAAAAAAAAAAAAAAAAAAGGCAGCGGGTAGTTCTTGAAAGCATCAAGTGGGAAAGTTGAAGTTTAAACAAAGAGGTTTTACTTAAGGAAGTTGTATTTACATTAGCAATAACACAAAGATTCATTCATCCATTTTCATCCCATATTGGTGTGGTGAAACTACACACAAGTTTTAGACCAATATACAAAGAATGCTATTAATGTTTATCCTTCTAATCCACTTTTACCAAAAATATAACCACTATGCTTTAAAGACAGTCTCTGTTTCTTTATAATTCATCTGTAACAGTGAGGTGTTCCAGATTAACTGCAACCACATGCAAATAAAAATTCTGGCAAATAGAGTAATACCTCACCTATCTGGAATTTGGTCACCTGATCACCTACTCTATCATAACTGAAAAAAAAAATGGGAACAGAAAGGACTACAAATAGCCAATAAGATGTCACAAAGCCTTTCCACTAAAATATATTATTTCACTTGTAAGAGAAACACCTTAGGTTTTTCCACAGATTCTATTTAACCTAACCAAAAGCACAATTTAACTCTGCCATATGTTTTCCTGACTCACAGCAGATTAGAAGTTGCAAACTGGAAAAGCAAAAATGAGATACACAGTAGCAGGAGGTATATTGACAATAAAGCAGGAGGCTGAAAAACTAAAAATGCAGAAAAAAATTTAGAACGCATAAGTATCTAACACAAGAATGCCTCAATAGATTCTGAAGACAGCACACTTTTAAAACCAGGGAACACAGTCATTAAATATACCATTCTAAAAGTAGAAATACTTCCTAACTCCTATGAGGTCAGTAGCATCCTGACATTAAATTTAGACAAAAACACCACAAGAAAACAAAACAGACCAGTATCTTTTATGAATATAGATATAAAAGTCTTCAACAAAATACTAGTAAATAGAATCTAACAGCATGTTAAAGGGATTATATACCATAACCCCAAAAGTATTTATTCCAGGAATGCAAGGGGGTTTAATATAAGAAAAAGCAATCCATGTAATACATCAATAAATGAAAGAAAAGAAAAATAATATGATTATCTCAACTGACACAGAAAAGTAATTCAATAAAATCCAATGCCCTTTCATAATAATAATCACTGTCATCACTCAACAAACTAGGAATGAAAGGTATTATGAGTTGAATTTTGCCTCCTAAAAAGATATGTTGAAGTCTTAACCCCTAATACCTTAGAAAGTGATCTTACTTGGAATAGGATCATTGCAGATGTAGTTAGTTAAGGTAAGATGTGGTCATACTGGAGTAGGGTGGGGTCCTTAACCCAATACGACTGATGTCCTTATTAAAAGAAGAGAAAACACACACACACATACACACACACACCCCTGCACGTGCACGCACATGGAGAATGCCAAAGGCAGAGATTGTAGTAATACAGCTGCAAACCACGGAACACTAAGGATTGACAGCCACCACCGGAAGCAAGAAAGAAGCAAGGAAGATTTACCTAGAGTCTCAGAGGGAGCATGGCTCGCTTTCAGACTTCCAGCTTTCAGAACTATGAGACAATAAATACCTGTTCTTTAAAGCTATCCACCTTGCAGGACTTCACTATGGCAGCCACAAGAAAATAAGACAGAAAGGAACTTCCTCAACATGACAAAGAACATTAAAACCCACAGCTGATATCATACTCCATGATGAAAGAATAAAAGCTTCCCCTGAGATAAGGAACAAGACAAGGGTGTACTCCTTTCACAACTGCTATTCGACATTGCACTGGGAGTTCAAGCCACAGCAATTAGGCAAGACAGAGAAACAGAAAGCATTGAGATTGGAAAGTAAAGGTATCCCTATTCACAGAAGACAAACACATATAAAATCCCCAAATACACACAAAAAATAGAGCTAATAATTCGGCAAAATTTCAGGATACAAGATCAACACACAAAAATCAGTTCTACACACCACCATAAACATCCTGAAAATTAAACTAAGTAAACTCCATTTACAATAACATTCCAATAAAATACATAGGAATAAAGTCAACCAGGGCAAGACTTGAACACCGAAAACTACAAAACAGTACTGAAAGAAATTAAAGACTTAAATAAAAAAGACATCAAGCATTCAAGGATTCAAAGACTTAATATTGCAAAAATCACAATACTGCCAAAGAAACCTACTTGGTGATTAAATGGAATCCTTTTCAAAATGGATAAGACAGCTAGAATTAAAACATACACAGAACACACACAAGTGTTGGCAAAAACATGGAGAAATTTGAACCCTTGCACATTGCTGGTGGGAAGTAAAATGGTATATCTACTGTGGAAACAATCTGACAGTCCCTCAAAAAGTTAAACACAGAATTATCATATGATCCAGTATTCTACCCCTAGGTACCCCAAATAATTGAAAACAGGTACTTGAACAAATCGTTGTATACATGAATGTTCACAGCAGACTGTTCACAATAGCCAAAAGGTGGAAATAACCCAAATGTCCACCAAACAACGACTGAATAAGCAAAATGTGTGTGTGTGCATGTATGTATATACACATAATGATACATGTTATAACACAGATGAACCTCAAAACAATAATGCTAAGAAGCAGAACAAAAGGTCATACATTGTGTGATTCTACTGATATGAAATATCCAGAATCAGTAAATTCAGAGAGACATAAAGCAGACTGGTTACTGCCACGGACTGGAGTAGGAGGAAAATAAGAAGTAACTGCTTAACGTATACAGGGTTTTCTTCGGGGTAAATGAAAATGTTCTGGAACTAGATGAGGTGGTGGTTATCCAACATTGTGAATATACTACCTGCCACTGAACTGTACACTTCAAAATGGTTAGTTTTATGTTATTTATGAACTGCACCTCAGAAAAAGCAATGTAAAAAAATCATTCTCACTCAAATGTGGATAATCATGCTTCTTTCTTACTATAATTTTTCTTCTCCCTAGTGTTTTAGGGCTCCACTCTTGTATAGCCTGTTTGCACTGTGAACATTTCTTCCCACCCTAGATGTCTAACCTGAATTATGTCAACATATAGCTTTCATTAATATCTAGACACTGACAATTACTAAAATCATATCTAAAGACAAAACCACTTTCTAGAGATCCATAGTCATATATACAACTGAGTCTCAGGCTTTTATATGTCCCACAGGCACCTTGGAAGATTTAACATGTCCAAACATGAATCCATTATGAAACTGCCATTTCTTATTATAACTTCTATTTTCATTAATGGAATGCCATCTACAGTTACCCTAATAGAGCAATCTGAGAGGCACTTCTGAGCCCTCTTTCAACCCAATATCTATCAGGTTTATCATCCTTATTAACTCTTCAGTAAGACCTATTATTCCCTTTCTCTTCAGTTGCTCTCTTCCGCACTATCCCTTTTTGTCTACTGTAAACTTATTACCAATATTTCAAGGGTCATTTCCCAACTGGAACCTAGCACAACTTATTAAGATAGTACTATTATAAAAATAAGGACATATGCTTCCACCATGATGCCCTGATTGCTATGGAAATTGCCCTTCCACAGTGAAAAACTAAAGACTCGAAAAATTGTATGAAACACCAGTTTTCAGACACTTAACATTGATCACTGAACATGAACACTAATCACATTTCAGAACCATGATCCATGAGGGAAAAAGCGGCAAATGAGGCAAGCTGTCTGAATGCCCCAACGTAATGTCTGGAGAGTTCTGAGATGGTAGTTAGTGATGGGAGGTGGAATCACAAAGGTCTACCAAAGCGGAGGAGATATGGGAGTTCGGAAAGACTGAGAAGGCTAGAATTTGTGGGGTAGAATACCAAAAAGATGAAGAAATACAGAGAGAAAGAGTATCGGATATGCAGAAGAGTCTCTGGGTTCTCTGGTTGAATACTGCACATGTATGAGATAAAACTTCCTGAGGCCAAGAGCTGAGAATAGTTCAAGTTTTATTCTCAGAAAACCTTTTTCATATATGGGGCATAGGGTCAAATCTTGTTTTATTGTAGGTATAAACAAGTATCAGAATAAAGGCTGCTTTAGATCTGCCATACAAACTTACAATCCATCTTAGAAAGGACCAAACTGATTTACAAGATAATTAACATATGAAAAAACAAATCAAACATTTTTTCTTTTTCTCCACCAGCCAAGCAGAAGCACCGAGCAAATCTAACATTCTTTAAAGAAACACTAGTAACATCATCCAATTAAAAATTCAGAAGACTAAATAATATAAAATTCAGAATTCTGACATCAAAACTATCAAAACAAGAAGGAGAAAAATATAACCCACAAAACAACAAAAACAACAGAAAGAGACCCAGAAATGATATACGACATAATTTGTAAACCAAAAATCTTAAAATAGCTATTATAAATCATATATGCCCAAAGACATATATACACGGGAAAACATCAATATAATAGGTATAGAAATGAATACATAAAAAGAAAGACTTAAATGGCATTTCTACATTTGGCCATACAGAAAAAAAAAGTTTTAAAGAATTCCTAGACGTCTAATACACGAATAAGGAGTGAGAAATGGAAGAAGAGAAAAAAATACTTTAGGAAATAATGGCCCCAAATTTTCCAAATTCGAAAATTATAAACTAAGAGAGCTGAGATGCTCCAGAAACCTCAAGCAGATGTAGTTTTTTTAAAAATACACATACTAAGATTAAAATTATGTGATAATTTTATTATTTTTAATAAAATTGCTGAAAACTAGAGAGAATAATCTTGAAGTAGTTGGGAGTTGAGGGAGAAAAGAGAATACATCACAGTCAGAAGAACACAGATAAGAATGACAGCAGAAATCTCATTAGGTATGAGATACCATAATAAGTAGTCTTTAAAGAGATGAATGAAAAGGAAAAAAAGACAACATCAGCCTAAAACTCTATACCCAGAAGAACAAAGTTTGAAACAGTCACATTTCTTGATTTTAAAACTTACTACAAAACAATAATGAAAACGGACAGATAACAGCATGTATAGACAGATATATAGATCAATAGAATATAAGTGAGTCCAGAAATAAACCTTCACATTTATGGTCAACTGATTTTGAACAACTGTGCCAAGGAAATTCAGTAAAATAGTCTTTTTAATAAATAATGCTTATAAAATGGATATCCACATGCAGAAGATCAAGCTGAAGCCTTTCCTTAAACCACACACAAAAATTAAGTCAAAATGGATCACAGACCTAAATGTATGTGCTAAAACCATTAAAACTCTTGGAAGATAGATAAATCTTTGTGACCCTGGATTAGGCAAAAACCTTCTCAGACACAACATCATGCACACAGCAACAAAATTTTAGAAACAGACAAAACATACTTCATCAAAATTGAAAACTTTATGCTTCAGAGCATATCATCAAGAAATTGTACAAAACTACCCACAGAATGGGGAATATTTTAGCAAATCGTATTTGTAAACAATTTGTATCCAAAATATACAAAGAGCCCTTAAACTCAACAGTAAGACAAACAATCCAACTAAAAAGTGGGCAAAGGATCTGAATAGATATTTCTTCAGAGATGTATACAAAAAGCCAATAAAGCACTTAAAAAGATGTTTTGCTTCATTAGTCATCAGGGAAATGCAAATCAAAATTATATGAGATACATTTCACATTACCACTTACTCGACTATAATCAAAAAGAAAAATAAACATTGGCAAAATGTGGAGAAATTGGAACTCACACTGCTGATGGGAATGTCAAGTGGTGCCACCTCTTTGAAACAGTCTGGTAGTTCCTTAAAAGGTTAAACATAGATCCAACAATTCTACTCTAAGTATATACCCAAGAGGTGAAAACATATGTCTACACACAAACTCTGACAGTAATGTTCACAGCAGCACTCTTCACAAGAGTTAAAAAGTAGAAACAAACCAAGTGTCCATCAATGGATAATTATTCAGCAATAAAAAGAAATTAAGTACTGATAGATGATACAATATGAATAACTCGAAAACTATGTTAAATGAAAGAAGCCAATCACAAAAGACCACATTATATATGATTCAATTTATATGAAATATCCAGGAATAGGCAAGTCTGTAAAGGCAGAAATTGATGGGGAGTAAGAGTGGGGAATAGAAAGTGATTGCTTAATCAGTATACTCTTTCTTCTTGGGATGATGAAAATGTTCTAAAATTGATTGTGCTGATGCTGGTACAACTCTGTGAATAAACTACACTTTCAATGGGTGTATTGTATAATGTGAATTATATTTCAATTAAGCTATTACATAAAAAAATTCTAATCTAAGAAAGTATCTTTCAAAAACAAGGACAACAATCTGTTTAAAGCAAAAATTATAAACATGTATTGTGATTTTAAAACATTATAGATTTAAAATATATAACAACAGAACAAGGCATGAAGGAAGTATATTGTTCTAAGGTTCTTATAAAACACATTAAAGTGGTATATCACTTGAAGGTAAACTATAAAGATGTATACCACATAAGAAATGAAGATCTATAAAAGCATTAAGTAAAGAAAAAGATATATCACAAACACTACTCAAAGTAAAAAACATTGGCTATATTAATACTAGGCAAAGTAGACTTCAGAACAAAAAATATGGCAAAACATAAAAAGAAATTTTTTATAATGATAATACGTCAGTTCGTAAGACAATCCTGGCCAGGCATGGTGGCTCACACCTGTAATCCCAGCACTTTGGGGGGGACTTAGGTGGGAAGATTGCTTGAGCTCAGGAGTTTGAGACCAGGCTGGGGAAAATGGCAAAACCCCGTCTCTACTAAAACCAAAAAAGTTGACTGGGTGCGGTGGCAGTCCCAGCTATTTGGGAGACTGAGGTGGGAGGATTGCCTGAGTCAGGGAGGCGGAGGTCGCAGCTAGCTGAGATTACACCTGTGCACTTCAGCCTGGGTGTTAAGAGAGAGAACCCTGTCTCCAAAAAAAAATAAAAAATAAAAAAAAGACATAATCCCAAATGTGTATGAAATTAACAGATCTTCAAAATACATGATGTAAAATCTAATAGAACTGAAAGAAGAAACACACAATCTACAATCATGATTGCAGATTTCAACAGTATTCCTTAATTTTACAAAAGTAAACAAGAAAAATAGGATATACAAGACTTGCCCAACAGGCTCAAAGAATTTGATCTGACATTTATAGAACTCTTCACACTATAATAAACATTCAGTTCAAGGTCTCATTAAACTATTCAAAAGAGACCATATTCTGGGCCATAAAACAAGTCTCAATAAACTTAACCTGGAATCAAACTCTTTGTTTTTCAAATGCAAAATAATTAAACTAGAAATGAACAAAAAAGATGTGGAAAACCACCAAATATTTAGAAATCTAATAACTGATGAGTTAAACTGTTTTTTTGAAAAAGGGAAATTACAAAGTATTTTGAATTAAACAAAACCGGAACACAACATATCTATATGGAATATAGCTAAAACAATGCTTAGAGGAAAATCTGGACCATTAAATATTTACAGTGGAAAAGAAAACTGGTCTAACACAGTAATCTAGATTTCTATTTTAAGAAACTTCAGAGAAACCAAAGAAGAAAGAAACAAGAAGTAGAATTCAATAAATTAAAAAATGGGAAAAAAAAGGAAAATCAATAAAAGCAAAAGCTGGTTCTTTGAAGTGATCAATAAAATTGATAAACCTCAACCATACCAAAAAAGACACAATTTAGTAACATCAGGGTAGAAAGATCACTACAGATGCTACAAGGCACTAAAAGAAAAAGGAATTTTATTAAAAACCTTGTCAATTTAGATGAATGCATTCCTCAAAACACACAAACAACCAATGCTTACTCAAGAAGAAATAAAAAATCTGAATAGCCCTATATCTACTAAAGAAATTTAAATTAAAAACCTCCTCACGAACAAATTCCAGGTCAAAATCATTTCACTGGTGAATTCTACTAAAATTAAAGAAAGAAATATTACCCATTCTACACAAACTCTTCCAGAAAATAAACTTAATCTATGATGCCAGCTTTTTAGTCTGATATCAACCAGACAAAGACATTGCAAGAAAAGAAAACTACAGACTAAAATCCTTCATTTTAGAAAATGAATTCAGCAATACATAAAAAGGATAAAACATGACCAAGTGGTATTTATCCCAGGGATGTAAGGTTAGTTTAACATGTGAAAATCAATGTAATTCACCATCCACAGCAAAAAACAATCATTAAGATAACCTCAACAGATGCAGAAAACCACGTGACAAAATCAACACCTATTTTGTATAAAAACTCAGCAAACTGGGAATGTCATAGTACTTTCTCAACCAGATAAAGTTCATCTACAAAAATCCAACAGCTAACATTATACTTCATAATAAAAGACCAGATGCTTTTGGGGGTGATGAAAATAACTTAAATCTTGATTGTGGTGGCAGTTATATGACTATAGATTATAAAAATTCATACTGTACAATTCAAATTAGTGAATTTTATTGTATGTAAATTATATCAATAAAGCTGATTTTTTAAACTGTCAATATTTTCTCCAGGGTTGTTCAAGAAAGATTAGTCTTTTAAACAAGAGGACTGATTATAACAACACAATTACTGATCATTTATATCATTACATCTAAGGATCTATAAACAGCAAAATATCACAATTTTTAAGAAATGGGTATCTGCAATATATTTACAAGTTGAACTTTAAATATAAGATGGTTATGCTACAGTCCATTTTGAGAGCTATAAATTTATGAAATTTAGATGAAATGAACGAATTCCTCAAAAGACACAAACAACCTTGTAGGCAATTAAGAGTTTCTGCTAAAACCACTTAGTAGTTTTAAAATTAGTAATAAAATCAAGCAATATATTACAATGACAACAAAATAACTAGTTTAATCTTTTATTCTATTCTATGGTCTATGTAATCTTTCTACCAAAGTACTTAAATATATAAATTACCTAAGAGTTGACCTAAACTAATTCAAGTTGTGTTAAGAATTGGACTAGACCTGCATTTTATCATATATTTGGAATTCATTTCTTTTCCTCAAACCGAATCACTCAACTACTATGAAATATTCAAGAAACGGAAATTTTAAATAATAAATGTACAAAACGCTAATCTGTAATTTTATTATTGCCTTTCGATCACTAAAGGAAAGTATTTTCTAATTGTTCAGTTGTATCCCTACGCTTAATTATAATACTAGAGAAAATCAGAATTCTTTAAATCCAAAGCAGGAAGTTAGTATTTTAAGAACCTTTGCATTTCTGCTACATTAAAGATGGACAGAAAAATAGACAAGAAATTTATCTAATAACACTTCTCAAGTATTTCTTGAAGGGAAAAATAAATGATAAAGAGCATATCCAAATGTAGCCTCTATAAATTAACACTTATTAACTGAAGGCAGAAGACACATGCCATTTCAACTACAAAACTAGTGGATAATGCAATTTCTTTTTTCTTTTTTTTTTGAGATGGAGTCTCACTCTGTCACCAGGCTGGAGTGCAGTGGCGCAATCTCGGCTCACTGTAACCTTCACCTCCCGGGTTCAAGAAATTCTCCTGCCTCAGCCTCCCAAGTAGCTGGGACTACAAGCACGCACCACCATGCCCAGCTAATTTTTGTAATTTTAGTAGAGATGTGGTTTCACCCTGTTGGCCAGGATGGTCTCGATCTCCTGAGCTTGTGATCTGCCCACCTCGGCCTCCCAAAGTGCTGGGATTACAGGCGTGAGCCACTGCGCATTCTATCCTCTCATTAAGACTGAAAGTCAACATTCCTTATAATAATATCTATTACCAAATAGATAACTCAATATATATACAACTTAGTTGATAAACCAAAGGGCAAGGTGTACATGTGAATAAAAATGAGCCTGATTTTTTAGCGAGGACAAGAGTATCCTACTTTGTTTTTCAAACAATGCTTATCTATCAAGGGATCATTAGTAACAAATAAAGCCGAAACTGACTTAGCTCATGTTTTCAAGCCATTAAAATGTGTAGTACATTCAGTCACTAAGGTTACATAGTTAACTCGTGTTTGTTTTAAATGCACTCAAAAACAATCTTCTGTCCCTATTTTCCACCTTTAACTTGCCTATTTTTTTAGTTTTGAGATTATGAGGCAAAGTAAACATAAGAGCAGGTTTGCTTTTAAAATAATGAGGATATCTACGCATTCCTTAAAAATACAACACAAATCATATAAATGTCAAGCTAGAACTGTTGAATAAACAGTAGCATCACAAATAGAACAAGCTGCCTTTTACACATTTACAACTATTGCTCTAAGTTTTAAAAGAAAAATCCATATGTAAAATGGGTAATGCAAGTAAACAGTACTGGACTTAAAAATATGGGACACTTCCAAATTATTCAAACCATAACTGTATCTCTTCATTAAATAGCCTAACTTAATAAAGTTATTCTAAATCCCAGAATAAGGTAAGCTTAACAGTTTAGTATTCAACTTTGCCATTTATTACTTCAGGAGAAGTCCAATAAAAGCATTATTGGTCAACAAAAACTTCTTTCAAATATCAGATGGTTACCTGATCAGATGGAGTTAATATAAAACAATCCTAATAATGAAAACTATATACCGCTTTCAAAATTTATTTTTAACAAATCACAAACGTTAGACAAACTATTGGTGTATCAAAAGTGAAATTTAAAATCAAATCTCTTGCAATGATTCTTCTATCCTACCTGTATCTTCAATAAATTCCACACATTTCTCAACAAATAGTGGTATGGGCTTCTCAGCTGTAACCAGATCCTGGAGGGGCATCCCAAAGTAATTACTTTCCCAATTTCTACGTGTTGGTGGATTGAAGTTCTTAGTTTTCTTTTTCTGCTATAAGAAAACATATTTAAGTTAACACTATTAAAATTAATTTCAGAATAATAGTAATAAGCAATGTAAATACACAGTTCGGATCAAAAGAAAAATTATAAAGCCACATCCAACCTAAATGTCCACCAATATGACTCACTAAATAAATTTTGCCAGAAGTAGCAACTTGATTGGAGACATAAGTGAACAGAAAAAAAATGGCTTATTGGAAGAAAATGTTCTCTTTGGAAAATGACAGAAGACTTGATAGGTCGGGAGAGATTAGAAAATAGCACTTTTCAATGCCAACACAAGGGACACACTAGGGGTAAGCAATACCTGATTCAGTTTAGGTGTGATATAGTAATTTCATTTGGTCTCTGGAGGCAGGTCCAAGTGAGTTTTTTGTGTCTGTCTATATTTGTAAGAACATAAAAGTTCTAATTATTGATTGTATAATGATGCTATACAACTCGATGAACCGTCCATCATTTGTCCCTTATTTTTCCATTTTTTTCCTACCTAGGGATGCTTTTCATTTTTTACAGACGAAGTCTCGCTCTGCCGCCCAGGCTGGAGTGCAGTGGCGTGATCTCAGCTCACTGCAAGCTCCGCCTCCCGGGTTGACGCCATTCTCCCCCTCAGCCTCCCGAGTAGCTGGGACTACAGGCGCCCGCCACCACGCCCGGCTAATTTTTTTGTATTTTTTTAGTAGAGAGGGGGTTTCACCATGTTAGTCAGGATGGTCTTGATCTCCTGACCTCGTGATCCACCCACCTTGGCCTCCCAAAGTGCTGGGATTACAGGCGTCAGCTACTGTGCCCAGCAGTTTTTTATTTTTTTCTTTTTAGACTGAATCTTGCTCTGTCAACCAGGTTGGAGAAGAGTGGTGCAATCTCGGCTCACTGCAACCTCTGCCTCCCGGGTTCAAGCAAGCCTTCCAAGTACCTGGGATTACAGGCATGCACCACCATGCCTGCTAATTTTTTTTTTTTTTTTGTATTTTTAGTAGAGATGGGGTTTCACCATGTTGGCCAGGCTGGTCTCATGATTCGCCTGCCTCAGCCTCCCCAAATGCTGGGACTACATGCATGAGCCACAGCGCCCAGTCGATGGCTTTTTTTTTTCTTTTTTTGCGAGGGAGTCTGGCTGCCACCCAGGCTGGAGTGCAGTGGCGCGATCTCAGCTCACTGTGGAATGCCTCCCAGGTTTACACCATTCTCCTGCCTCAGCCTACTGAGTAGTGGGGACTACAGGTGCCCACCACAATGCCCAGCTAATTTTTTTGTATTTTTTTTAGTAGAGATGCGGTTTCACCGTGTTAGTCAGGATGGTCTCGATCTCCTGACCTCGGGATCCTCCCGCCTTGGCCTCCCAAAGTGCTGGTATTACAGGTGTGCGCCACCACTCCCAGCCAGATGCTTTCTTAAGTGTTAGGATAACATTCAGAAGTAATGTACAAAACGTTTTAACGATAGTTAAAAAAACAAAATTAAATATGAATTTTCACAGTTTAACTTCAAAGTAGCATTAGAGGGAAAATGAATCTTAACCAAAGAATGAACACCTCAAAAACTTAAGGAAGTATTTTTGGGAATCAAACTACTGAGGAGATTCTGATTCACTCTCTAGGGTATAGCAAGGATTCCTACAGATGACTCTACTGTGCACATCCCATTGAGAGTTTCTGAAGTATAGGAAGATGGACAAGTTTTCAGAAATTCAGAGGATATTACGGTACTTTTATTGACAGTCCTTGTTTTTGAGGTTAGTTTTATCTACAAATTTTTTTCTCTGGCATAAATCACAAATCTATTAATATTTGTCATATTTGTCATACTGGTTTTCAAATTGGACAAATAAGTATCATTTTTAATCAGAAAAATGTATATGTGTGGGCAGAGGAAGGGAGCACAGGCAGGGCTTTCAATGCCTAAAAACAATGGTCTTCATCTTAGTTTCTCATTATTTCTGGAAGTCTTTCTTTTGAATGCATACTTCAACGTATTCTTCTGAGTCTCTGAATATCTTAAATATCTTAAGTACTTAATTAAATCCTTTCAATTTCAGGTCACTCCATCCAGCAAACTCTCAGAGCTCATGAAATCTGACTTCTAAATCACCCACCATCATTCTCTGGTGATGCATCTTATATGCAACCCTGTTAAGTGAGGATTAGACCAAACGCAACTAGGTGTCTGGAATGTTATCAAGGGGGCACTGGAGTGTTTGTTTCTGGCTCAAGACCTAACTCAGCAAGCCAAGTGCAAGTCAAGTGGTGTGGATCCTTATTACTTAAATGATCACTCCACTTCCACTACCACCAAAACAGAACAATGTGCAAAGTGGAAATGAAGAGACTATAACCTCAAAGTTGAGGCAGGGGTACGGTGGCTGAGTTCTTTTCTTTCTCAGAAACACAAAGATGCTTTGTAGCCTGCCAACTATTAGCTATATTATCATTTGATTAGAAAAATGAAAACTGAAGCAAAGATGTTTTCTGTTTGGAGATAAATGCAGTGTTGAAAGAGTACACGTAGATTTTTTTTTTTTTTTTTTTTAGGGAGTCTTGCTCTGTCTCGCAGGCTGGAGTGCAGTGGCGTGATCTCAGCTCACTGCAAGCTCTGCCTCCCAGGTTCACAGCATTCTCCTGCCTCAGCCTCCTGAGTAGCTGGGACTACAAGCGCCCGCCACTATGCCTGGCTAATTTTTTGTATTTTTAGTAGAGACAGGGTTTCACCATGTTAGCCAGGATGGTCTCTATCTCCTGACCTCGTGATCCGCCCACCTCGGCCTCCCAAAGTACAGGGATTATAGGTGTGAGCCACCGCGCCCCATCGAAAAGCCAATTTTTGATTCATTACTACATTCATTCGTATTTGAACTTTTACTTAAATGCAAATGCCCAGCCTTTTCTCTAGCCACTTAAGCAAATTTCTTATCTGCAAAAGCACATCACAGTAAAACAAACATTCCATTCAGCAATTACATCTCATTAAGTGTCCAACATATTAAAAACTCTCATTTGTGTACGTAAACAGGACTAGGAAGAAGAAAACAGCCCTTTCCAGAACTGCTCTTCCTACTTCAGTAATATCAGCAACACAAGGGGTCACCTAAGCAACATCTTCAAATAAATACTACAGTAACATTTTTAAAAAACCAAACACCTCAAATTACTTCACCAGTAACCAAAAATTGAACAAAACTTAAGCAGCGAAATGCAGTTGACTCGATGCTCAAAGAACCAATTCCAGAAACAAGAAAACCGGATCTCTATTTTCTTACATGTGATTCTTGAAATTAAAAAAATCAAAGAGGCCAGGCGTGGTGGCTCACGCCTGTAATCCCAGAACTTCAGGAACCCGAAATGGGTGGTCACAAGGTCAGGAGATCGAGACCATCCTGGCCAACATGGTGAAACCCCATCTCTATTAAAAATACAAAAATTAGCTGGGTGTGGTGGCCTGAGCCTGTAGTCCCAGCTACTTGGGAGGCTGAGGCAGGAGAATCGCTTGAATCCGGGAGGCGGAGGTTACAGTGAGCTGAGAATGTGCCACTGCACTCCAGCCTAGTGATAGAGCGAGACTCCACCAAAAAAATAAATAAAATAAAATAAAAAAAAATCAAAGCAGCAGCGTGACAACAGGAGATGAAATGTAAAGAAACTGAAACAAAAAACTCATCACAGAAACAAAAACCTACTTAGAAGTAGCAAATAAAAGATTCAATATATTTGCAAAGATCAAAATAAAATGGAAAACACCATCAGAGAGTTCCTTTTCCTGCTATATCATTCCTATTATACACCACAAAATGCTGGGTTTTGCTCTCATTTAAAAAAGTCTCAATCTTCTACTCCTTTTTGCAGACAAACTATATACAAGTAATCTATACAAGATGTCCCAATTTCTCTCCTTCCATTCATTCCTAAATGCACTCAAATTAGTTATCACCCTCAAAATTCCACTAAATCAATCTGCTCTTATTAAGGTCACCAAAGACTGTTTTCCATAACTAGCTCTCAGTTATCATCTTGACTTTTCAGCAGTCACTCTCTTCACTGGACTTCTAAAGAGACCCACCCCTGTTATCTCACTCACTCTTCCCTTTTTCGTCTTCTTTTCTGGTCCCTCCTCATCAACACTGTAATGCTGTGAATATTCTAATCAGTCTCTGTCTTTTGCTGCTGTTATTTGAGACAGCATCTTGCTCTGTACTCAGGCTGTAGTGCAGTGGCACAATTATAGCTCACTGTAGCCTCGAACACTTTGGCCTTAAGTAATTCTTTGGCCTTGGTCCCCCAAAGTGCTGGGATTACAGGTTGAGCCACAGCGCTAGGCCCTGATTGTCTTCTTTTCTCTATCTATACTCACCCTCTTGGTAACATCATCTATATGCTGATAAGCTAAATTATTATTTCCAACGCAGTTCTTTCTCCTGAAGCCTAAACTAATGTAAAACATCCTAACATCAGTTTAAAGTCTAAGAAAAACCTCTCATGCTTTCCTTAAAATGTAATCAATCTGCAGCCTTCTCCATCTCAGTTTTTGGGAATTCTATCCTTTCAGTTGCTTGGAATAAAAATCTTGGAGTCATCCTCGATCTCCTTTTTCTCTCATACCCTACTTCCACCTGTTAAGCAAATGGATAGATACAGAATCTACTTACTTTTTACCATCTTCATTGTTAACTCCCTGGCCCATAAGGCTATCATTTCACATATATGGATTACTGCAACACCTGCTTAATATCCCCTGCTTCTACCATCATTCCGTAGAGGCCATCCTCTACAGAGAGCTAGAATGTTGGCTCCTTGAATAGACATATACAATCTGCATGCCTTGGATTCTGCTCCTTTACATTTTGACCTAATTTCCCTCATCACTTACTCCTCCCTCAAGTCACAAGTTTTCCTTGCTATTTTAATATGCCAGGGATGCTCCTGCCTTAGCACTTTTGTAGTGGCCGTTCCCTTTACCTTCTCAATGAAGCCTACACTGACCACCCTATTAAAAATTGTAATCCAATCCCAGCTACTTGGGAGGCTGCGATGGAAGCACAGCTTGAGCTTAGGAGTTTAAATTCCAGCCTGGGCAACACGGCAAGATCCCATCTCTTAAATAAAAAAAAAAAAGAAAAAGAAAAAAAAGCAATCCTACTGCTGTATTTCCCAGCCCCTCCCCAGTACTCTGCTCCTCTTACCCTGCCTTTTCTCCCCACAACACTATGTTAACTACTCATGTATCATCTTTTTATATTTTATATTTTATTTCTTTTTTGGGGCTCCCCCTGCTACAATTTAAGCTCTACACAAGGGCAGGAATTTTTATCTGCTTTGTTCATAAACATACCTCAAACATCTGGAATACTATGAAATAAATTAGTACAAATGGTCCAGAAAGAGATACTTGGGGTCTCTTCTAACATAATGAGCTTAATTTGTAGATTAAACGACCTTACTATGTACTAGGAAAAATAAACAACAAATAAGAGTGAATCAACAAGTTAGGGGCATATCATGCTGAACTTGGTAAGCTACAAAGAATCTTAAAAGCATCGAGGCAGAAGAAACAAATGACCAACAGTGGGGGGGAAAAAAGGCAGGACAGCCTCAGAGTTGTCTGGAAAACTGGAAGCCAGAAGATTCATCTACAGGAATGTTCATGGGAAACAAGTGTCGAGAATTCTTAACCAGTATGTTATTCAGGTATGTATAACTCGTAACACGTTTTTTTTTAAAAGTCTGCAAATATATAATAATTATATTTAAATTATAAGTCTCAAACTCCTGAAAAATCTTAACCACATGATAAAAAATCAGTTAAAAAAACTTACACTGGAGAATTTATGCTATGAAAAATGTAAGAGTGAACACTGAATATTGTAAAACTAATTCTAATTAACAGTGTTATGGCTATTAATTTATAATTTTTCAGGTAAAGCTATAAAATGTAAAAATAATTTGATAACAGGCCAGAACTAAAAGCCTCAACCTACCCTATATACAGGGGGAGGAGGGATGAGATATAAGATATAATTACACTAGTGCACAACAGGTATGATAATATACTATTTGGAAGGTGGAATAAAGATGATAAATTGAAATAGGAGTTCAATATATTTAAAGATAAAAATATGAAGTACATAAATTAATAGCTCCTTCTTTTTTTTCTTTGCTAATGAAGAATAAAAACTAGAAAACAAGAAAATAGCAAGCCAAAACTTATAACATAAATATAAATATAACAGGATCAACTATAACAAAAAGATTATCGGGCTTAGTGAAAAAGTAAACTCAACAAACCACGTGCCATTTAAACAAAGGACTCCAAAGAGTTAAGTAATATATATGTATATTTTAAAAGAGCAGTATTAACACTGGAGTTGTTAAGGCAAAAAGCCTTTAACCATACAAACAGACTCACTTGACAATGATCTAGAATTCAATCTATCAGGCAGCAACAACAAATTATAGCAGAAATAAGTAAACATCTGTGGAAACAAAGAGTCAGAAATTTTAAAGGATCTCCTTTACTTTGTCAGCTCAAGTATGCCCAAATTAAGAATAAGCACTGAATGTTGATTTTAATAGATTCACACATACACTAGATAAATTTTAAGTCTTATAAACAGTATAATCCCATTTCTATAACATCATTTATGTTCATGTAAGTATAGCAAAAATTGTAAATTTTAACCCTTCTCTTTTCAAAAAGGAAAAAGGTCTGAAATCATATTTTACTCCAATGACTTCCAATTTGAGTTTCCTCTGGTCCCTATATACTGTCTCATACTTGAGATTCTCCACATATCCCAGCATATTCTGCAATTAAAAAAACCCAAGTAATACATGCACTACCTACCTTCCTCTCCCTTCCTAATGGCCTGAAATCACATTTAATTGAGAAACAGAAAAAATAGGAACTCCCTCATATTATTGCCAGGACCAATCTAACTATAACCCTACTCGAAATATTTCATCTTTTCCCTCTATAATAACTGCAGTACCCAAATCCTGATCACAGGATTACACATCACCTAAATCCTGATTCTCCTTCCTCTCTTTCTTCTCCTTCAGAATCACTCCTATTCCCCATCACTTTTCTCCTATAGCATCAATTTGTCCCTCTCCTGGGTCATCCTTATGAACATACAAATACTCTCCAATTTCTCTCATCTTTAAAAACAAACACAAAAACCCTCCTTTGATCCCACATTGCCTTCTAGTTACTGCCCCAATTCTTGCTCCCTTTCACAGCAAAACTTCTTGAATATGTCAGACATCCATTGTCTCTACTTTTCCCATCCCAGTAACTCTTTAACCCACTTCCATCTAGCTTTCCCTACCATTCCCTTAACCCACTTGTCAAGACCAGATACTATCAAATGAATAAGAAAATTTTTTCTTTATCCTTGATTTCTTGGCAACATTCTTTCTTGAACTTTCTCCTTGAACACTTGCTCTGTTGGCTCCCGTATCATACTCTTCACTAGCTTTTCTCTTTTCCCACTAAGGATTTCCTTTCAGTCTCATCTACCAATAACTCTTCTACCCAAACTCAGTTCTGAGTTCTCCCTTCTTCTCAAACTGTAACTCTCCCCTTATGTGAATTTATCTAATCCCAAAACTTTAAATACTTTATACATCTTGATAACTCTTCCTGAGTACCACACTCATACACCTAAATTTTAGACTTTGCCACTTCCACTTATAGGTCAACATAGATATTTTAAACATAAAAAGCACAGATGTCTTTATTCTCTCTAGTCTGAATCCTTTCACCCTTAGTCTTTGCTATCTTAGTAAATCTACCCAACTGCTCAAACCATAAACCTAGGAGTCAACCTTGGTTTTCTCTTTTCCTTCACTCTCCACAGCAAACATATCACAAGCCCTATTGGTACAACTTCCAAAATACTATTTAAAATCTGGTCACATTTCCTTTTGGTTCCTGTAACTGGCACAATATATATAGCACATGGTAGATACTCAATAAACATTGACAGACGCAAACAACTAAAAACAGGCACCAGAGGAAAGCCTTCACCACGTAAGATTTCTGTTAATATATAAAGTACTATTGGTTTACATACAATTTACAGTAACAGTTTCATTTACCTAATTCTTCATTCCTGTAGGGGTTACTAGACAGGTATGTCTAAGCTTAAGCATCCTAACCTAATCAGGATTCATATGAAATAATGACTACTCACATCATCAAGTTATAGGAAGAATAGCCAACTCTATGTGAATTCACTTGGAAAAAAGGTGATGTACTTTCAACAGTCTCTAAGAACTGAAGAAATCACTATACGATGAGCAGAGCATGTTAGTTTACTGTAAAGGATATTCAAAATCAGTGGGATTTAATGCCCTTGGGAAACATATAATCTGTTATAATGAAAAAACACCTCGCTACTAGTCATTAATAGCACATACAAAATAATATGTGATTAAATGCCAAAATAAATGTAAGACTTAAATCTAGATTCAAAGGGTAGAACTTATATAGGAATGGATAATGTCAGGGACATTTTCGGAAGTTAGAAAGGGTATAGTGTGTAAGTAATTTCCTCATTTAAACATTTGGGTGCCTATTGTATGTCGGGATGAAGACTATGAAATCACCAGAAACTGCCATTTACTGCTTACTATCTATTAGGCACTTGTTAATACTATGTGCATAATCTTAATCTTCACAATGGCTCTGAGCCAGCTACTATTTTCCGTCTATTTTGACATACCTGGAGCTTAAGAGTATGCGTGGAAACGAATAAGGTTAAAAACGTCAGCAAGGGCCATACTGCAAATGGCTTTTGACGCCTAACTCAGGTATTTGGAACTTTATACAGAGGTTACAAATATACTTTGTAAGGTCAGGGATCAGGCACTTCTATTTTAGCACTGCCCCCCAGAAAGCAACATAAATACCAGTTTGAAAAAATTGGTGAATGGAACACAGATACTTAATTAAAAAGCTACTGTACCACAAATATTGGTGAGGATGCAGCAGCTCACGCCTGTAATCCCAGCACTTTGGGAGGCTGAGGCAGGTGGATCATGAGGTCAGGAGTTCAAGACCAGCCTGGCCAAGATGGTGAAACCCCGTCTCTACTAAAAATACAAAAATTAGCTGGGCATGGTGGTGGGCCCGTATAATCCCAGATACGCAGGAGGCTGAGGCAGAGAACTGCTTGAACTTGGGAGGTGGAGGTTGCAGTGAGCTGAGATCGCGCCACTGCACTCCAGCCTGGGCAAAAGAGCGAGACTCCATCTCAAAAAATAAATAAGTAGTATACCCACTCCAGAAAACAGTTTGGCAGTTTCTTATCCTGTATTTGAACGTTCATGACAACTTTATTCAAGATGGACAAAAACTGGAATGACCTGATGTCCTTCAACAGGTTAAAACACTGATGTATCCATATTATGGAATATTATTCAGCAATAAAAAGAACAAACTGTTGATACATGCAACAACTTGGCTGAATCTCAAGGGCATTATGCTAAATGAAAGTCAATCCCAGAAAGTTATATGCCCTGTGATTCCATTTATACAACATTCTTGAAATGACAAAATTATAGAAATGAAAAACAGATTAGTGGCTGTCAGTGGTTAGTGATGGGTGAGGAGAAGGAAAAGCATGTAGTTATAAAAAGACAAAACAAGTAATTTGCTAGTGATGGAACTGTTTTACATCTTGACTATGGGAGGGACGCACAAACCTATACACATGAAAAACTGCAAAGAATGAAATATACATATGTACAAATTAGCACAAGTAAAACTGGGGAAATCTGAATAAGATCTGTAGATCATATTAATGTCAATATGCTGGTTGTGATATTGTACTAGTTTTGCAGGATGCTACCATTGTGGGAAAATGGGCAAAGAGCACGAGGTCTCTGCCGTTTTTGTTTGTTTGTTTTTAAACAATGTATGTGAATCAACAATTAGCTCAAAATAAAATCTTTATTTCTTTAAGAAAAAGGTCTTTGTGATAATGCAGGTAAGAAGTAATGACAATCTCAACTAGTATTATGAAAATGGAATGGAAGCAACATATTTTATAGCAGAATAATGAATGATAAACAGTTGAGTATGATAAATGACAACAGCATGTAGCTCTGGCCCACAGTTAACATAATGCTGAAAATATATTCTTACTCAATCATGGTGAGGCTGGGGAAGAAAATGCTATGACGTATATGGAAAACCCTACCTTTCTTATTGAACAGATACAAACATGCCTTGTATTACTGACTTCTAGAACTTCAGAGACATTTTCTTCAAGACACAGTCTCCTACACGAGGGTTTCTCAATTTCAAGATTATTGGCACTTTGGGCTATATAATCCTTTGTTGTGGAAAATGGCCTGTGAATTCTGCAATGTTTAGCAGTAACCCTGGCTTCTACCCACTAGATGCCAGTAGCAACCTCCTACTTCCAGCTGTGACACCCAAAAACGTCTCTAGACACTGCCATATGCTTCCTGGAGGGCCAAAGTGACCCTGGTTGATAGCCACTGTGCTAGACTAGTAAAAACAAAGACCAATAACTCAAGTTTGGGAAATAGCTACAGATGTATTTCTGAAAAGCCTGAGAATTTTAACTTTAAAAAAAGTCCACACGACTCAAGACTGAGAAACAATACTGCAGGTTATACAAAGCTGAATGATAACCATAACTGCCCTCAAAAAGGTTGTAACATAGTGAGAAAAACAAAATTAAGCTACAATATAAAGTGATCAGGCAGTGAGAAGCAGCATTACATTATAGTTTAACACACTGGTATAAGAAAGAAGCCTTCAGGGGACCCAGCACTGTAAAGGTTTATTTAATCCCCTTTTTAAGCCTATAAAAGCTGTAAGTGCTGGCTGAAAGTCCAAACACACTTCAGAAAACTTACATTGTGAAGACTCTCTCACACTCTTTATGCTAACACTAGGTGAAAAGAGGAAATAAAAAACAACAGAGTGTAAATAAATGTGATCTAGGTTCTTGCACATACTTATCAGGCAAACTAACTGTAACCTTGACTCAGGAACCTTTAATTCTCTAAGATAACACCTTCCTAAAAAGCATTTCAACATATATATGTGGCAGATATTTTATTAATGCCATTAACAACTTAACAAAAACTAAACCTGGAGTCACAGAAAGTTCTAGCAAAGCAACTAACTATTCAAGTGAACGGGTGGATTTCTACCCAGCTTCCCCAAATTTCAGTGTCTTCCTCCTCCCTCTCATCTTATAAAAGGAGTTTCTTAAACTGGGGTCCACAGGCTTTTAGGAAGTATTTGGAAAGCATTAAAACTCCAGTAACATTTTGTGCATGTGCATTTTTCTAGGGAAAATACCCAAACCTTTACTCAGATCTTCCAAGGCTAAGAGGAATTTCCAAAAAGTTCAAAACAATCATGTTATACAATGTATGCAAGTTGTACCCTTTATTTTGACTAAGATACAATCATAAGATCTCTTTTGTTGTATCCTGATGTTTTATTGTAAGGATTCTAAACATCAAAAATTACTACTATTTTTAAAAAGCAACTCTCCTATGCTCTGGGGTTTCTCTTCTTTAAAAGTCACAGATTAAGCCCTATTGACTCGAGTACTCCATCCACATATTAGCTGAGACGACAGGAAAACATTACAGAGCAAGAAATCATAACACTGCATCTACTGTAAAATACCTCTTCTAGGAGTGACACAATTTGTAGTACATAAAATTTTGGTGTACATAAATTAGCAAACCTATAAATTTACCTATTAGTCTTGCAATAGTAACAACTGTCCATTAATATAAGAACACAATTATCTACGTTATAGAAGTGCCTCCATGAAACATACTTAACATTTACTATTAATCCGCTGCAGAAATGAGTAACTTCAATAATCTGTACTATGCTTTTACTAAATATTCAGTACGCCGCTATAAACACTAAGAAAAAGTTTGTATAGAAAGCCAAATTTCTGCCTTACAAGAGACCCTGAAGGAAGCACTCAACATGGAAAGGAACAACCGGTACCAGCCATCTCAAAAACATGCCAAAATGTAAAGACCATCGAGGCTAAGAAGAAACTGCATCAACTAATGAGCAAAATAACCAGTTAATATCATAATGGCAGGATCAAGTTCACACATAACAATCTTAACCTTAAATGTAAATGGACTAAATGCTCCAATTAAGAGACACAGACTGGCAAACTGGATAAAGAGTCAAGACCCATCAGTCTGCTGTATTCAGGAGACCCATCTCACACGCAGAGACATACATAGGCTCAAAATAAAGGGATGGAGGAAGATTTACCAAGCAAATGGAGAACAAAAAAAAGCGGGGGTTGCAATACTAGTCTCTGATAAAACAGACTTTAAACCATCAAAGATCAAAAGAGACAAAGAAGGCCATTACATAATGGTAAAGGGATCAATTCAACAGGAAGAGCTAACTATCCTAAATATATATGCACCCAATACAGGAGCACCCAGATTCATAAAGCAAGTCCTTAGAGACTTACAAAGAGACTTAGACTCCCATACAATAATAATGGGAGACTTCAACACTCCATTGTCAACATTAGACAGATCAACGAGACAGAAAGTTAACAAGGATATCCAGGAATTGAACTCATCTCTGCAGCAAGCAGACCTAATAGACATCTATAGAACTCTCCACCCCAAATCAACAGAATATACATTCTTCTCAGCACCACATCGTACTTATTCCAAAATTGACCACGTAATTGGAAGTAAAGCACTCCTCAGCAAATGTACAAGAACAGAAATTATAACAAACTGTCTCTCAGACCACAGTGCAATCAAACTAGAACTCAGGACTAAGAAACTCAATCAAAACCGCTCAACTACATGGAAACTGAACAACCTGCTCCTGAATGACTACTGGGTACATAACGAAATGAAGGCAGAAATAAAGATGTTCTTTGAAACCAATGAGAACAAAGATACAACATACCAGAATCTCTGGGACACATTTAAAGCAGTGTGTAGAGGGAAATTTATAGCACTAAATGCCCACAAGAGAAAGCAGGAAAGATCTAAAATTGACACTCTAACATCGCAATTAAAAGAACTAGAGAAGCAAGAGCAAACACATTCGAAAGCTAGCAGAAGGCTAGAAATAACTAAGATCAGAGCAGAACTGAAGGAGATAGAGACACAAAAAACCCTCCAAAAAATCAATGAATCCAGGAGTTGGTTTTTTGAAAAGATCAACAAAATTGACAGACCACTAGCAAGACTAATAAAGAAGAAAAGAGAGAAGAATCAAATCGACGCAATTAAAAATGAAAAAGGGGATATCACCACCGACCCCACAGAAATACAAACTACCATCAGAGAATACTATAAACACCTCTACGCAAATAAACTGGAAAATCTAGAAGAAATGGATAATTTCCTGGACACTTACACTCTTCCAAGACTAAACCAGGAAGAAGTTGAATCCCTGAATAGACCAATAGCAGGCTCTGAAATTGAGGCAACAATTAATAGCCTACCAACCAAAAAAAGTCCAGGACCAGATGGATTCACAGCTGAATTCTACCAGAGGTACAAGGAGGAGTTGGTACCATTCCTTCTGAAACTATTCCAATCAATAGAAAAAGAGGGAATCCTCCCTAACTCATTTTATGAGGCCAACATCATCCTGATACCAAAGCCTGGCAGAGATACAACAAAAAAAGAGAATTTTAGACCAATATCCCTGATGAACATCGATGCAAAAATCCTCAATAAAATACTGGCAAACCGGATTCAGCAACACATCAAAAAGCTTATCCACCATGATCAAGTGGGCTTCATCCCTGGGATGCAAGGCTGGTTCAACATTCGCAAATCAATAAACATAATCCAGCATATAAACAGAACCAAAGACAAGAACCACATGATTATTTCAATAGATGCAGAAAAGGCTTTTGACAAAATTCAACAGCCCTTCATGCTAAAAACGCTCAATAAATTCGGTATTGATGGAACGTACCTCAAAATAATAAGAGCTATTTATGACAAACCCACAGCCAATATCATACTGAATGGGCAAAAACTGGAAAAATTCCCTTTGAAAACTGGCACAAGACAGGGATGCCCTCTCTCACCACTCCTATTCAACATAGTGTTGGAAGTTCTGGCTAGGGCAATCAGGCAAGAGAAAGAAATCAAGGGTATTCAGTTAGGAAAAGAAGAAGTCAAATTGTCCCTCTTTGCAGATGACATGATTGTATATTTAGAAAACCCCATTGTCTCAGCCCAAAATCTCCTTAAGCTGATAAGCAACTTCAGCAAAGTCTCAGGATACAAAAT